>NC_064868.1:91559038-91867362 GCF_024139225.1 Suncus etruscus | reverse complement strand
GAAATATTTGTAATTCAACATGGGTTACAATAAATATTATTTAAAAAATAATGAGTCATCTTATTTCAATCCTATACATTAATCTAATGATTAGTATAATATACTACAATATAAATCCTTATTTACAGACTATAACACTGCTGAAACAAATACCCTTCATTCTCCTGCAGCTTTCTGGGAAACAGACTTTCCCTTCCCAGAAGTACACTAGTACCATTCTTTTATCTGAGCAATTATAGCAAACTTCTTTTCCTTTAAATTCACCATCTTTATTGTTTCTAGCTAAGAACCAAAATACTGATATTAGGATAACTTATATTTACTAGAGTTTTTGAGGCTAGGTTCATATTGTGCTGAAAAAAATCTTGACATTTTAAAGATAGAATTGAAAAAAGCAAACAACCTAATACTCATTGATGTGTATATATTTACATTTATAAGAAAATGAATTGGTGATCGTCTCTTATTAACATTTAATATGTTGATTTTTATTGCTTCTTTTTAGACTTTTTTTAAAATAATTTTTATTTTGACCACACTAGATTACAACTCTTTCACAGTAATATTTTAGATATATAGTGACATTGAATCAGGGGCATTCCCACCACCAATTTTGTCCTCCCTCCACCCCTGTTCCCAGCATGCATCCCAGATCCCCCTCCTTTGTCGTCGTCCCCCCCCCCGCTGCTACTCTGTGTCTAGCTTGTTGTAGCTTGGGTATCTGTTGTTGTTGGCTTTGGATTTGGTGTTTAAGTCTGATCATGAGCATGAATTCCCACAGTATGCAAAAATATCTCCATTTTAGGGGAGCTCAGCACATCATATGTGTCCCTAGATTTCCCTGATGTGGAGATCTGAGGTGTTCCCCACGGGTTTCCTCAAAAGGCCGGCTGTGGACGCCTTTTCCACTTCTTGGATAGTTGAGGAATTCCTGAAGAGAAAAATCTATACTTGGTATTACATTTTCTGTCATTATTTCGATATCTCTCCTTTGTAAATTCTCAGGCAAAAATATAGCCTCAATCAAATTCTTTTCAGAAATTCCAGCACCAAAGATTACTAAGAGAACCCCTTTTCTGGATAATATTTAGCAATAAAATCAAAAGACAATGTTTTTCTCTCATGTCCTTGCAGCCTCAGTGTCTGGTAAACATGGGTATAGTCAGAGTGCAGATCCTGGACTATTGACCCTTCTCAGAAAATGGGAGCTGCACTTTAGGGGATTTGACCCCGTCCTTGACTCTAAAACAATAGAGTTCACCTTGGTTGGGACCATGTTCCTAGATTTTTTCCTACTTCTTAAGTTTCCTTTGTTTTGCATTTGAGATTGGTTGTTAAAAGCTGCCTTGAGTGTGACCTTTTTTTTTTTTTTTTTTTTTGCAACTCAGAATTGTTACAGCTCAAGTCCATATGTTCAAGTGCTGTTAAACTTTGCACCTGTGACTGGCTTACCCCTATGAAACCCTGTTTGGAAAAAAAACTTGTCATACTCCTGCCAGAAGATGTGTGTGGTTTCATTATTTCATATTTCACCGCCCGTGCAACCCACTCTCCCTGAAGTGGATTCATTGAAATCCCACTGGCGCTGTAGGACAGAAGCTGCCTGCAGAAATGAATGTACCATAAGGAATATTTATGTACCTTAAAGTCATAAATTTTATGCTATGTGAAATATTTCTCAAATTTTTTTAGAAAATCTCCATTTAAGAGAGAGGAAACAGGTTAAGATACATGAAGATTTTCTTGCTTCTAGCATTTTGAGTTATTCAGAGACAAAGTGGTCAAATTTTTCTTTGCACCTGGGCTTTTTCTTCTTTGATCAACTGAGCACAGAGCTAGGAGTAATTCCTGAAAACTAACAGGTATGGGCCAACTCCCATTCATGTCATTACATAGTAAGCACTGATTGTGTGTTCAGTACCTATTGGATACTCAACAATTATGTCAATCATACCTCCAGCCACAAGATAGAACTATTATATCTACTTTAAAGAAAATTATCCCTGGCACATGTGTTGCCTGGATCTATGATACCTGAACATACTTGAGCACATGTTCTCTTCATCCTCCTTCTTTAGCTGTGTGATTTCCTACTTTCAATTCTGGGTTGTGTACCAAGGATATCTCTGTCTTTGGAGTAGACCACACTCTCTCTTGAGTGCATTACTTGTTATTATCTCTCTCTCTATTTTTTTTTTGGCCACACCCGTTTGATGCTCAGGGGTTACTCCTGGCTAAGCGCTCAGAAATTTCTTGGGGGGACCATATGGGATGCCGGGGGATCAAACCGTGGTCTAGCGCTTGCAAGGCAGACACCTTACCTCTAGTGCCACTTCACCGGCCCCTGTTATTATCTCTCTTATCCTCTCCCTCTCCTTCCTCAGTTCCTTCAAATAAAATATTTTTACATCAAAAAACAAAAATATCCCAGATTTATATATACTTATAAAACTTGTTCAATCTTGAACAGCAGTAAGAGATAGAGAATAGTGAATCTAGAGCAGTATTTCTTAGTTTTTCTTGATTTGTGGCTCCCTTTAAGCTTTGTTTTCTTTCTATGGGACTCTGTTTTACCAGTTGAACTAGTCTTATGGTATGATTCCAATTTACACATTTTTCCCCTGTGGAGCTAGTGTTTTAAAGGAGAGCCACCTAGTATAGTCACATATTTGTAGGCCAGCTTTTTAGTGGGTAGCCTCTGTGAGAATGTTCTGGAAACCACTCTAAGCATGTTTATTTGGGGCTTACCATTGACCGTGTTTTACTTTTCAGAAACAGTCTCTTGATATAGTTGGGGTTAGAAAGCTTGTTTGCTTTGATTCATGTATTTTCAATTACATTTTTATTTTCTTGAGATAACATTGGGTTATAAGGCAACACCGAGTTACACTATTGGGTGACAAGGGGGTAAATGCTTGTATGCTTTAATGGGGTGCAACATTCTAACACCATACCATCCATACTCCCCTCTCAGTTCTGTGGTCACAGTCAATGGGCTAATTTTCATCCAATTTTGTCCTTTCCTTGGGTCTGTTTCTTTATAAACTGTGAGTGCATGAGCTCATGGAGTATTTTTCTTTCTCCTTCTGTCTTATTTCACTTCTTATGGCCCACTCTAGTGCCATACATGTTGTACCAAATGGAAAAAGCATCTTTTCTTAATGCTGAGTAGCAATCCAATCTTCACATATACCATATCAACTTTATCATTTTTATTGACTGACTTGCTTATATTTAACCATTCTTGCATACATGGGATACATTCCATTTTACCATGGTGTATGATACTTTTAATGCATTGTATTTTATTTGAATAGCTAATATCTCATTGAGTAAATTTGCATAAATGTTCATCAGAAATGTTGAACATTAATTTCCCTTTTCAGTGATATTTTTGTATGCTTTTAATTTTAACACTGGTTAATATTGAACTCGTAGAAACTGGGAAAATTCCAATTTCTTTTACTTTCTGGGAAAGCCTAAGAAATATAGAAATTAGTTTCTCTTTGATGGTTTGGAAGAACCTTCTTACAATAGCCATTTTGACTTGAAATTTTGTTTTGGGGGAGAGCATTAGTTATTTTGTCACTTTTTATACTAGTAGTTGGTCTGTTCAAATGATCCTGTACCTCATGACTCAATATTGAAAGATTATTTCCTTTAGGTACACCAATTTTATGGAATATTTATAATATTCTCATAACTTCTTTTTAATTTCTTTGGTATATCTTGTAACTTCTCCCCTTACATTCTCATCATTTTATTTTCAAAAAATATTGAATAATAAAACACACCCGGTGGTGCTCAGGGGTTACTCCTGACTCTGAGCAGAGAAATAGCCCCTGGCAGGCTCTGGGGACCTTATGGGATGCTGAGAATCAAACCCAGGCCTGTCCTGGGTCGACTGAGTGCAAGGCAAACGCCCTTCTGCTGTGCTATGACTCTGGCCCCGTTCTCATCTTTTTATTTGAGCTTACTCTTTTATCTTTGTATGGATAACTGGTTTATTGATCTTTTTATAATCAAACTTTAAAGGATGCCTGTGAAGATTGCAGGCCAGAAAGGGAAATATGGGATGAATTCTGGAACACTGGTAGAGGAAGGTTGATCTTTTTTACAATCAAACTTTAAAGGATGCCTGTGAAGATGGCAGGCCAGAAAGGGATATATGAGATGAATTCTGGGAACACTGTTAGAGAAAGATTGACACTGGTGGTGAGGTCAGTACTGGAACACTGAATGTCTAAAATTCAGTTATGAATAAATTTGTAATATATGGTGCTTTAATGAACACACTTAAAAATAGAACTTAAAAAAGACAGCTTTATATTTCATATAGTAAAGGCCATTTATCACAAATCATAGTCAATTATGGAAAAATTGAGTCTCCTCTAATATCAGATATGAAACAAGACAAGAATACTCAGTGATAACAAAACAGTGTTGGAATTCCTTTCCACAGCTATTAGGCAAGAATGAGGTACTGATGGAGTCAATTTGAAAAAAGTCAAAGTATTACTATTTGTGGATAACATTTTATTTTACTTATAACCCTAAAAGCTCCACCAAGGTTTTTTACAAGCAATAAATCTGTATAGTATGGTAGTCATCTACAAACTTAATACACAAAAATCCATAGTACTAATCTAGTATGAGAGAGAAGTCTTAAAAATCAATCCCATTCACAATTATACTAACTGCACTCATCACTCTTTGTGATAATCTTCATAACCCCATCAAAAATGGGGAGAGGAGATGAACAGACATTTTCTCAAAAAAGAAATGCAGATGGCCAAGAGACACATGAAAAACTGCTCTACAGCACTAACCATCAGGGAGATGCAAATGAAAACAATGAGGTTTTATCTCACGCCACAGAGACTGGCATACATCACAAAGAACAACAACCAGTGCTCAAGTGGATGTGGGGAGAAAAGAACTCTCATTCACTGCTGGTGAGAATGCTGCCTAGTCCAGCCTTTCTGGAAAACAATATGGAGATTCCTCAAAAAACTGGAAATTGAGCCCCCATATGGTCCAGCTATAGCACTCCTAAGGATATGCACTAGGAACACAAAAACACAGTACAAAAATGCCTTCTGCACACCTATATTCATTGCAGCACTATTTACAATTGCCAGAACCTGGAAACAATTCAGATGCCAGACAACAGGTGAGTGGCTAAAGGAACTGTGGTGTATCTACACAATGGAATACTACATAACTAATAATAAAAATGAATTCATGACATTTGACTACACATGGATGGGCATGAAGAATATCATGCTGTCATGCTGAGTGAAATGAATCAGAAGGAGAGAGATAGACACAGAAAACTCTCACTTATCTGTGGGATATAAGAAAAATTAAAGACAATATGGTAATAATACCCAGAAATAATAGATATGAGGGCCAGAAGGACAACCCCATGATATGAAGCTTACCAAAGAGAGTGGTGAGCACAATTAGATAAATAAATGCACTAACAACTAACATGACAATGAAAGAGAAATAAAATACATGTCCTGAAGACAGGCAGGGTGTGGGGGAGAAGGGAAATGGGGAACAATGATAGCAGAAAAATTTACACTGGTGAAGGATGGTGTTCATTTGATGAGTGAAACCAAATTACGAACATTTTTGTAACTATGCTGTTTAAATACAGAAATTATTAATTAAAAATAGAAACAGTGGTGGAGAAATTCTGGTACTGAGGTGGCGATGGGATGTGGCAATATTATATGCCTGAAAACACTATAAATCACAGTGCCTATATAACAGTTTTATAAAGAAAATAGCAAAGTTAAAATGAGATTCTAACTAAATTAGATACAATTTTATTTAATATAAAGGATTATCAGTCCCATACTTCACGAAGATAATTTTGTAATACTGGCAAAAATAACTGTCACTGATTTCTGAAGTGGATGATGCAAAGGAACTGTCAAATTTCTGAGTGTGTCTGATAGGACACTAGCCTTATATTAAAATCTCTTTCAAAATCAGGAAAGTGGAAAATAGTTCTTCGTGTTCCTTAAAATCCTATTAATAATCCTTGAAAGTAGCATTGATTTATAAGAAAAAGGTATTGGGACCGGAGTGATGGTACAGCGTTTGCCTTGCACTCTGCTGACCTAGGACCTCTGAGTGCCACAGGGTGTGGCCTCAAAACCAAAAAAGAAAACAAAAGAAAAAGACATTATGTAGAAACTCACAGGAAGTCCAAAGTGAAAATATTTAACTTCCAAGAAAATATTTATTGGCATCAAAGTCAAAATACCTTTAGAAAAAAAAAACAACTCCATAGTTGTTGGATGGCATGTGTTTTGTGAAAATTTGCTCATATTGCCATCCTAAACTTGACTAATTTTTTAACTCATCCATTGATCGTGAGGTGGGAAAGTTGTGTAGTCCAAACTCCTATGGAAGACAGTATGAAGAGATCTCAGTAGACTCAGAATCAAGCTTCCATATGACCCAGAAATTTCAGTACTGTGTATTGATTCCAACAACAACAAACTTCTTCAAAAGGCCATATGCATACGTTTATTCATTATATAGCTTGGTACAATAGCTAAGATTTGGAATCAATCTAGATGTTCAATGACAGGTAAGTGGACCATGAAGATGCGGTATATATACACAATGGAATACAATGTAGCTGTAAACAATGGTGAAATTATGCAATTCACTACAACATGATGGAACCAGAAGATATGATGTTAAAATGAATTAAAATTTAAATAAATAAATTTAATTTTAAAGTAATATAGAAGAAGGATAAACATAGGATGATATAACTTATCTGTGTATTTTGAAGGACTGAATGAGGAATGCAATGCTTTAAAAGGGAGATAATGAAACTAGTTTGCCTGGAGCCTAGAGTCAGTCCTGTGCCAGGAAACTTCAGGGGTAGGGTCTCCTTATATTTAGACCATAATTTGTCTTTCCATGTCCCTTATGTTTTGGTGGGCCTATGCAAACAAATGCCACTTCAATACCGTTTTTTACTATGTTCCCTTGACTCCAATCCTTAAGAAAAACAACCCACTAAAACTTTTGAGGTTAACTTAAACTAGTAAGCATGTGCATGGAACTAGATAAATGTACTTTGCCCTCAATGTTTAAGGAGTTACATAAGTCTAATGTCTTTAGATTATATTGTGTGCTGCTAAGAAATAGTATGTACTACAACTGGGGATTTGAGGGACAAAGTAATTGTATTGTACATGGGTACAGTTTTGTTGTTCTTAATGTTCTTTGGCTGAAAGTTCAAGGCTGGGATATCATCGATGGGACTACTGAGAATTCTGTTTATGGGTGATTGGGCTTCCACTGTAACTTTACCCTGTCCTCTTTCTTTGCATCTTTGTTGTCATAATTAAAATAATAAAAAAAAGAAAAAAAAAGCACTTTTTGAAAAAAAAGGGGGGGGATAATGAGATCATCCTTGGTGTCAGAATATAGAGAGAAGGAAAGGAATAGAGTGTGTGTGGGAGAAAGACACAGGGTCGGGGGTCAAAGGAATTCAGGTACATTAATGGTTTTAAGGAATAATAGAGCTAAATATACAAATATATAACATGTATAAATATATAATACCAGAGTCAACAACATGAAATCATGAGAGCCAAAGTTTAACAATCTAACTTAAAATGGCTCCTGTCAAGATGGCAGGCTGGGGAAGGTGGAGGTAGGGAGGGAACCTGAGGTGGAGGAAGTTTGACACTGGTGGTGGTATCTGTGTTGGAACACTGTGTGTCTGAAACTCAGCTATGACTAGCTTTGTAAATCATGATTTGTTAATTTAAAAAATGTCATTTCATTCCACATCCTTTATTTCTCAGAGCAGATAAGAATGCCATTGAGATACTCAGAATATGATCATGTAACTGTTTAGAGAGAGAGAATTGTTTGAACATCAAGGTTAACTCATCATACATGAACCAAATTCTATGACCAATTGGATCTACTTGCTCTAATAAGACCTAGCACATACAGTTAAAACATCTGTATAATTGGTAGATGGTATGCTCTGGCAGCTGTATGACTTTTCTATGTACCTAAGCCAATATATTATTTGCTGTCCAAATATCCAGGCAATAGTCAGCCAAAGCATGGATGAGTTGCAAATGTTAGGGGTACTTTAATCAGGTTCTTAGTACTAGTAATACAATACTGAGTATCCATTGACACCTTCTAGATGTAAATAAGGAACAAGTGAAATAATTTATTGAGTCTACTTTAATACAAGACTTTAAAAAATGTTTCTCAAAGTGAAAAATGCAAGCAGGGACTTCACAGAAGTCTGACATTTGCTTGTTTGACTTTAATTTGACTCATCACAATGATGATAAGGTTAATACATCCAGAGGCTTGAAATGCCAGCATTACTTTAAAAATATTGACATGATGTGAGTCTTTGAAGTTATTAGAATTCTTAAGAACTATAGGCTTTTGTTTAAGCATAAACAATAAGAACCACAAAAAATGATAATATTGGGGAGGCAGGAAGGGCATTTTCCTTGCACGTGGCCAACCCAGATTTGATTCCCAGAATTATACATGATCCCCTGAGGCCCTCCAAGAGTGGTTTCTAAGCATAGAGTCAAAAGTAAGCCCAGACACCACCAGATGTGGACCAACAAAAAATAGTAATAACATAAAATTTCAGGGCCCGGAGAGGTGGCACAAAGGGGTAAGACGTCTGCCTTGCTCGCGTCAGTCTAGGACGGACCACAGTTCGATCTCCAGGCATCCCGTATGGTCCCCCAAGCCAGAAATGATTTCTGAGAGCATAGCCAGGAGTAATCCCTGAGCATCACCGGGTTTGGCCCAACCCCCCCCCCAATCCTGTGCAGCCTTATAACTTAAAATCTAAATCAGAGAGCCCACAAAACCAAAAGCATCAAATCTAAACTACAATAACTAAAATCTAAAATGTGCCTGCTAAGGAGTCAGGCTCGTGCATGTGAGGGGGATGGAGGCATTGGCATTGGCATTAGCAGAGGGAAGCTGAAGCTCGTGACAGAGTAGATGCTGGAAAATTGTGTACCTAAAGCTCATCTATGAATAATTGGAACCCAGGTTGCCTAAATTAAAAAAAAGACTAATTAGAAAAAGATCATGAGGGGGCTGGAGAGATAGCATGGAGGTAAGGCGTTTGCCTTTCATGCAAGAGGTCATCGGTTTGAATCCCAGCGTCCCATATGGTCCCCCGTGCCTGCCAGGAGCAATTTCTGAGCATGGAGCCAGGAGTAACCCCTGAGCACTGCCGGGTGTGACCCAAAAACCACAAAAAAAAAAAAAGAAAAAAAAGAAAAAAAAAAGAAAAAGATCATGAAAATATACACTTTACCCCACTGGGGTATCTCCTGCATCTCACCTCTGGGCTCATCATTTTTCCATTATTATATAGCATTCCATTCTAGGGTCACCTATGGCTTTCTTTCAGGATACCAATTTACTTTTCTTTTGAACCTTTTATCTTTCAATAAGCCTACATTACTTAACTTAAAAAGAAACCCACAATTTAATTCTCTCTAGATGTGGGTACAAAGTCTAAGGAGTAGAAAGGACTTACCCAAGACGTTAGCAGAGCCTAGATTGGAAACTAGAACTTTCTGGGTATAGCCAATGCTTTATAAGTCCCACTGCATTCCTAAATATCTCATAGCACTTTCTTTTATTAAGGGTTATGAATTCTAGTACACGTCTCATCAAAATTTATGGAACCATCAATATCTACAATAAAAATCTCAGCTATATTTCCTCTTTAATGAAAGTATTAAAAATACCATTTGAGAGAACATTGTTTATTTGCAATATCTCCTCCTGTTAAGCTTGATTTAATGTTTAAGCAGAGGGATCTAATCTCATATAAATCTCAATAGTAAATAATTCAGGTTTCAAATCAGTTGAGGTATAGATTCAACTTCCAGATTTGTGTTTCTTTTTGTAATTGACAATACCACCATTTACTTCCATTTATACAGGGAATAGTATGTCTTACCAGTAATCAAATGAACTCTGAATTAAATATGGCTCATTTATCTGCTGCAAATATTTTTAAAACAATCAAAATCCACAAGTTTCCCAAATGCAAACAGACATTCAGTTCTATTTGTCAAATTGTATTTTCAATTTCTATGTATAGGTAAAAGAAATATACAGAGTTTTGAAGGCTTAATTATAGTTAAACTTTATATATTGAATCCTAAACACTTAAGGATAATATTACATATTTAGATGCCATGAGGCATACACTCAAAATGTGTCTGATTTCCCTTGGTCCAATGTGGAGAGCAGAATTTTAATCATTTGTTCATGCTAGCTTTTGCTTTTTCATATTAAAAAAGCTTTTCTGGTTGCCCATTCTGAGCAGAACACTATAGTAGACCCAGAGATAAGACATGTAGTTGGGGCCAGAGAGAAAGTACAGTGGGAAAGGTATTTACCTTGCACCGACCAACTTGGCTTGAATTCCCAACATCCCATATGGTATACCTTGAGCATCCTTGAGCCAGGAATGATTCAGGAGCATAGAACCAGGAGTAACCATTGAGCACCTTTTGGTGTGGCTCCAAAAGGGAAAATAACATGTAGCTGCAGGTAGAGAAGGATTGTGGGAATGGACTGGTTTAGGAATGTCTCATCCTTTATTTTCCTTCCATCCCTATGATCTAGAAAAAGAAATATAAATCATTTAGAATAGAGAAAGGAGGAAGGAAGCACCCCAGGGTAGTCTTAAGAACCCCTACCAAAGTATAGAGGATGGGATTTCACTTTGAATTTTCAGATACTTTCAGCAGGAAGGTTGAGTGCTTTTTCAGGGAGAGGGAAGACCAGCAAGGGTTCAGAGGTAGCAAAGAACTGAATGAAAAGAAGCACATTTGACTGTTTGGTAGGATGCATGTCTTAAGCAAAGCCATATGGTTTCCTAATTAAAGCATTTGTTTCAATGCTCTTGTGGTATTAAGATAAGCTACAGGAGTTTGCAGTTTGAAACTGATTACTTTAATGCTAATCCATCTAATCATAATGGCTTATGGACTATTGTCTAGTAAGGTCCCACTACAAGTTTCTGTAAAAGCTAATCATGAGAAGTGAGAGCTCCAAAACCTGGTGTATATTTATCATGTGTTTGGTGTTTCGGGCCACATCCAGCAGTGCCCAGGGGTTGTTGTATTAATTAATAATTAATACATAATAATTAATAATGATTATTATTAATTAATAATTAATACAACAAGGTGTTACTCAAACTCACATCTCAGTGTTCAGGAATCCTTCTGGTGATGCTTAGAGGTCCTTGCAATGAACCCGAGCCTCCTGCATGCAAAGCATATGATTTGCCCATTGCCTCCCCCTCTCTCTCGATATGGGCACAGATTTACAGCCCCCTGTATCAGACAAAGCCTCAGAAATCTTGCATTTGTCTGAAGTGTTGCAAAGTCAGAGCCCAAGGGGAGAGGTTGACAGCCTGCTTCCTTTTTCAGGGGTTCCAGAAAAGTTATGAGGGGATCCTTAAGCTACAAATCTCTTAATAAAATGGATTCACTTCAGAGTGTGAAAAAGGTAGAACCTCGAAGTCTGAGGCTTAAAGCTGTGGCCTTCAAACTTGGTTCTTTAAACAAAAGCCTATAGATTCAAAACAGGAGCAATCTCTTTACAAAAATCAGAAAAGCCAGTTTGGCTAGGGTTGTACAAAATGTTCACAAAAATCCTTCCAGAAACTTCCAATTTTCATTTGTTTACTGAAGTGCAGTTCAAATGTGCCTTACATATACATGAAACAGCAGAAGACTAAAAACCCAAGAAACATTCATTATATCTATATGGCAAATGCTTTGTGTGACAATTTTTATTCACACACTCTTTTCCACAAAGACCATCACTCTATAATAACCATACAGTGTGGAAATGAGGTAATGACCATATTGGTCACCACATCCAGGTATTAGCATTTTGAATCAAATGAAGGTATTTATTAATTTAGACATGACCAAGGAGCAGATTTGACTCCTAAAGAGTTATTTCTCTTCACTATTTAAAATATTACCTTATATTCACTAATTCATTGATTTTCATTGAACTACAATGTCTTCTACCAAGCACCTGGGAGAATGAGCTGTATATATTTTTAAGTTAGACTCATTGAAGTATAATTTTAAATAAAAAACTCACCCCTTTAGTATTTACTCAGTGAGATTTAATGAAATTGCAGAGCTATGTGAGTAGCATTAAAAGAAGAAATATAACTTATGCAAAACCTCTAAAAGTTCCTTCATGTCACAATATAGTCAGTTTCCTTCTGACCTCTCCATCCTTGACAATTATTACTTGATAAATGTTCATCTATAGCCTTTTTCTTTAGTTTTATTTCTTGACGTTAAGTAACTGAAATTACATAAGCATGAGAGTCTAAATATTTTCCCACAGTATATTCGACATTCATCAATGTGGTTATATGGATCATTGCTTATTGTTATTTATGTTCAATAGTATTCCTTATTTGTATGTGCCACATTGTGTTAGTTGTTCCATCTATTGAGACCCATTTCCATTTTTTAATTGTGAAAGCTATTAATAATGCATCCACATATTAAATACCTCAAATGCAACAAGTTTAAAGCTAAGTGATTGATATTTTTTCCAAGCCACTTCACCCATGACTTTTTTCTTTCTTTTTGGATAGCAATTCTAGTTGCTCACTTTTTTTGTTTTTCATCTGATCACCTTCTGCCTTACTTCCATTATGCAAGCATACTAGACTTGCATCTCCTTGAACCTGTGAATCTAACTACTGCCCCAGGGTAGGGAGTCCCTCTTCATAGGATGGACTCTTGCTGGCATTCCATGTTAATACCCTTTCCTTATTCAAGTTTTTGTAAAATGTCGCTGTTTTAATGAGGCCTATCTGGAAGAACTTTGATATCCTTACACACACATACATTAAATTTATTGTACACACTGAGGCCAATGTGCAATGTGCCTATGTTTTAGTCTATTTTATGATTTCATATCCCACATCTTGGTCTTCATTTCATTCATTTTGAATTAAGTGTTTATGTTTCATTCTTTTGCCCCAAAACTGTTTGTTGAAGAGATCTTTCTTTCTATTCTGTATGATTTTTAGTTCTTTTGCCACATATTAATGTCCCAGGTGTGTGTGGATTTATTTTTGAATTTCTAGTTCTATTCCATTGATTTGCATCACTTTAATGCTATTAGATTTCGTGTTTTGAATATTATAGCTTGGTAGTATATTTTAAAGTCAGAGAATATGTTACTCCTTTCATTTTTACTCAATATTACTTTGGCTTTGGAGAGTTTTCTTTCAATAATATTTGTTCCCTGACAACACTAGGGACTACACTTGTTATGGCACTGAGAATCCCAAAGGGTAGGGCCGGTGATCACATTCAGTGAAATCAAGTGGTTCTGAGGATCAGACTCATGACCTCATACATATAAATCAGATACTTCATAAATGAGCTATTTCCATGGACCCTAGCTATGCTCTCTTGATATCCCATATATATATGGAAGACCAAATAGCATATGTCTTTCTGTATGTTTAAGATTTTCCAGAAAGGGTCACTCTTAGTGCCCTTAGTTAATTGTTATTTACACAAATGCAAATTTTATTTTTCTGCTACTACACTACTGCTACTTCTTCAACTACTACTTTTAATACTACTACTGATGGTGACAAAAATATGAGGAGGTGATAGTTATGTTTATGGCCTTGATGATACTGTGGTTTATAGATATATGCTTATTTCCCAAAACATTGAATTGTATACATTAAATAAGCAGGCTCTGTTGTCATTTTTGTTTTTGGATCACACTGAACAGTTTTCAGGGCTTACTGCTGGTTCTGTTCTCAGGGATGATTCGCCCTGTTTATGCTCAGATGAACCATATGTGGTCCCAAGGATTGAATCAGGTCAACCACATGCAAGACAAGTAATTGAGTGCCTGTAATATAGTTCCTTCCCTTGAATATGCAATTTTAACATATATTATATATACCTCAAGGGGTCTGAGAGGTAGCATAACACTTTGCCTTGCATGTAGGCAACCTAGATTCAATCCCTGACATACCTTAGGAGTAATCCTCAGTAATCAGGAGTAATCCCTGAGTGCAGAGCTAAGAGTCATCCTGAACTGTGCTGAATGTGGCCCCCAAACAAAAAATCTAAATAAAGTTATTTTATCCAAAAAATTATATTCTTATAAAATTACTTTTAAAATGCTGATTCAGAACTCCCTTGTTCCCAGAGATTGTGATTCAGCAGGTTCAAGCTCAGGGCTGGATATCTATATTTAAATATGAACCCTAAATGAGTCTCATGATCAGGAAAATTTATGACATTCTACTAGAATAACAGAAGATACTGATTTTTGGTATGCTTTTTAAAAACCTAAGGTATACTTTCACCAAGAAGACTCTATCCAGCTAGACTGTCATTTCAATTTGGAGAAAATATACAGAGCTTCATGTACAAACAACTACTTTAAGAATTATAACCTTGAAACCAGTCTTTCAAGAAGTATTAAAGTTGCTTTCCTAAAAGGCATTATAGGGAGACTGAACAATAGCAGAGCATTTGCCTTGCACGAATCCCATATGATCCCCTGAACTTGCCAGAAGAGATTTCTGAGTGCAGAACCATGAGTAATCTCAAGTGCCTTTGTATGTGCACCCCTCAAATAAAAGACAATCTGGTATGCCAGGAATCAGATGTGGGTCAGAAGTATATAGAAGGCAAAAGACCTGCCTCCTTTACTATTCCTCCAATCCCCCAAATATATAGATTTTTAGAAAACATTTTCACTCTATCAACTACTGATTTACAATTTTATGGAATTCCAGATTAGCTCAATTCATCTAAATGTGTAGATTTCACTTCCACACCATGAAAGAGAGAGAAAGAGAAATATGTTATAGGAACAAAAATAGCCAAAGTCATCATAACAGAAGATTGTGCCTATAGAATTGAGCTCATGTGGGAGAGTGGTGGTTCCTGGGGCACTGATGGGGGAATTGGACATTGTTTATGTGTGTAGTGTTGGAATAATATATGCATGAAAAGTACAATAAACATTATTGTAAATCCCTCCACCTTAATAAGAGTTTTAAAATAAATTTTAAAAAGCCTGAAGTATAAAATACAAACAGGAAAATGCACAAGTTTCTCAATGCATTTGCACGAAGTAAATGCACCTGTGAATGAGTATCCCCAAGGTGTGCACTCTCAAGTTATGTAAATATAACCATCATCCTTCTCAAAGCATTGATTAGTTTGTTTTGCCTGCATTTGAATTTAACACAAATGCAATGAAGGACCATGTTTTCTTTTATACCCAGCTTTTTTTCATTCAACATAATTTTTTGTGAAATTCATTTATGTTGTCACCTTAATGACAACTAGTCACTTTCACCAGCATTCTACTATGTGAATAAGTCACATGGGTGTTTTTACATCTATTCTGCTATTTAGTGGCTTTCAGTTTGGAACAATCATGAACTGCGTGATTATAAATCTTCTCACACTTGTCTATTTTTCTGAAGATATGTACAAAGTTCTGTTAGGACTAATTCAGGAAGGGAATTGCTGGGTCACTGGATTTGTGTTTTCTTAACTCTTAACTCTAGTAGATGTTTCTAAGCAGCTTTCCAAAGTGATTGTTCTATTTTACTCCCACCTACAATAGATAAGTTCCAGTTTTCTCACATCCTTGCCAATCCATGCTTGCTGATTTGCCAGTGCTCACAAATTTTACACATTTTGTTGGATGTGTAGTGATATCTAATTGGGAATTTACTTGATATTTCCCTGATGACTAATGAAGTTAGTTTTAAGTGGGGGGTTGGAGCTGCAAGAAACTGGGTATGATTATCTTTGATAAGCAGGCCACTAATCAAACTGTTTTTTTCTGACAGTTTCTGGAAGAATAAATGCCAAATATGAGGTACTAAATAAATATTTGCTAAAAATGTATCACTTAATTCAAGTAAATTAAAGAATGCTGACCACTGTAACCCTTTACTTGCCTTCACCCAGTCTCTATTGAAAGGAAAAAAATGAGGAAAGTCATTTTTTGGGTTTTATTTTGTTTTGTTTTGTTTTTACATTTGGGGAAATCGCAGGGGTCAGCACATCCGGAGTGCAATGGATAAGCCTCAACCTGGGAAAACCACCTTCGTGATCATGGTATATCCCCTGCCAGGTAAGGAAAGTCATTTTTAATGCTGTTCAGTACCATAGTTCTTTGGTAGACCAGAATTACTCACACTATAGCATAGTAGTTTCAAAGTTAGCCATAAATAAATACTCAGACTAAGTAGTAAAGGATCAACTGTGAATTGCAGTTGAGGATGGAATAGTCAGTAGGCACTATAAAATGTAACTTTTGGATTTACATTGAAGTTGAGCTATATAGTTTTGTATGTTTTTTGTTCTTGTGGGGACCACACTGGCAGTACTCAAGGATTACTTCAGGCTCTGCACTCAGGAATCATTCCTGGAAGTGCTTCTGGGATGTTGGGAATCGAACCCGAGTCAACTATGTGTCAGGTAAATGCCCTACCAGCTTAATTATCCTGTTCAGCATTTGTAAATTATATATGCATATAATTAAAGTATAGAAGTGTCAGTTTAGTCATTTATTCAACATATAGTTATTAAATATCTATTAGATGCCAGAATTTGTGCTAAGTCCGGATAAAACGGATAGTGTGAGTTTGAATTCAGAGCATTCTTCAATACTCAGTCTCAATTGTTTTAACTTACTAAATGTAATTACAATACTGATTACATATTTGAGTATTAGTTGAATGAATACACATAAAATTCCTGGTATATTTATATGGCACACAACACTTTAATTCCCCCACAGCACTCATCCCAGTTTGATTTGTATTAGAATTTTATGCACTCTGCCTCCTCCTCCATATTGTGAGTTCCTTTAGAGCAGGAAGAATTCCATTCATCCTTGTTGCCTTCTGGCCCTAACAGATTTTCTGGCACACACCGAGCGTTAAATCAATATTTGCTGAATTAAAAACCTACTCCCATCTTTCCAGGAATTTATAAGCCAAAGAGGAACTAACATGACTCACACTCAAACATTTTGCAGAAGAGACAAGATAATGAATAGCATAAGAAAGGTCTGAGGAAGGTGCTTGAGGAATTTTGAAGAGGAAAACTATTACTCTGGCTGTGTAGACCAGAGAGCTCCAGAGTTGGAAAGAGTTCAACTGGCTGATTGTATTTATGTATGTATAAATGTATGTATGCATACATTTCATGTAGGAGACCTGGGCTTTGTCCCCAAAACAACATGGATCCCTGAGCACTGTAATGTGTGAAGCCTGAACAAAATTTAAGGAGTAGCCCCTGAGCACCAGCGGATATGGCCCATAAATAAAAAACAACAATAACAACAAAAAAACCCCAAGAAGATGACTTCATTAGTCACAGGCATTGGCTTTGACAGATATGCAACATTTATTAATATGCAAACATACTAAGAAGGACATTTCAGGCAGTGAAGTGGATTATTGTTAGCCAAAATTAGAAAATATCTTAGAATGAGACATAGGTAACCTTTTAATTGAAAGTTTTATTTTTAACTGAAGTATAATTGGTTTACAGTACTACTGTTGTATATGAAAATATTTACTACAAAGTTCAATGGCATAGCTTCATATTTCTCAGTATGCATGTAAGGCACTGTATTCAAGACCAAAGGTCCAGTATCTTCTCACTATCCAAATAGTCCCTTTACTTATTACTATATTCCCTCTATCCTGTTACTCTAGAAGCCACCACAGTTTTCACTGAGTCTAGAAATTAGTTTAGTTGGATGTTGCCAGTTTATTTAACTATTTATATTCTAGAGCTGAGTAAAACCATCCAGTTATTGTATTTCACTTCATTACTTATTCACTTAGCCCACACACATAAAAACCCACCCATTTTTTGTCCCCAAAGACACAATTTCATCATCTTAATGTCAGAATAACATTGTATTGAGTATATAAAACTATAGTTTATTTATTATTTAAGAACCAAGGTGGGGCAGGAGCAATAGCTTGGAGGTAGGGTATTTGCCTTGCATGCAGAAGGACAGTGGTTCGAACCCTGGCATCTCATGTGGTCCCCTGTGCCTTCCAGCAGCAATTTCTGAGGGTAGAGCCAGGAGTAACCCCTGAGTGCTGCTGGGTGTGACCCTAAAACAAAAATAAAAACAAAAAAAGAACCATGGTTTACAATATTACTTAGATTTGAGGTTTTTGTCTCCTGGGTGGCACACCAGCAGTACCCAAGGCTTACTCCTGGCTCTACACTCAGGGATCAGTACCAGTGTGTACATAGGGTGCTGGGGACCAAACTTGGGTCAGCCGTATGCAAGTTAAACACCCACTCCACTGTACTACCACTTGAGTGCCCCTGATGAGTTGAAGGTATACAATACTCCAACACCAATCCCAAAAACAGAGTCAACTTCCCTCCATCACTGTTAACATGCCTCCCTACTCCAACCCAACTCTGGCCTGCTACCTTGACAAGCAAGTTTCGTAGTTCATTCCTCAGTGTTATTGAATTTGTGTTTTGGATATAGTGCTATACCACTTTCCCCTGGCAATTTATCCAATTATCTGTCAATGGGCATTTATTTAGGTTGATAATATGATTTTTAATATTTGTGTTTTTATTTTTTTGATTTTTCGGGCCACACCCATTAGATGCTCAGGGGTTACTCCTGGCTACGCGCTCAGAAATTGCCCCTGGCTTGGGGGGACCACATGGGACACTGGGGGATCAAACCGTGGTCCTTTCCTTGGCTAGCGCTTACCTTACCTCTAGCACCACCTCACCAGCCCCTTAATTTTTGTTTTTGAGGGCCCTTCTAGTGGTGCTTAGGGGCTACCACTGGTCAAATTCTCAGGGGTCACTCCAAGCTGTATTTGGGGGGCCATCAGGTGTTGAATATTGAACTCAAGGCTCCCACATACAAAGTATGCATTCTAGCAATTTGAGTCATCTCCCTGGCTTCTGACTTCATGCTCTAACTCTTTTGTTTGTTTGTTTGTTTTTGTTTTTGAGCCATACCCATTGATGCTCAGGGGTTACTCCTGGCTATGCACTCATAAATAGCTTCTGGCTTGGGGGAACATATGGGACCTGGGGGATCTAACAGTGGTCCGTCCTAGGTTAGCCATGTGCAAGGCAAACGCCCTACCACTGCACCACTGCTCTGGCTCGCATGTTTTAACTCTTGCAAATAGTAATGCTATGAACATAAGGTGTTTTTTTAAAATCAGTCTTATATGTCCTTCAGATAAATGCCTTGGGGTGGTATTTCTGGATAATATGCATTTTCTTTTATCTTTTTGTTGTTTTATAGGGAATCTCATAGCTTCTCATAGAGGTTGCACCAATTTACATTTCCACCAGAAGTATATTCACTCTTCTTATTAACAACTTGCATCCGTATGACACATTTTTCACAATCAATAGGCCAATACCATCAAATAGCATTGAATAAAGTTCACACTTTAATTATATTTTTGTGGGTTTGGCATTTGGTAGACATTAAGTCTACTTTTGTTCCTAGCCACCATTCAGGATATCAAAATTCACTTTGTTGTAATGTATTCCTAGGGTTCTCTTGTCTGTGAGTTTCTCAGACCTTTCTTGTTTTTAATGACCTAACAGAACTAAAATTTTTGTAATATTTCTCTCAATTTAAAAAGGTCTGTTTTCCTCATGATTAGATTGAGGATATATTTGGGGGGAAAAACCACAAAAGTAAAATGTCATTTTTATCATCTTAAGTTAAAAGTATTTACTATCAAAATAACTTAATCAACATAACTTATCACTTTTAATATTAATAGCCTTGATCATCTGGACAAGGCATCATGGGCCAAGGTTTTTTATTGTTAACTAACACATTAACCCCTATTCTCTTTTGACAGAAAGCACTGTACATATTGAATACCTAGTAAAGAAGAGATATGCTTCCCTTTTTTGCAGTAAAAGATGCATGCAAAATATTTGGATGATTCTGTATGAAACATCTATTTTCTGGTTTGCCTCCAATTATTTATTCATTAACCATTTTTGTAGCAGCATGCTCTCATAAATATTTATTTTTTATTAGTTCAAATCACATCCGGAAAGATACCATCCAAGACACTACACCTTCTTCTTGGAGTCCCCAAAGCCCCAAATCCTGAAAAATCAAAAAACTCGAATGGTGATGCTAAAAATTGAAGTGCAAGAAAAATATGTAATAAATCAGGGAAGAGGGTTGTAATGGAGCAACAACTCCATGACTAGGGCGTTTGCCTTGCATGAAGTCGACCTTGGTTCACTCCCTGACATCCCATATGGATCCTGAGACTGCCAGGACTAATTTCTGAGCTCAGAGCCAAGAGTAAGTCCTGAGCAATGCTGGGTGTGACATCCCTAAACATTGTAAGAAATCCCCCTTGCCAAATGACTACTACTCCTTAGCACAAGCTGATCTTTAAAAATCTCCTTCATCAAAAGATAAAATAATAATTTCTTGTCTTTGATGGGGAACTATAGCTTCTAAGCAATGTTCAAGATGGACTCAGAAGGACCCAGTCCCTCTTGAACATTATCCAGCCAATCTGACCAGAAGCTCAGTGCAAAAGCCTGATGATGTGAAACTGCCCTGAGCCTGCAGTGTCAGAGATTCTGAGGTTCGCCGGTGGTGCTTAGGGGTCTCCAGGGATGCAATCTGTGATACTTAGGAACCTCCAGGCATGTCATCAGTGTTGAATGGGGAACATGTGGTAAAAGGGATTCAACTAGGGTCAGCCACATGTAAGTTATGTGCCATAATTCCTATACTATCTCTCCAGTCCCAGAGAGGAAAAATAGAGGGATGGAGTGATAGCACAGAAGGTAAGGTATTTACATTGCACAGCCTGACCCAGGTTTTATCCCCAGCATCCCATATGGTCCCTCCAGCACTGTCAGAAGTAATTCCTGAGCACAAAGCCAGGAGTGACTTCTGGCGAACCTCAGGTAGTAGCCCCAAAACAAAACAAACAAACAAAAAACACGTACACCAGGGCCAGGGTCCAAGTGGTCTCAAGTGCATTGGTGGAGATATAAAAGGACAGAACTAGGAGCCAGAGAGGTGGTGCAGGCGGTAAGGCGTTTACCTTGCACGCCCTAACCTCGGACAGACAGCGATTAGATTCCCCGGCATCCCATATCGTCCCTCAAGCCAGGGGCAATTTCTAAATGCATAGCTGGGAGTAACCCTGAGCGTCACTGGGTGTGCCCCTCCCCCAGAAACAAGCAAACAAACAAAAGGACAGAACTAAAATACCCAAGTCAAAGTCAACAAAAATAGAATCCAGAGATCCAAAATGTACAATCTAATTTTTAAAAAGGGCAGGTCAGGGTGCAAAGGGTGGTGATATAGGCTACACTCTGGTAACATGGTGGGTAGAGGTAGACACTGGTGGTCGGATTAGCCCTGATTCATTCAACTATGAAAGAAATCCAACTATGAAGGATTTTGTAAATCACAATGTTTTCAATAAAATAAAATAAAAAGATAAATCAATGATCTTCTGAATCAAAGACATGTGTTGACAGATAGACCCTTACAGTGTTATAAAACATATTAAATACAGAATGATATTTAGTTACAGCTTCAATTGCTAAAAAGAAATTAGATTTCTGGTCATTGAATTACAGAAAAATAGAGAATGCTTTACTCTGGATAATGAGTGTCACTTTTAAAATTGTTTATTTTTTATTAACTATACAATTTATACATCTTGTTGAGCCCAAAAATTCTAGAACTTAATCATTTGTTTGTATATTAATGATTGGGAAACTGAAACACCTCATAAATGCTTATTTCAAGATTTTGTGGACTTTGGAGAAGAAAGTGAATTTCACTTGAATTCACCAACAATAATGACAATTTTGGAATTAGATACAATCAAGCCTTTTAATAGTGAATTTCAAGTTATTACCTATATATTTATTATTTTTTATTTGGCAGAAAATTCAAACAAGAAGATTAGTCACACAATCTAGCAACAAAGAAGATTTTAGTTTCAAAATATATTGCTTGTCTGCATGAACATTCCTTCCAGATAGGAAATTCCAGGAGATTTTAGTGAATTAATGTCACACTTTCTTAGAGAAGACAGAAGGTTTCTGACTGGTTTGAAAATAAGCATGTGTATGCAGAGATAAGACACAGATGCAAGGGGATTTCTGTTTATTAATTACTATCATGTATGCCAAATGTGTCTGAGGGATAGAAAAATATATGTACCCCATATCCCCTTCAAAAAGATTTAGAAGTGGGGCACAGTAGAAAGAAAATTTTATTAGGGAAGGTTCAAATTGGTGTATATAAAATTACAAAAGAATTTCAACAGAAAATAAATGAAACAGAATAGGGAAAGTGAATCATACAACTTGAAGATATGCTTTACATATTTGAGGTCCTTGGTTCAATTTCTGGCACTAATACAATCCTCTAACACCTCCAGGATTGACACCTGATTAACAATCAAAGGGTAGCACTCTAGGACTGGAGTAATAGCACAGTGGTAGGGCATTTGCCTCACATGTGGCAACCTGGGCCAAACCTGGGTTCAATTCCTGGCATCCCATATGGTCCCCAAGTCTGCCATGAGCGATTTCTGAGTTCAGAGCCAGGAATAAGCCCTGGGCAGGTGAGCCTCCCCACCCAAAAAAAGAGTAGCTCTCCCACCCACTGCTGACTTACAAATAAAAAGAATTAAAGGGAAATAAATTAACAAAATAAATGTGATCATATTCTCTGAAGAGATCCAGGGTCCTAGCACCTCTTTCCAAGAAAACAGCTATTGTGGGGCCAGGGAGATGCTACAGTGGGAAGGGCATTTGCCTTGCACATGGATGACTGGGGTTTGATCCTTGGCAGCTCATTATGCCTCCCCCAAGCCTGCCAAGAGCTTGAATGCAGAGCCAGGAGTAACCCCTGAGCACTACCAGTTGTGACCCAAAGAACAAACCAAAGAAATAAATAAGCTATTTGATTTGTAGGACTTCAAAACACAGTTAACTAACAATTTGGAGTAAATTTTATGAAACTTTCCATGAAAAATTTATGAAATATTTCCATATAATTGCTCATAATCTATTCCCAAATTACACTTCTTCATATCAAAATTTCTTTTTATTGTTTTCCTTTTTTTAAAATCTCCCCCAGTATTTAAATATCAATAATACATGTTTTCTATTTATTTTCACCTATTTAATTTTTAGATCATTTCAAATACTGGAGGTATGACTAGTGTAAAGACATTAAATATTTTAATTAATTTTATGTATTTTTGACATAGGGTTTTGGTTGTTGTTAGTTTTATGATATGTTTTGTTTATTTTTTCAAATCTTACTTCAAGAAAGTACATTATCACAACATCCAGCATTGATTTTCTGTGAGCTTGTGATCTTGAAACATTCCTTTTTAATTTTTATTGTGGTAAAAGTGAATTACAAATCTTTCATAGTAATATTTAAAGCAGACAGTGACAATGAATAAGGGGCATTCCCACCACCAGTGTTGTCCTCCCTTCATTCTTGTTCCCAGCATGCATCCCACATCTCTCCCCTTTATCCCCATAATGTCAGTGCCTTGTATATCTTGAAGATTAGCCCCTTATCTGATGGGTATTGGGTGAATAGTTTCTGTTAATCTCTGCTTCCACTTGTTTGAAGAGTGCTGTTTCCTCCTTAAAGATGCCTTTAGTCTCAATGCCATGACAACATTTTCAATTTACTTCATTTTCTTGTTTGATCCTGAAAACATCGTATAGGGAACCAATTTTTCATGGAGCTTTCTACATGTCATGCAAACATGTCTATTTTTATTGTGTTTCTTGAACACTACATTATATACTTTTATGTTTAATGGCATCCATATGCTTTCTTCTTGGAAATGTCTATTAATCTCTTTCCCACATATTTTTGAAATTTGGGGAGTAACAATACTCAGAGTTTTCTGGCTCTGTGCTCAGGGATTACTCCTGGTGGGTCTCAGAAGACAGTATAGGGTACTGGGGGTCAAATTCACATTAGTCATGTGCTAGACCTCTAATAAAATGTCTTAAAATATTTTTCAGACTTTCTTTCTGAATAAAGGATTATTTCTTACAATATCAGTAAATTAATAATGACTCATTTTTCTAATATGGCTTTCTGAGCATACATGGAAAGATTTCCTGATTTCCTTTATTGCCAGAACATGGAATCTATCACATGCATGCTTCTATTTTGCTATACTTCATGTGCATGTAATCCCAGGACCTAAGTCAAGATATCCCCCCCCTTTGGTTACAGATTTATTAATACAATGTTTGATCAACAAAAGTTAGCTCTATCATGAGCTCCAATAGTTTCACCATTAGCTCCCTGGCTCGAGCCTATCCATGGCTTGGACCAGGCATGTTCAGTTTAGTCCCTGCTCTGTTTAAACAACTTGTTATAGCTCAACTTCCAATTTATGTTAAAACATGAAGACACTCATGGCATTGCCCTTTTGCCTCTAATTAGTTAACAGAAGTTAATATAAGACTGGAGTCAAAACTGAAAGTATGAAGATCCATAATCAGGGCATTTAAATGAGAATAATGGGCCAACTATTTTATAAGGACTAGGCAGGGTATATCAAATCAAGAGAAAACTGGCTCTAATAGCCAGTGGGAAATTGAGCCTAACATTGCAAGATCAGGTGATTCTTTCAAAGAAAGTTAGAAATATATATTTCAAAAATATCAAACCACACAATTGTTATTGTTTTTAATTAAAGAATACTGACTTATGAAGTTATTAAAAGTTGATTATTGATATTTCAACACCAATCCCAGCACTAGTGTAAACTACAAACACCAGTTTTTGCCAGACTCCTACATTCCCCACTCCTCGCCTCCACCCCCACCCCCTACCCCCACCTACCACCTTGACAGGCACTTTACAATTCAGTGCTTGTAGCTTAGAACTCATATTTTCAGTGTTGTTGAGTCTGTGTTTTGAATGTATAGCCATACCACCCTTCCACATCACCAATATAACCAAAGCCTCGACTCCTATTACCCCAATTACTCCTCTTTCTCATCTTCTTCCTTCCTGCCTTGATTACTTTCCTTCTCTGTCCTTCTCTTACCTAACTGCTGTGGTGGCCAAGGGTCAGTTCCCATTTAGTACATTACATTTTCTCATCCAGAGAAAAAGTAAGATCATCCTATGTTTGTCTTTCTTAATCTTCAGGCTTACTTTAGTCAACATATCTTCCAATCCCATGCTATGTTCCAGGTTTCAGAAAATTGCATGATTATACTGTTCCTTGCAGTTGCATAATATCCTTTGTGGAAATATCACTTCTTCACAATCCACTCATTTATCATTGGACACCTAGGTTGATCCCATATCTTAGCTGTTGGATTAAGTGCAGCAACGAACAATGGTGTTCATACAACATTTGGATGAATGTTTTTAAGTCCTAGGATTAGATACCCCAAAGAGGCGTTGTTGGGTCATATGCAGCTCATTTTTAAGTTTATTGATAACTCTCCATACCATTTTCCACAGGGTTAAACTAGACAACATTTCCTCCAGCAATGGGTGAGAATCTCTTTTTTCACCACATCCCCACAAGCACAGATCATTCCTACAAGTTTTGATATGTGTAATCCTCACTGGTGTAAAATGATATCTCATTGTTGTCTTGATTTTGATTTTGCTAATGATAAGTGCTGCTGAGCACTTTTTATGTGACTATTAGTAATTCATTTGTTTTCCTCTGAGAAGTGCTTGTTCATATTCTCTCCAGATATTTTATAGGATTTTTGAAATTTTTGGTTGAACTTTGTGAGCTTTTCCTATATCCTGGATATCTAGCCTTTGTCTGTTGTGTTGAATGCAAATACATTTTTTCTCAATCAGTTCACTGTCTTTTAGTTTTATCCATTCTTTGCCATGAAAATTCTTTAATTTGAAACAGTCCCATTTGTTTTTTTTTTAACTTCTTTTCCTTTGCCAGTGGTATCAGATCACTGAAGATGTCTTTGTCATACAAATCCTGGGGTGTTTTCCTCAGTGTACTTTATATTTTCCAGGAGTCTATCACAGTTTTTGATTCACTTTGAATTGGCTTTTCTGTAAGGTGTGAGGTATGGATTGAGCTTTGATTTCTTACATCTTTTCCTCACACCATTTGTCAAAGGCTATCTTTATTCCATTTCATGTTCTCAGTTCCTTAATCAAAAATCCACAGTCCATATATAGGGGCTTTTGTCCTTGGGAACTTCATTATGACCGTATCGATCAGAAAGCCTATCTTCATTCCAGTGTCTGGCAGTTAAGAAAGCTATAGCAACTGAAAAGATTGCACTGACTATATAAACCCTTTTGGTTTGAACATGTAGCCTGGTTTTACATATTTTGAAGTTAGAAAGACCCAGTTGCCTGGGTACCTCCATGGAAGTTTTAACAGCCTGGTTTTTTCCTCTTCTCTAAAAGGGAAATCATAGTAATATTGATCTGATGGATTGCTCTAAACATTAAATGAGAAAATGGAAGTAAAATTGATCTCACAATAGGCAGACTGAGAAGCCAATATAGTTGATTCCTATAATTTTTCCATATAGCATAGGAAGCTAGTTTATCTGCCGAGCCCTGGACTTCCTATACACAATTTTCTTCAACCATGTGTCTGCCATTTATATCAAGGGTCTGTTTAGCTGCTACTTCACATAATCCCATTTTTCATGTGGCTTCTTTTATCCACATAAAAATTTTACATAGCTTGTTTTTACACTCCTTTTTACTCACATTTTATGGAAAATCATGTTGGACTGAAATCTCTTGTCATTTTTTGTTAGTGCCATACAAGGAAATCCTTGTAATTCTTAAGCAGGCCCTTAATCAGTTGACCTGTCATTTTCTTCAGAACAGGTTTGGAACAGTATCTTGACTTTATATTTTGAGCATGGTATCATTGAATTCAATGGAGGTGATAAAAAGCAATTGTTCCCAGGCATTAGTATGGTAGAAGTGTGGTGGTAATGATAGTAATATAACAGCATCATTGAGAATCTATAGCTACCGAGTAGCTCTAAATATTAGGAGAAGTCTGCTGTCCTAAAAAATGCTTCTGTAATACCAATCTCTCTTTCTACTCAGTGGCAAGCATCTCTTTTCTTGGAAGGATTACTTGGAGTGCTTTTTATCTCCATTACATACCTCACATTCATTCCTCAACCTACTGAAATTTGGGTTTTATTCTTTAACCCTCTTTGAGCCTGTGTGACTCCAGAAAATCTTTCTCATCATTATTCATATATTAATTCAACAAATCCTGAGTTCCTATTAAGTGTTAAATACTGTTCTCACCACAGGTATATGACAGCAAATAAACTAGTTCTCAACAAGTTTACAGTCTAGGTGAGAAAGTAAAGTAATTCTATGAAGAATGTGATAGGACAGAGGTAATTTAAATGTACATCAATTGAAATGTAAGGTCAAGAAGACCTTAATATAAACAAGGGTAAATAAAACCAGAAAGTGAGAGTATAAAGTAGTTCTAATATGAATTGAATATGAAGATTTATTCAATATGTTATAAAGCAAATTACATGGAAAATTTTTAAGTATGGAAAAAATGTAAAACCAGATAAGAAAAAAAATCTACAAAAAAGTAACTTCTCTAAATCAAGTTAATCCTAACTAAAAGAGAGGGTATTTTATATATATAAAAAAAAATCCTGGAGCTTGCAAATAATAAAATAAAAAAAGAGCAGCCTAATGGGTTGATTTTGATTTAGAAACAGCATACTGACAATAAAAGTACTTTAACCCTCTTATTTCAACAATTCACAGGATTCTAAAAAATATTTATGTCTACAGAATGGTGCTCCCATAACTATATTTGGAGAATATAAGTAACAGCAGGACTCAAGATAGTCATATTTGCTAGAAAGATCATGGTTACCCTGTTTCAGTGCTTTCTAAAAGTAAGTAGAGCAGAAATCACAAGATAGTTCATTACTCAGGTTTTATAATACCCACTCCCTTTCTAAATAGAGGATGAACCAAAGAATGAAATAGGATTAATAACATAGGGCTTCACTTCTTTATTATTATATTAATATATTATATTATTTAAATGTTATTAAATATTATCATTATTTTTTATTTGGGACCATATCTGGCTGTGCCCAGGGCTTACTAATGGTTCTTTGTTCAGGGATCACTCCTGTCTGTGCTTGGGGGTGGTGGTGGGGGCATGTATGGTACCTAGGATTGAACTCGGGTTGGCTGCATGCAAAACAAAAATCTTACTTGCTGTATTATTTCTCTGGCCCAGGATCTGCATTTAAATGAGGTAAATAAACAGAAGTGAATGATAGTAAAACTTAGAATGGATGATTTCAAATTACATTACAGTTTCCAAGTTGCTTCTCATTGGCTTCAACATGCTTCAAACTAGAAAATTCCCTTCAACAAATTTACTTTTTGCAGGTTGGTTTTTTTTTTTTTTTTGGTGGGGGGGCAGTCATGCTCAGGATATTTTCTGACCTTGTGCTCAGAAGTGACCCCTGAGTGTTCAGGGACCAAACCAGGCTCTGCACTATCGATTGCAAACAAGGCAAATGCCTTACCTTCTATCTCTTTGCCACCCACTCCATAAATTTAAGAAGAATTTAATATTGGGAAAGCTGTGATTAGAGTGAATTTAAATAAGCCAATAAAATGTTCTCAATAGCTACTTAAAGATTAATATAGCTATTATGCTATTTAATTGACTTAGGAAACTAACATTTTTTTCAGCACATAGATCTCAAACAAAACTCAATCATCACTTTTGGGGATAAAATATTAATATTATTTCTGTTAGAATATGAAAAGTGTCCAATAAGCTTTTGGTTTGCTTTAGAATCACCCTTGGGGAGTGATGTTGAAGATTGAATCTGGGTCAGTTGTATATAAGGCAAACAATCTATCTACTGTACTATTCTTCAGGTACCAGAAAGCTCCTACAAGTTTTCATCAACATTACAATAAAACATTCATGCATATTAATTATATTAAACCACTTTAAAATTTATAAACACTAGAAAATAGCCTAAGTGTTTCTAATTGATTTGCTTACATGGCATAAAAGTTTTGTTCTAAAATGTTCATATTTGAAAAATAAAAAGGCAGAGAGAAAGCAGTGTTTTTATCTATAGCACTACAAGAACCCCCCAGATTTTGGGGTGCAGAAGTGGAGGCTCTTGAGCACCTCTGGGTGTGATCCTCGAGGCCCACAGCCTTACCAGGTTGATCCAGTAGATTAGACACTGAAGGAAGAAGCAGTGAGGATGCCAAATTGGCCAAATTGGGTGGAAAATCTGACCCAAATCAAACAACAAAGAACTCTGTGATAATCATATTTATAAAATTTAGCACTTGGGGGCCAGAGATCTAGTACTGTGGTCAACATGCTTTTTTTTGATGCAGCAGACCCAGGTTCAATCCCAAAACTACTGAGAATGACCAGGAGTAATCCATGATCAAAGAGACAGGAGTTAGCACTGAACACAAGCCAGGTGTGACCCCCAAATATTTACTGTATAAAATATTAGAACTTAAAATTTGAGGTCTAGAGTGATAACACAGTGGTAAGGCTTGTAAACGGCCAACCCAGAAACGACCCAGATTCAATCCCTGGCATCCCATATGGTCCCCAAGCCTGCCAGGAGTGATTTCTGAATGCAGAATCAGGAGTAACACCTGAGCACCACCAAGTGTGGCCCCACCAAAAATACCCAAAATATTAGAACATAAAATTTAATAAAATAATTTAATTATATTTAATATAAAGTGTATTGCATTTGGTGAAATAAATTTCAAATTCTTATGAATTTTTTCTTAAATATTAAGATAGGGCTAGAGAGCTATCTGTCTTCTTTGCTGCAGAACCAGACTATATCTTCTGTACCCCATAGGGTCCCCGGAGCCTTGACAAGAGTAATTCTTGAGCAAAGAGCCAGGAGTAAGTCCTGAGAACACGGTGTGTGTGTACTCAAATAAAAATTTAAGAATTTATCAATATCTCCCCTCCCCATTGGGACCCCTTCCACCAGCCCTGTTAGGACCCAAAGCATATGATCATTGAGACCACTGGAACTGTCAATGGCACACCACAGACCTATGCTACATGTCCCAATCATCAAATATGTTTTGGCATATCACAACATCCTTTTTTTTTCCTTTTTCCCTCTTTCTTTCATTTTCTCTCTTCTTCCCTCTACTTCTTTTCCCTCCGTCCTTTACTCTTCTTCATTCAATCCATTGCACTATATTTAATTATTTTTTTCTCCTCTCTTATCTTTTGTTTTCCTCTCCTTTCTCTCCTAAGCCATATTGTAACCAATTATTTATCTTTTCTTAACTCAATTATATCTTAAGAATTCAGACCCAGCCTATGAGAGTCAACCTAAGAATAAAACACTAATGTCTGTCTCTACGTGGGCATGAGTAGGTAGACAGTGGACCCTTCTCTCATTGCCAAACCTAAATTGTAAACAAGCCATGCCCAAATTGTACATAGCCCCTCTTAAATTATTCCTTTTATATTATTCCTCTTCCCCCCTCAGAAATCCTTCTAGCCTCCCATCTCTGAATCCTGACCTATTATCCTTACTTATTTAACCCTATTTACCCTCAGTTATTAGCACAGTAGGTACCAGGACCAACTTCCTCCTCCAACAAACCAAGTTCCCAAACCCATTGATTAGGGACACCCTCCCAGGCCCACATTACATGCCTTAGCAAGAAATTACAACCAACACACCTGCTGATACATGCTTCATGGCCCTTCTTCTTACCCTCCTAATCATGGATGGTTGCATGCCACTGACTCAGCCCCAGAAGGACCCCAGTCCAAGGACACTTCCCTTATGTGTACAATAATTTCTCAAACTCAACAAGATATGATGTGTGATGAAAAATGCCCGGGACTCCACCTACCACAAGAACATCTCAAAAGACTCAATGGGGAAGTCCATATTCCCTTTATGTGTTTAATACCTCTATAATAATATCTCCTAGTCTGTTTAATCCAAAAAAAAAGGCAGCCTCATAAACAGCATTTTTTTTGTTTTTGGGTCACACCCGGCAGTGCTCAGGGTTTACTCCTGACTCTATGCTCAGAAATCGCCCCTGGCAGGCACAGGGGACCATACGGGATACCAGGATTTGAACCACCGTCCTTCTGCATGAAAGGCAAACGCCTTACCTCCATGTCATATCTACACAAATAACAAGATCTCCAGCTACAGAAGGGGGATATTATCACCCATATCTGAGTGGAAAGTTTCCTGGCACCATAAAACAACCTTGGAATCTGCCAATGAGTGAGCATGGAGCAGGTAGTTATTCCCATGGCAGTATGCTTCAAGGGTGGAGAAACCCTGTATCTCTTAGGCCAAGGGAATTCCCGCTGTAATTTTTCCTATATTTCATGCCTAGGCAAAAAAAGATGATATACAATCCTTTTTTTAAAAGAAGTTGCTTGGTCTGGTTTTTATTGTTTGTTTTGTTTTGCTTTTCTTTTTTTTTTCTTTTATATTTCCATAGCTGATGGTTTTGGTTTTTGGCTTATTCTGTGTTTATTCTTTTTGTAATCTTGCTGATACTTCCTTATTGTTTGTTTCTGGTTTGTCTGTTTTACTACCCTTTTCTTCTTTTTTTCCTTCCTTCATCTAAATGGATATTTATAACACCTAGAGAGACTCCTAGTTTTTCTCTTTTTTGTTTGCCTTTTTTCTCTTTTCTTTCTTCCTTCTTCCCCCTGATGGTACCAAGGCCAGACAGTTAAATGTTCATTTGGTGGAAATGAAAACTGACCAGACATGAATACTGAATCCAAAGTCAACGACAACAGAATAAATACCCAATCTACAACAAGCTGTACCAGAGGGAAACAGTTGCACTAGCATTATGGGGGTAAAGAAGGGAGATGTGGGGTACATGCTGGGAACAGGGGTGGAGGGAGGACAACACTGGTAGTGGGAACGCCCCTCACTCATTGTCACTATGTGCCTCAAATATTACTGTGAGAGAATTGTAATTCACTTCAACCACAATAAGAATAAAAGAAAGCATTTATCAATATCATCCATCGCTTCTTGGCCTTTGGGCTAAGAACAAATGTAGTATCTATTCTTACCAGTTTAATATATGATATGTCCTTTATCTGAGGACAATATATTAAATGGATATTTGGAGCAAGGAATTAGAATAGAAGCTTGCCCTGTCCACTCTGTGCATTGACCTGGTATTCCAGTACTTGCAGGAATGGTACACCTCTGGGGAAAATAAGTTGCTTTCTAAAAGGGGAAAAAAGAATGTGTTGATATAATTTTCAGAAGGCTGAAATTTCCCTAGGGTAGGAATCTGTACAGTAGATAATGTGCTCTCCTTGCCTGCAGCAGACTCCATTGAATCTTCTACACCACACATCGTAGCTAAAGACCCCTGAATTGCCCTCTGAGCACAGCCAGGTTTAAGATGACCTACCAAATCCCAAAGAAAAACAATTTTAGAATTTGTAATGAAGCCATGTGTATTCACACTTACTTTTGAACTTTATCTGTGGCCATAGCACACATTATAAACTTTTCGAAATTTCCATCCTATTCTCATGAGGAAATGAAGAGTAAAATGAAGCTGAAAAAAGTACTCAAACAAATGTGATTATAATAAGAGTATACTCAAAATTCTAAGTTAGAGAAAGAAGTGATGGATGATCATTTGTGGAAAGTCGCAAAGCTTCACATCACTAATCATCAGGGAGATGCAAATCAAAATTACAATAAGGTACCATCTCACACCACAGAGATGGCACACATCACAAAGAATAAGAACAATCAGTGCTGGTGTGGATGTGGAGAGAAAGGAACGCTTGTTCACTGCTGGTGGGAATGCCATTTAGTCCAGCCTTTATGGAAAACAATATGGAGATTGCTCAAAAACTGGAAATTGAACTCCCATATGATCCAGCTATTACACTCCTAGGGATAAACCCTAGGAACACAAAAATAAATTCAAAAATCCCTTCCTCACCCCTATATTTATTGAAGTGCTATTTACAATAGCCAGACTCTGGTAATATCCAAGATGCCCTTCAACAGATGAAGAACTAAAACTGTGGTGCATACACACAATGGAATATTATGCAACCATCAGGAAAGATGAAGCCATGAAATTTTCCTATAATTGGATGTACATGGAATCTATTATGTTAAGTGAAATAAGAGGAGAGAGATAGACACAGAATAGTCTCACTCATCTATGGGTTTTAAGAAAAATTAAAGACATTACTGTAATAAGGCCCAGACAATAGAGTTAGGGGCCGGCGAGTTGGCGCTAGAGGTAAGGTGTCTGCTTTGCAAGCACTAGCCAAGGAAGGACCGCGGTTCGATCCCCCGGCATCCGATATGGTCCCTCTAAGCCAGGGGCAATTTCTGAGTGCTTAGCCAGGAGTAACCACTGAGCATCAAATGGGTGTGGCCCGAAAAACAAAACAAAAGAAAAAAAGAGTTAAGGGCTGGAAGGGCCTGAAGAACCGGCTCACACGTTGAAGCTCACAACAAACAGTGGTGAATGTTCTTAGGGAAATAACTACACTAGCAGCTAGCATGACAATGCTAAAGAATGAGAGAAGTAGAATGCCTGTCTTGAAAACAGGCAGGGGGTGGGGTGGGGCATTGGTGGTGGGAATGTTGCACTGGTGAAGGGGGAGTATTCTGTTTATAACTGAACCCAACTACAAACATTCTTGTAATCATAGTACTTAAATAAAGATTTATATTTTAAAAAAGGAGAATAATCTTGTTTTCTTTTTCTTTAAAAAATTGGTTTGGGGCCACACCTAGTGATGTTCAGAGCTTACTACTAGCTCTACACTCAGGGATAATTCCTGATGAGGTTCAGGGGACCATTATGGTGGTTCTGGGAATCCAACCTGGGTCCTCTATGTGCAGTGCAAATGCCCTACCCGCTGTACTATGGCTCAGGCTGCAGGAAAATAATTTCTTTAGAATAAATTACACCGACAGACAAAGCAGACTTGATACCATTTGCTGATATTTCATTTGAAGAACAGCAGAAAGGTCTATTGAGTCCAAACACTAGAATTCTTGTCTTTTTGTGATGTTAATTTTCCACAAGTGGCAGTTTGGATTTCTGGCAAGTGCTCTAAGCTCCATGCTAAGCTGCAGGGTCATAGTACTGGCTGAGGCACAGTGCTGGGGGACAAATTACTTGGAAAATGAGATGTTGGAGTGCTTTGTGCTTTTGGGGGCATGGTTTAGGGGGCCAGTGCCAGAGAAACACGGTGTTGGATGGGAGCAATGTTCAGGGCGCAACGTTAAGGGCGATAAAGGGTTGGTGCTCGAAAATGTGGGGTTCAGGTGGCACTGTGGGGCAGTGAATTCAGATGGTTATCGATGATAGCGGTGGCATCTGTTTTGGAGGAGGCCATCAATGAAGAATGCTCAGTCATAAGCACGGCAACCAGAGAGTGAGGGCTGGAGACACAGTACAGCTTGTCTATTTATTGGTCTGAGCATTCAAATGAGGATTTATACACCACCATTTCTGATTGGATGATCCTGCCAATGCATCACTCAACGTGAAATGTGATTTTTGCTCAGGAAGGGATAATTACTTCAAAGCTTTTTGTAGCCTTCATAAACTTTGAAGATGTGGTCTGTAGTGCAGTTGTAGAAATTTCAGCTTCAGTTCCTTGAGGATTTGAAGTCCATGAATACAGGAAGGGGAGGATTAAGAGGGGGCATTGTTGGTGGGAATGTTGCACTAGTGAAGGGGGATATTCTGTTTATAACTAAACCCAACTACAAACATGCTTGTAATCATGGTACTTAAATAAAAATTTATTTTCGGGGGTCGTCACACCAGGCAGCGCTCAGGAGCCACTTCTGGCTCTACACTAAGTAATCGCTCCTTCCAGGCTTGGTGGACCATATGGGATGCCGGGATTCAAACCACTGTCCTTTTGCTTCCAAGGCAAATGCCCTACCGCTGTGCTATCTCTCTGGTCCAAGATTTATAATTTTTTTTAAAAAAGGAGAATAATCGTGTTTTCTTTTTCTTTTTAAAAAATTGCTTTGGGGCCACACCCGGTGCAGCTATTTGGGGAAAAAATGAAGTCATAAAATTTGCCTATACATGGCTGAACATGGAGACTATTGTGCTGAGTAAAAAAGTCAGAGGGATAGAGGTAAATATAGAAAAGTCTCATGCACCTGTAATCCCAGGATAGTAATAATACCTAGAGATAATAGAGATGAGAGCCTGAAGGACCAGCCCAAGATATAAAGCTTACCACAAAGAGTGGCAAGCACATTTAGAGAAATAACTACACTAACAATTCTCATGACAATGATAGAGGGAGAAATACAATGCTTGTCTCTAAGACAGGCAAGGGATGGGGGAAGAGGAATATGGTGGACATTGGTTTTGGGAGAATTGTACTGGTGAAGGGTGTGTGTGTACCTTATGGTTGAACCCAATTTTGAACATGTTTGTAGCCACAGTGCATCGAGAAATTATTTCAAAAAAAGAAATAACCCTGAGCACAGCTGGGTGTGACCAAAAATAAATAAAAGGTAAAATAAAGGGAAAGTTGGTTAGAGATGACAATACAATTTTGTTTGTTTTCAAGCATATGTTCCTCAAAATAATTAAATTTTCAGTCTTACTTTTTGACCCAATTACTTCTTACTACTACATTTTTCTAAAACTATGTCTCTGAATATAAAAGAAGTTGGTTTTCTAATAGTTTTTGCTTTTTAGACTGATTTCTATCTTTCTATTTTGTGGAAAGAGATCATAAGTGTGGTGATCTGGGAATTAAATTCTCCAAATTGTATTTCATTTTTCTTCAAAGCTCAGTATTAATGCATCACATTTGTTAAATGCTTCATTTGAATTTTATAAGTTTTAAACAAACCTTTATTTTTGGTTGTAAAAAATTTGAAATGACTCACTCCCAGATGAACAATGAGACAAAGTTATATTATACAAATATGAACTTTGTGAGTTCATCAGATGAGAACTAACTCACCCATGGGGAAACCGGACAGAGAATTCCACAGGTGAGCGAGTACTGCTTGAGTTAAAGAAAAATGGGCTCAAGTCAGGAGACTAGATCTTCACAGAGAGAAGCAAGCAAGAAGACAAACAATTTTACCTACAGAGTATTTCCTGATATAAACAGAGACAAATAAAATCTCATCTGGACCATTGCATATCACTTGGGAGCATCAAAAATGTCTTATAAATCATTTAATGGAGCTTACTGCATAATAACTTGAATAACTACCCAGAAATAAAGTGCGAGTAGATTTCATCTAAGGTAACAGAAAATTGATCGGTTAAGCCCCCTTTTAAATCAATATGTCTTCTCTAATAAAAATAAAACTCCCTAAAAATCCAAGAAGAGTTAACTTTTAAAGGGCCAGAGAGATTGATCTCAGGCACAGCCTAGATCTTAGAACACCACCAGGTATAGCTGTGGAACCCTGGCTACTTGCTGGAGGTTCCCTGCAGGTCTACAGCATGTCGAGCCTGCAAAGCACCTTACTTTCAAGATCCTCAGGGTGAACCTTTGAGCTCAAGTGGCCAAGAATCCCCATGAGTGGCCTTCAGGCCCCAAGAGCTTTGCTGAGTCTCCTCTCCCCAACAAAAGAGAAAGAAATCTAAAGCATTAAAAGGGAAAATAGCTCACAGCAGGAAACCTCCATTAGGCCCTAAGTAGTTTCTTTTTTCAACAGATATGCAAAATCAGGAGAGAAAGGGATTATGTAGACAACATGTTAACAGAAAGAATTTTCAATTGAGTGGTTTCAAAATTGAGGGTGAAATAAGTAAGTCCCCTACAAAAGCAAATGCTGAGGGAATTGCTTCCCTGTGTACCTACATTATAAGACATGCTGAAAGGGGTTCGAGCTGAAGTGAAGGTAACGTAATAAGTAACCTTAAAATACAAATACACGCACAACATACTGCTAAAGAAAATCTACTCTCAGATTTTAAAAAAGCTAATACTGAAAGATGGTGGTATGCGACATATTATTTCTAGAATAATGGCTAAAAGACAATGTGCTTTTACAAAGCTTAGAAATATTTATTAGGACACAGAAATTTATAAATGATGTTACCTTCTACCAAACAATGAGACAAAGCCAGGATAATTTACAGAAAAGAGGGACGGGATTCTAGAGGTGAGACATGAAACTAAAACTAACATAGGCAAGGACTCTTTTATTCTATTTTGGGGGGGAGTTGGGCCACACCTGGAAGTGCTCAAGATTACTCCTGGCTCTGTGATCTGAAGTCACTCCTGACAGGCTCAGGGGACCATATGGGATGCCAACAATTGAACCCGGGTTCATCTCTTGTAGGGTGTGTGCAAGGCAAATTTACTACTATTATGCTATCACTCTGGCTTCTACATATTCAGAGATCCTGAGGTAAGGAGAAAACAGTGGGATAACAGTGGAGTACCCGCAGCCATAAATCTAGAGTCTGACCCTTCCTCTGGTTTTCATTTTCAGTGGTTGCCATGCACCTTGAAGTCCACCATAAGATCTTTTGCCTCAAGACTTTAATCCAGAAAGGACAGCATTTAAGAAAAAATGGAAATCGGTTGTTAGCACCAGAAGACACTGTATTAAAAAAACTGCTAAGGATTGTCATTTGAGCTGGGAAAATTTCTCAATGGACTAGAGCACCTGCTTTGCTTGAGGCAGGCTTGAATTCAATTTCCACCACCAAATGATGCCTAGTGTACTACTGGGAGTCACCCCCAAGCAACTCATTGGAAGTGGCTCCTGGGGACAGTTGGGCGTGGCTCAAAACTAGGGGGGAGGGAAATGAGCATAACATGGGGGACTCAGAAAATAACTGGCTTCTACTGCTTTTTCCTTAAAAGCCTAAGGTTATGAGTTTACTCTTTAGTGCTACCACATGCATGAGTGTGATCTGTTTTGTGTAAACCACTGGTCCACCAACAATTTCAAGAAAGTATGTGTGAGTGCAACTATGGGAGTATGAAGCCCAGTGAATTCTGCTAAAGGACCTGCAGGCACCTCGGCAGAGCACAGTTATTCTTCAATGAGCACCACATCCAGAATCTGTGTGTTCATCACACAAAAAGAGCATGACCCATAGAGAGCACATATGTAAACTCAATTAAAGGAGAACAACCATTGTTAGGCACCATGTCCTGGTATATGATCTGCAAGTATCACAACTAAACAACATGTGGGCATCAGAGTTAGACATGTATGCAATACCTAGTCCTCATAATAGCATCAATACATGTTAAGAAAAGTGGGTAAATAAATATATGCAAATATGTTTAAAATATATAATTTAAGAAGATGGAAAATCATCACACAATTACAATCTGAAATTCAATACAATTCACTGAAATTCAAGTGAATAAATAAAAGAGCAAATAAGAAAAAATGAAAAAGACAATTGTAATAACATTCCCAGGAATGTTTGTAATGTGACTAACCAAGAAAAAAAGCTCTAAATAAATACTATATTTATGAATAGTTTGGATGATCAGAGTGGGCAATGAGGAGAAGTTTCCATTCTGTTCTTTGGGATGGACTCCTGAGACCTGAACCTCAGCTACTGGCTTGAGCAAGGGAAGGTGATCTAGTAGAACCCAGCAGAGCATCCTGAGAAACCTTGGAGATAGACAGAGGATATTCTCATGACTTAGTATGTGTAATTTGTTTACTTGCTTGAATTTTTTTTTTTTTTTTTTGGTTTTGGGCCACACCTGGTGACGCTCAGGGGTTACTCCAGCTATGCACTCAGAAATCGCTCCTGGCTCGGGGGACCATATGGGACACCCGGATTGAAGCCCGGTCAGACCTAGGTCAGCCGCGTGCCACCACGTGCCACCGCTCTGGCCCCCTACTTGCTTGAAAATTTAATTATTGTTTTGGGGACTTACAATGCCATTAATAATGGTTTCTTGTGGACATAATTCCAATACCTCATCCACCAGTAGTGTACTTGTCTACCTTACCTCCAAAATAGGTTGTGGGTTGGAAGATATGGCATGGAAGTATGCGGGTCTGCATGAACTGTAGAGATAAGCGAATGAGCTTGTGTTTTAAGTCCCGTGTTTCATAGATTTTCTATTATCTCTAATAGAAAGTTTAGAGGGCTTCCCATTTGAACCCTCTGATTGGTTGACGAAGTTCCCCATTTGATTGGTGGATGAGATGTTACTTTTTCTATTCTACTCAGCCAATGAGCTGCGTGTTACCAGCTTGTAGCGATCCAATCAGATGGACTGGAGTGCGCAAGTCAGATACTATAAAAAGGCTCCAGTGGACCCTCTCAGTTCTTTCTGCCCAGCTTTTGGAGGTGTCTGAAAAATGGACCAGACCTACCTGGAGATTGCTTCTGAGGATCCCGTCCACATGGACACAGAAGAATCTGCACAAAATGCTCAGGAGGCCACGAAGTCGGAGGTAAAGCCAAAGATGAGGCGTCAGCTGCGCCGTCACATCTGCAGCCGGCATGGCCTGTCCCATCGCAGCAGCTACAAGAGCTTCGCCATTTACTTCCCCAAGGTCCTCAAGAAAGTCCATTCGGGCCTGAGCTTGTCAAGAGAGGCTGTGAGTATCCTGGACTCCTTCATAGAGGATATCTTCGAGCGCCTTGTGCAGGAGGCCATGCATTTGGCCCGAGTGCACAGCTGTGTCACCCTGACCGAAAGGGAGTTCCAGGCCGCTGTTCGGATGCTGCTGCCACAGGCGCTGGCTAAGCACGCTGAGATGGAGGGCACCGGGGCCCTTGTCTTGTACAACTCACACCACTGAGCACTGAATACCAAATTGAAACCCAAAGGCTCTTTTCAGAGCCACCCAGTTATGCAAAGAAAAGACCTGGAGCACAGTTGGGGGTTGGGAAGTTGAGTGGGGCTCAGCTAACCTGTGGCCGCCTCCTTGCAGTGATTCAGAGTACACCCAAATTGTATTCTAGGGGTTTTAAAGGTTCTTCCCGAATGGCTTTAGTTCGGTCCTGAGTGAGCTATGTTTTTTGTCTGTGGTATTCTGAGCAGTGTGCCCAGTAAGTCCTAACATAGCCCACACAGCCTTCTATCTTATGGATTCTCTTGAGGTACTCTGCTTTGCATACCCAGGGCACCTCAATTGTGCTTCCATGATTCATCCCAAGTGGTGCTCTGTTTTGGAGGGAAATTAAAGCAATGGTCAGCTCAGATCTGGCCCCAGCAGTAACGCTTTATTGGGGAGCTGCTTTTCCTAGCATGCTAAACAAGCCCTGTACCAGAGAAGTTCTCAATTAGGTCCCCTATGTAACTATACTTACAAGGCTCTGGCCCCTTCAGAGCAGCTTCTCTGTTTGGGAGACTCTTTGTGCACTCCCCAGTGCTGTTGTTTGGGGGTGGCACTCTTTTTTTTTTGTTTGTTTGTTTGTTTGTTTTCGACACACCCGGTGACTCTCAGGGATTACTCCTGGCTATGCACTCAAATAGCTCATAGGCTTGTGGGACCATATTGTCCTAGGCCCTGCGCCACTGCTCTGACCCCTGGGGGTGCCACTTTTGGGGCTTTCATAAACCCCCTCACTAGGGAAGCTCTATTGAGGGTGGTGAGCTGCTCTAAATCCTTTTCAGCAAATTAAGGAGCTGCATTAGTTTTCAATTAGGTCCAGCAATCTCCAGCTGGGTTATTTGCCAGGAATTTCTAAGGGGACTCCCCATCCAAAGATGTCCATGTGCCCTCCCAAGCAATACTTTGTTTTGCAGGCTGCAGGGAGGGTCTCCTGTGTTGTGTCCTCCTTGGGGATATACCCCAGAGTAGTTCTCAGTTGGGGGCCTTCTTGAGTAGCTGCAGGTACAGGCCTACTCAAGCAGTGCCACATGTTGGGCGCCCCCTCTGGGCTCTTTGTGTGGGGGAAGGCTGGGTTATTTGCCAGGAATTTCTAAGGGGACTCCCCCTCTAAAGATGTCCATGTACCCTCCCAAGCAACCCTTTGTTTTGCAGGCTGCAGGGAGGGTCTCCTGGGTTGTGTCCTCCTTGGGGGTATACCCCAGAGTAGTTCTCAGTTGGGGGCCTTCTTGAGTAGCAGCAGGTACAGGCCTACTCAAGCTGTGCCACGTGTTGGGCGCCCCTTCTGGGCTCTGGGTGTGGGGGAAAGAAACCTGTTCCTCGTGGTTGTGGTTCTCTGTTCCCTAGCAGGGCTTCTGAGCGGGAATTCAGACATAAGTTCAGCTCATTAGCACCTAGGGCTCCAGATCTTACTGTTTGGGTGGGAATAGGAGCCAGGCATGCCCAAGAGGCAGAGCTCTGTTCTAGGACTCACCAAAATGGTGCTATTTGGGGACCCAACCCAAGTGGCATTCTGTTCCAGAATTCACACCCAGGCTCAGGGGGATGAGCCCTCCTGAGTAATATTCTGTTCCAGGGTCTCATGGAGCAGTGCTCTGTCTGTAGGCTGGAGGGTTCTCCTGAACTATACTTAGAAGGCTCTGGCCCCTCCAAAGCAGCCTCTCTGGCTGTCGAGCTTTGGCGATGATGGGGGTGTCCGCCGCCATCCTGCAGCGGCCAGCTGGGCAAGTGCCCCCACAAAGCCAGCATAGTCCCACAGCGTTGCGGGTGCATGAGCGACAGTGGTGGGTGCCGTTGTGTCAGCAGGGTCCCTTCGGGGCGACCAGGGCCTCTTAAAGATAGGCCTCCCCTAGCCCGTTGTTGCTTTCCCCCTTCTCCTCGTTGGGGGGAGAGCCGGCCCCTCATCCTGGCAGGTGGGGGCCGCTGGCTGAGCTGCCGTGGCGGGGGGGACGGCGGGTCCCCCCCCCCCCGCGGGCTCGGCGCACACGGACCTGACCGCGGATGCTCGCACATCTCTTTGTGGCCCCTAGAAGAAATTAAAAAAAAAAAAAGCAGCCTCTCTGTTCTGGAGGCTCTTGATGCGCTCCGTAGTGCTGTTTTACTGGGGAGGCACTCTTGGGGCTTTCAGGAACCCCCTTCCCTAGCAAAGCTCCATTGAGAGTGGTGAGCTGCTCTACACTATGTTTAACAAATTCAGGAGCTGCATTAGTTTTCAATTAGGTCCGGCAATCTCCAGCTGGGTTATTTGCCAGGAATTTCTGAGGGGATTCTCCCTCCAAAGATGTCTGTGTGCCCTCCCAAGCAGTCCTTTGTTTTTCAGGCTGCAGGGAGGGTCTCCTGGGTTGTGTCCTCCTTGGGGGTACACCCCAGAGTAGTTCTCAGTTGGGGGCCTTCTTGAGTAGCAACAAGTGCAGGCCTACTCAAGCTGTGCCACGTGTTGGGCACCCCCTCTGGGCTCTGGGGGTAGGGGAAAAGAACCTCCCTCGGGGTTGTGGTTTTCTGTTCCCTTTCTGGTCGTCTGAGTGGGAGAACTCAGGCATTTCAGCTCATTAGGCCCTAGGTCTCCAGATCATTACTGTTTAGGTGGGATTAGGAGCCAGACACTCCCAAGAGGCAGAGCTCTGTTCCAGGACTCACCAAGATGGTACAATTCTGATTGTGCTATTCACCAACCCAAATGGTGTTTTGTTCCAGAAATCACACCCAGGCACAGGGGGTGGAGCCCTCCTGAATAATATTCTGTTCAGGGTCTCATGGAGCAGTGCTCTGCCTGTAGGCTGGAGGGCTCTGACCCCTCCAGCGCAGCTTCTCTGTTCTGGAGGCTCTTGCTGCGCTCTGTGGTGCTGTTCTTTGGGGATGGCAGTCTTAGGGCTTTCAGGAACCCCCTCCCTAGCAAAGCTCTATTGAGAGTGGTGAGCTGCTCTATGTCATGTTCAGCAAATTCAAGAGCTTCGTAGTTCTCAATTAGGCCAGGCAATCTCATGCATTGTTGTTTGTTGGGGGTTGGATGTGATGGGTGGGGACCTCCATAGTGGTTCTCAGTTAGGTCCAGAAGCTGCTGAGTTGTAATTTAGGAGTATTCTTAGTTCATAGGCCTCTCCTACTGGGCCTGATGCCTGGGCTGGAGCTATTGAAAACAGTTCTACCCCCACAACTGTGATATTTCCAGGGACATTCCTGAGTAGTTAGGGCCCCTGTCCTGAGGCACCTTGGAGGAGTTCTGCGTTTTCATGCTCCCAAGTGGGGTTTGGATCAAAAGCCCAGGCCATTGGATTAGAGATATGTTCAGGAGGTGGGAGGGGGCACACCACAGCATCTCCACAGGCCCAGGTTCATCCCAAATCACGTCCTGTGAGAGGAGGAGCCTTCTGAGAATTACAAAGCTCAGGAAGCTCAGACTCCCCCTCCCCATTAGTGCTTTTTTAGGGGCCTGTTCCCAGTCGTGCTTTTATAGGACACTATAATGGTGCTTGGGATCGCCATCCCCTGCCAAGGAGTCCTCCCCAGCGACTTTCTCCTGGAGTCGAAGCTTCCAAGTGGGTTCTGTTTGGCTTGAACCACCGGTCAAGGCTGACCTGCTCCAGTGTGTTGGGAAAAGGGAGAGTTCCAGCGCTGGTCTCTATTAGTCCGACACTTTCATTCAGGAACTGCTGAACGAAGGCCTATGCCCCTCCAGTGGTGCTCTTGGTGTATGGGTCACCCCTCACAGCTGTGCTGAAAGGCATAAATCTTCTATAAATTCAGGTATCACAGAGTTTCAAATATGCCATTGTCACCTTTAATTTTTGGTTTTTGAAAACATTTTCCCTAAAATACTATTTCTAAATTAATACTTAGTAAACATTTCTAGGTATTGGTTTCTATTATCTTTTTAGAGGAATAGATCAAAATGCAAATAAACTAAAGCTTTTGAGGATTCTCAGTAATCCATATGTCTCCAAGTGGATTCATTGATCAAATGGTTGCTAATGACCTTCCAAGTTCCAGATCTCAAACTCTTGTCTGGACTCTTGCAGTGATTTTTTTTATTCAACCAATATTTATGGAGGTTCTACTGACTCAACTGAGGAGTACATGTTAGGCTAGACATACTGAATACTTCCTTTTAAGGAGCTTACCTTCTAGAAAAGGCCAAGTTGTAGCCAATAGTCATTCCGTCCCACCCTATAGCTAGTTTGCTCTTTCTATAAAAGAGATTTAGGGGCTGGAAAGAGTGTACAGAGACTAAATTGCTTGCTTTGTGCCTGTTTGACCCCAGTTTGAAATCAGACACCACATATAGTTTCCTGAGTATCACTAGGAGTACTCTCTCTGAGCACCAAGCCTATAGTAAGCCCTAAGCACTGCTAGGTAGGACTAGACCCAAAATAAAATAAGGAATAAAATATATCTAGCCTTTTCAAAGCACCAGAAGTAAATGTTTAGTATTAGGTCCAAACTTGTTAATTTGGCATTTATTGTTTTGCTCATCTTTCCAATTTATAGTCCCTGAGAAATATCTTGACCCTTTGCTAAGATATGGGGACACATAAAAGAAGGACATATCCTGGCAATGAGGAAAGGAAAACTTGACCTAAGACCAGGCTGTCCTATCACATCGCCTAACACTAAATGGAAATCAGAAGAGATATTGTCCTTTGAACTGTGAAAAATAAGAGCACCATCAACAGAAAACTGACTTTGACAACCGTGACTGAACAGAACCTACCTTGGGACTAATAAGGGAAACCCTACCCTAGGCTGTAGGCCAAGACACATAAAAACAACAACAACAAAACAACAAGATGTCTTATTGCAGAGGTCCAACTTGGACAACAGAGACTGAGCAGAACCTTTGGATCCATAATATCCTAGGCTTCGGCTTAGGGACCAAACGAAAACAGGGAGCAAGTGTTACAGAAGACTGAACACAACAACAATGATGGATAGGAACCTCTAGAACCTAGAGACTCTATCCTAGACCCTGACCTATAACCTGTGCAAATACCAAGATCGCTAGCTACAGTGACTTGATTTTCTCACACACAACCGAGAGGAAACTTTCCTGGCATCACAAAAAAGCCTTTGGGATGGGGTAATGAGTATATAGGAAGCCAGGGGTTGATCCCATGATGGTATGCTTTAAGGATGGAGAAACCCTGAATCTCTTAGGCCACGGGAATTCCCTTTCTTCCCCAATGCTTACTGTGCCTATTCAAAAAAAAAAGTGGGGGGAACGCCAAACCCTACCACTCTAGCACCCATACTTTTTCTTGTTTTGTTTTTGACTTTATTTTCCTTCTCTTTGTTCTTCCACTTTTCTCTTTCTTTTTCACTCTTTTCTTCCATTTTTCTTTTCTTTTTTCTCTCTCTTCTTTCTTTTTTTGGTAGTTGTCACCAAATTTTTTCTCCCTTTTTTCTTATCCTTTTTTATCTTCAATGACAGTGGAATAGATGCTCAATCTACAACAAACTGTAAAGTGGAGACCAGTTGCATTAGCATTCTGGGGGGTTAGAGGAGGGAGATATGGGATGCATACTGGGAACAGGGGCGGAGGGAGGACAGCACAGGTGGTGGAAATGCCCCTCATTTATTGTCACTATGTACCATAAATGATGCAGTGAAAGATTTGTAATGCACTTTGGTCACAATAAAAATTAAAGAAAAAGAAGGACATATCCTTCTTTTAGACTTCCAATATACTGTCAACCTATCAGATGATCCCAAATTTACATTGTCCTAACATTTCTGGATTATCACACTTGGGTAGCTTCAAACTGGCTCTGGAGGATCTCTCCATTCCAAAAGGCTCATGGCCCATGAAAGTAAATTTCCCATGAGGCTGAATGTTGGCAGCACTGAGACCTCCTATTTCCTCAGCCTATGGGGGTGCTTCTCTCCTCTTTTCTGGCTGATTCTTCCCTTTCATTCTGTTCACAGTTTGGATGGTTCTTCTTATGTAGGTCTTCAATGGCTGCTACCATTTCCCCTGTTTTGTTTCCCCACACATACAGATGATGTATCTTTTCTTTCTGCCTCTTTCTGAGTGCTCTATAATTTTTCTGTTTGTCTCCCTCTGAGAATATAAGTTTCGTCTCCTCTATTCGCCACTCTTCCCTAGGGCATACTACAAGATTGGCATTGGTACTACAAGATTGCCACTGGGTGAATGAAAAACTGCTTGGATAAATGAATGAATGCATGTTTGCAAAGGAAGTTGCAATGAATTGTATTGATATACCATAATCTGGTGTTGAAAGATAATAGTGTTATGCTCATCCACCATTGATAAGTAAATTAAAATTAATTTGAATTTACAATAAAATATTTTCAATAGATGATAGATTTCAAAAAACTAAGCTCTAAAATGTCAAACTGACAAATGGACTAGAGTAAAGTAGCCAAAATTATTTAAAAAAAAACAGTGTTGGGGAACTCTAGGTGACTCAGTGCTAAAGTGTATGCCTGAAAGTCTGAGGTCCTGAGTTGGATCCCTGGTGACACTGAAAACCATCAAGCACACCCTTCTGGCTCTGTTCTCTGAGCACTCCAGTTTCACAACAGAGTGTATGACTTTGGCACATGGTCATGTGTCTATGAGCACTACAAATGAAATATGGGATACCCATCAAGCACTGAAAATGAAAATGTATGATCACAGTGTACAGAAGTATGGCCCTTTAGCAAACACGTGTACAAGTACTACAACTAAAATTGAGTACTACAGCCAAGCATATGCAAGTACCACAATCAACTGTGTGTGAGATCTTCCAGTCATCACAACAAAGGAAAAGGAAGGGAGTAAACCACTAAAAATGAGAACAAATTTGGAGGATTGCCTTATTTGATTGCAGGGCAAATGAAACACAGGAAAGTTAGATTATACTTTTGGTCATAAAACCTCCAAAATATGATTTAAAATCATTGATGTTTGATAAAGTTTGATACATGTTTAATAAAGTGGGACCAAAACATTTATCAATAACTGAATAATTACAGGGGTTGTTTGAGTAAATGGAAGGTAAGCAACATACAGATAACTAATCAATAGTAAGTCTCTATGAAATAAAATATAACTTGGACTGAATAAAAATTAAAATGTTATAGACCAGAATTTGTGGTACACATGAAGAACAGTGCTGAGAGAGAAATGTATAAAACTGGATGTATATGCACTATGGAATAAAGATGAGTCTTTATAAAGTTAGTCATCTGAGTTTCTTTCTTCATAACCTAGAAAAAGTAGAGTAAAATAGGCTCCAAGAAAGCAGTGGGAAGAAAATACTACAGATAAGAGCAGAAAATGATAAAACTGAAAACAAAAGATATATTTTTAAATAAATGGCCTTTTTTGTGAGATCAATAAGATAAACCTCTAGCAAAATGGACAAAATTTTATAGCTAAAATGCAAATGACCATGTTGGGAGTGAAATAAAGACATCATAGCCAACGTTGAAGATAAAAATATGACAATAAATGAATACTTAAAATAGCTCTAGGCATATACATTTGATAATTTAGACAAAATGAGCATATGCCCTAAAAACACAAAATATGACTTACATAAGCTATAAATTTAATGATACTATATTTAATTACATTTGCAATTCTTAAATTCCCATTAAGGAAATATCCAGGCTCATATAATTTCATTGGAAAATTTAAGTAAATATTTAAAGAAGATTTAACACCAATTTTATTTCATTTCTTTTTTACAGCTATGATACTGAAGTCACAGATTTACAAGAAACCTACAGAACAATATCCTTGGTGAATGGAAATTAAAACATACTTTTTATTTGTTGGTTTGGGGGCCACACCCAGAGGTGCTCAGAGTTTACTTTTGCCTCTGTGCTCAGAAATCACTCCTGGCAGGCTCAGAGGACCATATGGGATCCCAGGGATCAACCCCGGGTCCGTCCTGGGTTGGCTGCTTGCAAGGCAGATGCTCTACTGCTGTGTTATCATTCTATCCTGGAAATTAAAACATACTTAATACAACTTTTAGTAATATGAACTCAGAGAACATATTTTAAAGATCATGAAGGGGGCTAGAGTGATAGTACAGTGGATAGGGTGTCTGCCTTGCACATGGTCTACCTGGGTTTAATTCCCAACATCCCATATGGTTCCCCAAGATATAGGGTCCCTGAGCCTAGAGCCAGGAGTAAGCCCAAAGAATTCCAGGTGTGAATCCCAAATCAAAGATGTCCCCCAAACTAAATTTATAGTAATTTCTTTTACTGTTGCAGAGAAGAAAAATAAAGACAAGTAAGAAAAGAAACAATACTAGGTGACAAGAATGTCACTGATGATTGGTATGATTGGTTGACGACAGAGCCAGAGTATAGTGGAGAGGAATGAATGAGAAGCAAAATATAAGCATAAGTGCAGAGTAATTCTTCCAAAGGTTGTCTGGGAAAGAAAAAAAGATAGCTTGTTAGCTGGAGAGGAATTGGAAACAAGGGTAGAAGGAGGTATGTTTAATGCAGGAATGTTTTAGAACATAGCTATAGTTAATTTATGGGGCCAATGGGACAGAGAGTGCAGATGAGGTTGTTTAATGATGACTGCTAATAACTAAGGAAGAACCATCAGTCACTGCCTTCCCATTTAGATGGGTTGCAATTTTTTAAAAAGTCAGTCTCTTGGATGCATTTTATTTGCTTGCAGAACCTATTGGACTGCTACTTTCCACCTTCTGAGTCCTCTTCAATGTTCCTCTCACCTAATGAACTGGACATTCCTACAAGTTCTTTCATGGTGAAAACCATGCATTCTTTCATATATTCAAGTTCTAATCCAACTTCCAATTCTCTATGGCTTTGGGCTAATTTAATTCTTGGGATTAGTCCCTTGAAGACTTGAGACTAATAACTCTAGAGTTCAATTCACACTGCGTGATAGTGTTTAATTATGTACAGTTGCAGGATCCTGTTAATTGTAATGTTGGTATCATTACAAGATGATGAGTCACTTTTTATATATCCCAGAGGAGATGAAAGTAACTCAAACTAGGATCTCAGAGCCAGTTAAAGCCCCAGAAAGGTTTAAAACCGTTTACATTTTTCTGCTGCACTCTGTATGTAGAGGTACGCACAAATATGCCCAATTAATTTTTGACAAATGTGCAAACCAAATTCAGTGGAGGAAGGCCAATATTTTAGTAACTGGACATTTGCCGGGAAAAAAGAGAACATCAATCAAAACATCATTGTTTCGAAGAAGTTAATTATAAAATGAATTATAAACTTATGTAAAACAAAACTGCAACATTTTGGAAAAAAATCAGGACAAAGGCTTTAGGATTTCGGACTATCAGGATTATAAGACCTAATACTAAAAGGAAGATCTTTTAAAGAAAACATGAATAAATTGAACTTAATTAAAATATAAAATGAGGGGGGCTAGAATGAGAGTACAGGTAAGGGGCTTGCCTTGCACATACTTAACCCAGGTTAAATTCTCTGGACTGATTAGCTGAGTACTGCTAAGGGGACCATTTTGGGGTCCCTCTTAAAAAGACACTGGTTTTTGAGACTGTAAAACTTGTGTTCATAAAAATTCCACACATGAATGTTTATAGAAAGCTTTATTTTGCAACAGCAACAAAGGATAAACAACTTAGATATCCTTCCACGGGTAAAGAAATAGAGAGACTGACATAACAGGATTTGATTCACCAAGATCCAGAAATGAAGAAATGAAGTTGTGATCCACACAGCAACCTATAGGTCTCCCTTGAGAACTATGTGGAATTAAAAAGCCAACAGAGAAAAATTACACACTTCATGCTTTCATTAACATAACATTCTTAAAATGTCAACAGTGCTGAGATGAAAAACAGAGGAGTGGGTGTCTGTGTTAGGGACATGCTGTGTTGGTGTGATTGCTCAGGGCAGCAAATGGATATATCATACTGTTGCCAGGACTAAGTGGTCTTGTTTTCAATTTGTTCTTTTTTTTTCAATATTATTTTATCACTTTTTTATTTTTAACACATTTTTAAATGGAGCAAAGAAAGCCTCTTCAACAAGTGGTGTTGGCACAACTGGCTAGCCAGTTGCAAAATATTGAACTTAGACCTCCAGTTAACATCATGTATGAAGGTAAAATCCAAGTGGATTAAAGACCTCGATATCAGACCCGAAACCATAAGATATATAGAACAAGAACACATAGGCAAAACACTCCAGGACATTGAGACTACAGGCATCTTCAAGGAGGAAACTGCACTCTCCAAGCAAGTGAAAGCAGAGATTAACAGATGGGAATATATTAAGCTGAGAAGTTTCTGCACCTCAAAGGAAATAGCATCCAGGATACAAGAGCCACCCATTGAGTGGGAGAAACTATTCACCCAATACCCATCAGATAAAGGGCTAATCTCCAAAATATACAAGCACTGACAGAACTTTACAAGAAAAAACATCTAATCCCATCAAAAAATGAGGAGAAGAAATGGACAGACACTTTGTCAAAGAAGAAATACAAATGGCCAAAAGACACATGAAAAATGCTCCACATCACTAATCATCAGGGAGATACAAATCAAAACAACTACGAGGTACCACCTCACACCACAGAGATTGGCACACATCACAAAATGAGAACAGTGTTGGAGGGGATGTGAAAAGAAAGGAACTCTTATCCGCTGCTGGTGGGAATGCCGTCTAGTTCAATCTTTATGGAAAGCAATATGGAGATTCCTCCAAAAACTGGAAATCGAGCTCCCATACGATCCAGCCATACCACTCCTAGGAATATATCCTAGGACCACAAAAAATACAATACAGAAATCCCTTCCTTACACCTATATTCATCACAGCACTATTTACCATAGCAAGACTCTGGAAACAGCCAAGATACCCTTCAACAGATGAGTGGCTAAAGAAATTGTAGTACACAATGGAATATTATGCATCTGTCAGGAGAGATGAAGTCATGAAATTTTCCTATACATGGATGTACATGGAATCTATTATGCTGAGTGAAATAAGTCAGAGAGAGAAAGACACAGAATGGTCTCACTCATTTGTGGGTTTTAAAAAAAAATTAAAGACATTCTTGCAATAATAATTTTCAGACACAAAAGAGAGAAGGGCTGGAAGTTACATCCCACCTCATGAAGCTCACCACAAACAGGGATGAGTTTAGTTAGAGAAATAACTACATTTTGAACTATCCTAACAATGAGAATATATGAAAGAAATAGAAAGCCTGTCTAGAGTACAGGTGGGGGTAGGGTGGAGAGGAGCGAGATTTGGGACACTGGAGATGTGAATGTTGCATTGGTGATGGGTGGTGTTCTTTACATTACTGAAATTAAACACAATTATTTATGTAATAAGTTGTTTAAATAAAATATATATTAAAAAAAGAAAAAAAGAAATTAGTCCTGGCAGTGCTCAGAGGACCATATGGGACGCCAGGGATCAAACCCTTGTAGGCTGCATGCAAGACAATCACCCTACCACTGTAATATCTCTCAAGCCCTTGAATATAATTTGAAATCCAAAATTTTTAAATTTTGAAAAATTCTTTGAATTTTTCTATTTAAAGCACTATAGTTTGCAAAAATTATTCATAGTTAAATTTTAGACAAAATATTTCAGCACCAGTGTCAACCTTCCTCCACCACCCAACAATCTCACTTCTACATTTGTATCCTGAGGGGAAAGAAGCAGCTGGAAATAGTACTTGGTCATGACTCACAGTATGTAATATTTGAAATTGTATATATATATATATATGTATATATATGTATGCTTATATACATGAAGGAAGATTTCTCTGTAAGAATTCTTTTCTGTTTGTTGCTTAAGGGTTCCTCCTAGCTCTGCTTTCAGGAACTACTCCTGGTGAGTTCAGGTCATCATATGAATTCTGGGAATCAAATTCAGATTGGCCTCATGCAAGGCAAATACCCTATCCACTGCCCTATACTCTGGCCTCCCTATCCGTAAGAATTCTTATCTTGAATGCCATGCCCTGTGTTACATTTTTATTTTGTTCCATTTATTTTGAAATTCTCAGCATGATAAAATTGATTTTATGATACAATAATGCATATTGGCTTAATATTATAATCATCTAGGAAACTTTTAAATCTCCAATGCCCAGGCATGGCCCAAAGCGTTAAATTAGAAGATCTGGAAGTGCACGAGCACCCATTGCTTTTAAAGTTTCCCAGAAGTTGCTCTTGTGTAGTCTAAACTGAGAATCTCTAAATTAATGAGTAATAGTATGAAGTTTGAAAAATAGTCTTTGAACTACTAAAATTTTCAAAAAGTTTTGTAGATTAATTTATATTATTTTGCCAGTGTTAATTTTGTTTTGATTATTGTACTATTGTGGTATGATAATATAAAGGAAGCTAAGGGAATATCAAGGAAACCCTATTTTTGCAACTTTTCTGTAAATTCGGGAAATAAGTGTTAGGAAAATTTCTTTTTTTTTTTTTTTTTTTTTTTTTTTTTTTTTTGGTTTTTGGGCCACACCCGTTTGACGCTCAGGGGTTACTCCTGGCTATGTGCTCAGAAATCACCCCTGGCTTGGGTGGACCATATGGGACGCCGGGGGATCGAACCGAGGTCCTTCCTTGGCTAGCGCTTGCAAGGCAGACACCTTACCTCCAGCGCCACCTACCCGGCCCCAGGAAAATTTCTTAGAGAATGTATTGTATACTAACTAGGAGGCCTGTTCAAGAATATTCAGATTTATACATGGAAAAGAAGAAAACTGAACACCAAAATGTCCATGAACAGAAAGACAAGTTATGTATGCCATGTTTCTATGAGAGGATACTATATGGGAATTAATTTCCCTTTACCTAAGGCCAGGAGGTATAGGTCACTGGTTAGGCACATGCCTTTCTACTCGAGTTCAATTTCTGGCACCACAAAAAAATACAGGTGTCAAAGCACATATAGCAACATGAAGGACGCTTCAAAAGAGATTGCAAACAAAGCAAGATAAAGAAGAAAAATTTCTAGCATGATATAGCATTTTGCAAGACTTAAAGACGTGAAACAGAAGATAATATTTTTTTTTGCAGCGGGGAAGGGACACCACCAAGGGAAGGGGAGGTGAGGATGAGTTACAGTACAGATCTCGGGGGAGTCCGGGGAAGAGGGGACCACAGAGAGGAGTGGGGACCCAGTGGGGGAATAGATGGGAGAAAGCGAGGAAGATGTGATGAGAGATGGGAAGGAAGAAACAATGTGAAGGAGGGGAAGGAGGAAGACAGGCAAGAAGGAAGGGAGGAGAAAGTTAGGAATGGAAGAAGGGAAGGAGGAGGGAGGGTAGGAGGGAGAGTGAAGAGAAAAGGGATGGGAAGGAGGGAGGGGAGGAGGGAGAATGAAGGGAGGAGGAGATAATATTTTTATGGGTTCATATTAAGTAAAAGAATAAAGAAAGACGGGGTGAAAATGATGACCATCAGACTGAAAATGACCTTGAGGAAGCAGCAAAAGAACAAAATCAGCATAGGGCTAACAGGTCACTTGCCTTTTTACTATTTAGTATTTCAGCTTTCACTTGAATTTATACTGTTGATTATTTCAGTTGAGTGGCTAAACACTGGTTGTATTCTTTTCTCTCATTTGCATGTCTGACATATATCACAATAAAAAGTAATCCAAGAGACTGTAATCTCCAGAAGGAATAGAAAAGAGAAGGGCTGTCCAGAAGTTCTAGGACTGGAAGGAAGCTGCCAGTATGCATAGACCATGCCACACCAGGATTGAGCCTCCATTAGTAACTTGAAAAGGAGTCAGCTCAGATGACAGTGCAGCTCCTCTGACAAACCTCCTTTTTCTCTTGAGGTAGGCAACACCACAAGCTCTGGGAATTAATCTTTGTCATCACTGCATTATCATCTACTACACACATTTCTCTAGTACAGCCCAAATTTTGGGGAATGTGGCTAGGACAACATGCAAGGAAAGAAAGAAGGTGGGTTAGGAAATTCTTTATTTGCAGAAGAGCCTGGCAGGGTTTAAAGTAATTGGATCTCTGTCGAGACCATTGAAAACCTGGCTCACCTCCACTGCATTGCTGAAGACAATCACTATATAAGGAAATGAACAAAGGTGATTTCTGGGGACCCAGGACTCATTTATAGAGTCTCACGCAGGAATCAGGGGTTGTAATCTCCTAAGGCTAGCATGAAAAGAGTCTTCGGAAGAGAATCAATTAAGCAAGATGGGAAGCAGCAAGAAAAAGTCCCATCTATTTCTCACTCTAGGCCTGGGCCCCATCCTGACCCCCCCTCTTTCCTCTCAGACAGCAGCTGGCACAAGGCTTCTAAGCAGAAGTCTCTTCTGGCTCCTACTCTAGCTTTTTTGCTTGAGTTCCAGGGTCTGGACACACAATATTGTTTCAAACTACAATACACCAGCCCATTCACCTGAATTCCATGCCACATAGTAGAGTTTCAGCCCTTGCCCTTGGGAAAACCCTCAACTCACCTATTTCCAGGAAAGATGTATGGGGATATCAAGTGACAGAAACATGGAAGAAACAATTCCAAACAGAGCTGTTAGTTGAATCCTGCACTGAGAGCCTAGGAAGCACACAGAATGGTCATCTCCACAGTGAGGGTAGAGAGGGTAGGAGAGATTTAGAAAATTCCATTCATGAGGCCTTGCTCTGGGGTGCAGGGACAGTGGTGGAGAGGATGGGACAGTCTTAGAGAAGGAGCATAGAAGGAGGGTTTGCACATCACCAGAGACATTCCCTGAAAAGCTGAGTAGCTAATATAGGTGGGTGAGAAGGTGGTGATTTTCATTTCTGTGGTGTCTAGGCAGGCTAGTTTCAGGACTCTGGAGGCTCTCTATAGTAGGGCTACAGATCTGGCATTTAGAGGACATATTTAAGCTGGAGGATTGTGTTTGGAAATTACCAGCACCCCAGATGAGGACAAAATAAGTTAGGGAACCAGAAACAGACAACTTATTAATACTCTTTTCTGATTCTCTGAAATAGTCTTAAAAGGAGATAAACCTTTGTGGAACAATGTCCTGACATTTCCATTCTAGTGGAAAAGCAGCACCTGTGGTTTGCTTTTCAATATGACACACTCATTCCTATAATGGCTATAGGCTTTAGACAAAGACAGGCTGTGGAACTTATGGGAAAGAAATGCACCCAGAAAGAATATGTGAGGAAGATACTGCACTTTGATGAAATCAAGTTTGTGCCCTCAACCACTTTGAACAGCTCTTTATCTCATTTTTTTAGGATCAATCTTTTTAGACAAAAACATTTTTTGGTCAAATCTGTGGACACCGAATTGGACAGTCCCCTCTGTTGATGGTGCTTAAGAGACTAATCAGACAGTAATTTCCTTGGTCCTAGTTGGAAAATCGTGATGAGCTGAGTAGAGGTACTTTGAACTACTATATACAGAGTCTAATTTTCTGTCAAAGCTGCTGGTGACAGTCCATGCTTCCCGTAATAGGCTCTCTAGCTGCACGGAATAATGAACTGTGAGAAGATGAGAGGCTTTTGATGGCCTTGCTAAAGTCTCAGCAATGAGTAGTTCTGATTAGGGGCTATCGAACAAAGTTCAGAGCATTCCAAGTTCCCAAGAACAGCCCCTCGTCTCGGGCCTGAGGCTTCCTTCCCTTTGCTGGTGACAAGAACATTTTTTAAGAGAAAAGCTGTGTACACCAGGAAAAATGACCCTCTCCCGAGGAGGTTATGCTATGACTCATTGGAGGCGAGGCTTTTTGACGCAGTCCCTATTCCCAGCGAGGTGTTTAAAGCACTTTCAACAGAAAACCCTCATCACCAGCCTTCTCTTTGCATCCACTTCTAGAAGCTTCCCATTAAGGAGAGATGGGCATGACTGCTGAACTACAGTGACTCACTCTCCCTGGAGCCTAGTGACACAGCAGGCCTTTAATGACAGAGCTGAGGGCTCAGAGAAAGCCAGGTAAAAGGAATTACTGGTGCCCCGAGTAACTAAAAGCAGCCATATGTCACACTGTTATGTTTGCTCCCAGTGGAGGAAATTTGAAGGAAAAGTGCCCGATTTGCTGTATTATTTTCCTAAGGCTTCTCTAATGAGGGTTGATGCCTCAGACTGAAGGGTTGAAACATCAGCCAGTCACTGTCTTGATTCTAGGCAGAAGTTTAAAATTAAAGTGGGCACAATTTTGAATTCTTGGTGGGTACTGAGGGGAGGGTCTATACCGGTTTCTCTCCTTGGATCATCATATATATCGTGCTCTCCCAGGGTAGGAGTGTAAGTCCAAACTTCCTCTTTCGTAAGGACAGGCATATTAGGCTGAGCCCTCCCCAAATCACTTCATTTGGACATGAGCACCTGTAAAGTATTCTTTCTGAGGCTGCAGAAATAGGACAGTATGTAGGGTATCTCCTTTGCATAAGAATGACCTGAGGGCCCGGAGAGATAGCACAGCGGTGTTTGCCTTGCAAGCAGCCGATCCAGGACCAAAGGTGGTTGGTTTGAATCCTGGTGTCCCATATGGTCCCCCGTGCCTGCCAGGAGCTATTTCTGAGCAGACAGCCAGGAGTAACCCCTGAGCAACGTCGGGTGTGGCCCAAAAACCAAAAAAAAAAAAGAATGACCTGAGTTCGGGGCCGGAGAGAGAGCATGGAGGGTAAGGCGCTTGCCTTTCATGCAGAAGGTCATCGGTTCGAATCCCGGCGTCCCATATGGTCACCCGAGCCTGCCAGGAGTGATTTCTGAGCATAGAGCCAGGAGTGCTGGGTGTGACCCTAAAACCAAAAAAAAAAAAAAAAAGAATGACCTGAGTTCAATCACAGAAACTTCATGTGGTGTCCAGAACACCACCAGGAGTCAATCCTAAATACAGAGCTAGGAGGAAGGCCTGAACACCACAGGATGCTATCTCAAACTAAAATAAAAATGCTCTCTACAAATAAGGTCTCATTCTGGGACACTGGGAAAAGTAAATTTCAACATCTTTTGTGGGGAAGGGGATACAATGCAACCCATAGAACTCACCAAGTAGAAAACCTGGTTCAGAGGAAAGCGATGCTTCCATATGGTAGGTTTCTCCTCCTGCTATGAGTCTTTGAGATTAGATCAGAGACTAAAAGCCCCTAGGAAGCCTACAATTCCACAAGGGGTTGGTGCAAATCCACTAACCCCTTGTTGCTAAATTGCGGCCACAACTAAGTTATGCAGAGGTCCTGGGGAAGACTAAAGTAATACCCTCTCCACAGGACTAAGCTACAAGGTGGGAGTCTAACCAAAGCTGCATTCTTTTACAAAATTAATTTATTTTAACACTGTGGTTACAATATTGTTGATAATACAGTGGAGTTTATTTTACAGTTACAAAGTTGATCATGATTGAGTTTCAGTCATACAATGTCCAACACTCTTCACCAGTACACACTTCTCATCCCCAGTATCCCTACCACCTGCCTCTGTGTAAGACATTTCTCCGCTATTCTCTTTTTCTTTATCTTACTTTTTTCCTTTTCTTTTTCCCTCTCTCTTCCCTTTTTTGTCCTTTTATTTCTCTCTTTCTTCCTTTTTTCCTTTAGATACTGGGGTTTGTAATATTGTGGCTGAAGGGGTATCATGCCTATTGGTTTACCACCTTTAAGCTTGCATTTCCAGCCCAGAGTGACCATTCCCACATATCATTGTCATAGTGGTCCCTCATCTGCCCTGAGTTCTCCTCCAAGTTATTTTTCACAAGGACCAGGCGAGGCTAGAATGTGATATGTGCTGGGTGGTGAATCTAATCACTTCTCCATACTGTTAGTCTTTCCCCATGTCTTCCTTGTCTTCACCCACTGCAAGCACCTATGTTATTGAGGACAATGAATTCAATAAAAACCATTTATTTAACCCATGCAACCACATTTTGATTGCTTTTTCAAACTGATGAAAGCCAGAAGAAGGAAGCAGGGCCAACTAAACTCTAAAACTATAAGTGAAAATTAGAGTAACTACAGAAAATTATAGGACAAATGCTGGAGATTTTTTCTTTTAATGATATAATGAAGAATTTGTTACTCAATCTTCATGTAATTGTCTCTATGAACTGCAGATCAGTCTCTTAGCCCCTTATTATTTAAAACAAGTATGGTCAAATATATAGAAAATTTCTCACTTGAATCATTTTAAGTGTTAAATTCTTGGAGCTATTAAGGCAATTTACAGAATTATACATTATTATCATGATCCATCTGAAAAACTTTTTTATCTTTCCAAATTGCAGTGCACTCTCATTAAAATTCCTCTCCTCTGCTTCTGCCACCCACCACCACCCTACTCTCTCTTCATGATTTTGGTGACACTGGGGACCAAATACAAGATAATCACACAGGTTTTGACCTGGCTGATGTCACTCAGCATCACGTCTTCAAGGTACCCCAAAGTTTTAGCTCCTGTGTGGAATGTTATTTCACCTTAACTTCTTACATGAAGTATCTAGTTTGGGAAACTCAACCATTGTTAGTTTGGGGAAAACCATAAGGGCTAAATGTTACTGTGGCTATGTTGTCCATGTCCTTGGAAGTGAATCCTGGACTCTGAGCAAAATGTAGGGTAAAGAATAAAGGATAACAGCGAAGAGGAGGACTCAGGGATCTCCCCTCCATCCATACATGCATTAGTGTAAAGAACTACCTGAAGTATTCAAGATACAGTGGTTTGCTTGTAGCCTTGTCTGTTCAGTTCAATTCAACACAGACTTATTAAATTCATATATAACAGTGAGCATTGTGGGACATGAAGAGAAAACCTTGGCAATGGAAAGCAGGGAACAATGAGCTCATCTTCAAAAGGCAGGAAGGAGAGGAAAGAAGGACATTAATGGTACCTATTTGGCCTTCACTTGCTATGTACACATGGTCCCCCCTCCCTGGTGTCTGGCATACATGTTATTTATGGCCACAACAAAGCTAGGCACAAGAAATAAATTGATTGAGATATTCTTTTACCCTGACCCACTCCAAATTAGACTAGATGGGGCTGTTTGCAGGTCCTTTAAAACTCTCTCTATAAGAACTTCTCAACCAGAAAGGTATATATTAGTCACAGGTTGGTGTACATATTGATTCCACTGTCAGGCAGAACCAGAAATAGTGGGGAAGGGCATTCTGAGTTATGAATAGTCTCACCTATACACAACTCCCAGTTTGTTCCAGATCCTGTCCTTTGTTCATCTTGATTTAATGTCAGTCCTGATCATGTCTTCTGGCTTGACTCCTCCTTGCAGACTGAACATCACATCCACTTTGGCACAAATACCCCCCACATTACCTAACATGCTAAGGTATGCAGTAGGCTCTTCTAGAAGGATTCTAGTTTTAATTTGCTTTTAGACTCACCTGTCTGTACCCACCCACAGCTGGGTTTGAGTGAGCTGCATTGACCATTGAGATTCAGTGGCATGACCATTGAGACTCCACAATACACCATGCTTCTCACAAACATCTGTTGATGTGACCTAGTTCAGTCAAATCTGCAATTTTCTTATTGACTGGGGCATTTTTCAAAATGCAGAAGAGTTTCATGATGGTTCTGTTCTATTTGAGTAGTTGAAAGTAGTACACCATAATTAGATTGTACAAGCAATTTTAGTCTATTTAGAAGGATAGATCTATAGCTATTTTCAAGTTACCATCCTGACTTTATTTTCTGATCCATTTTTGCATAAAGTTTTAAATGGCTTCTGCTTTGTTCGAAATCTGTTGATCTATTAGAAGCTCTTAGACTTCTCACAATAACAAAGCATATGGGTAGAGCCCTATATTCTATCGACACTGTAAATATGTGTATTGACTTCAAAATAGCACCTTATCAGACATTAACCAACAAACCTTAAATAAAAACTATTCAAGAAGTATCTTATAGTAAATTAGAGCACTTACCCATAAAACAAATAGTAAAATCTCTTGTAAAATTAGGGGGGAAGTGAGGCATTTTCAAGACCACTGATATTCAAAAAAACTCTTCACAGAGAAATTTGTTGATTCCCTAGCTAGTGCTAGGATCTTTCACAATTGCTCAATAGGAGACAGGACAAGTCCATAAGAAGATAACTTTTCTATCCTACCTCCCTGTCTGCAAAAAGGGGGCCTGTAGAGTTGCTCAGGCTTGGCTCTAGAGTTGTTCAACTGCTTTTGAAAATTAGGGTAAAATATTGTCATAAATACAAGTGGTCACCTAATTTCTGTGTTCGTAGACTATTATTGAACATAACAAATGTTTCTGGGACATCTTAGTTGGCATTAGACTCGGGGGAAACAAGCAAGACAAAAGTACACTATATGAAACCTCAAATACAACAATACACTCCCTCTAAAAAAACTCTAGTAATAACTCCAGGCACTTGGCTGCCATTCAAAATCTGAGTCACTGTGAGAACTGCTGAGTGTCCTGTCCAGAGTCCATATACTTAGAAAGCAGATGTAACAAAACTAAAGTTTTTATTTTATTAAAGTAGGATGTTGTTTTTTGGGGAGGCCACACCCTGTGGTGCTCAAGGGTTAATTCTGGCTTTGTGCACAGAAATTACTCCTGGCAAGTTCAGGGCAGGGGGCATGTGGGATGCTGGAGATGTGGTGATCACCGCATGCAAGGCTACCTACCTACTCCAGCCCCACATCATACTTTTATTTATTTTTGTTTTGGAGACACACCTGAGAGTAGTCAGGAGTTACTCATGGCTATATACCCAAAGATCACACCTGGCAGACCATATGGTATGTCAGGGATGGAACCTAGGTTGGCCATGTGCAAGGCAAATGCACTACCACTTGTAACATTGCTCTGCATCCTTACTACAATCTTTTCTATAAAGAAAACAGAATCCCAGTCTTATTAAATGCAAGAAGAGAGAGTAGCAAAAATTACAGGAGAAAGTGGTTGAAAGAAGATTGCATAGAACTTTGGGGCTTACTCTGGAAGTTTTGAGCAAAGCAACAGTATAACACAAATTGTTATTTTAGAACATATCAGTGATATTTATAGAGGTTAGATCAAACACAAAGATAGAGACATGAAGAGCCTGCAAGAGGCTCTGAATAGAATGGGGCAGAGATAGTTATAGTAGGGGCAGGAGAAAGCTCACTATTTAAGGAATCATGTGGTTGACCCTGCGCTGATCCCTGGTACCAAATGTCCTTCCCCAGGGCCACCTGCTGTAGTCCTGACCTTGTCATTCTGCTTGGGATCCTCCAAAAGAAACAACAGTGTTAGTGGAAAGTGGCTATTACCATTAGAAGGAAATACAGACATAATCTGTGGATGGCTTGGAATTGGTATTTGAGAAAGTGCTATCAAATTGAGCTGCAAGGTTTGGACACATTAACTGCCCTTTGTTGAGATGCAGAAATCACCCCAGGGATGATGTAAAGTTCACTACTGGGGATACAATCTGGGACTTAAGGGTTAGAAATATCAATTTGAGGGGCCGGTGAGGTGGCACTAGAAGTAAGGTGTCTGCCTTTCAAGTGCTAGCCAAGGAAGGACCGTGGTTCTATCCCCTGGTGTCCCATATGGTCCCCCCAAGACAGGAGCAATTTCTGAGCGCTTAGCCAGGAGTAAATCCTGAGCATCAAACGGGTATGGCCTGAAAAATAAAGAAAAAGAAATATCAATTTGAGAGGAGCATAGCCATGACTTTTAGAGCCAGGCCTTTGCTTTTCTTTCTTTTTTTTTTTTTTTTGGAGGGGGGTCAATGATTTTCTTTTTTGTTTAATTTTTTCTTTATTTAAACATCTTGATTACATAAATGATTGTGATTAGGTTTCAATCATGTAAAGAACATCCCCTTAACCAGTGCAACATTCCCACCACCAGTGTCCCAAATCTCCCTCCATCCCACCCTACCCCCACCTGTACTCCAGACAGGCTTTCCAGTTCCCTCATTCATTCACATGATTATGGTAGTTCTCTGTGTAGTTATTTCTATAGCTACACTCACCACTCTTTGTGGTGAGCTTCATGAAGTGAGCTAGAAGTTCCAGTCCTCCTCTCATTGTCTGAGGATTGTTGCGAAAATGACTTTTATTTTTCTTAAAACCCATAGATGAGTGAGACTATTCTGCGTCTCTCTCTCCCTCTGACTTATTTCACTCAGCATGATAGATTCCATGTACATCCATGTATAGGAAAATTTCATTACTTCATCTCTACTGACGGCTGCATAATATTCCATTGTGTATATGTACCACTGTTTATTTAGACATTTGTCTGTTGAAGGGCATCTTGGTTGTTTCCAGAGCCTGGCTATTGCAAATAGCGCTGCAATAAATATAGGTGTGAGGAAAGGGTTTTTGTATTGTATTCTTGTGTTCCTAGTGTATATCCCTAGGAGTAGAATATCTGTGTCGAATGGGAGCACAATTTCCAGTTTTTGGAGGAATCTCCATATCGCTTTCCATAGAGGCTGTACTAGATGGCATTCCCACCAGCAGTGGATAAGAGTTCCTTTCTCTCCACATCTCCGCCAGCACTGATTGTTCTCATTCTTTGTAATGTGTGCCAATCTCTGTGGTGTGAGGTGATATCTCATCGTTGTTTTGATTTGCATCTCCCTGATGATTAGTGATGAGGAGCATTTTTTCATGTGCCTTTTGGCCATTTGTATTTCTTTTTTTATCAAAGTGTCTGTTCATTTCTTCTCCCCATTTTTTGATGGGATTAGATTTTTTTCTGTTCTGTCAGTGCCCTGTATATTTTGAATATTAGCCCCTTATCTGATGGGTGTTAGGTGAATAGTTTTTCCCACTCGGTGGGTGACTCTTGTATCCTGGGCACTATTTTTTTTGAGGTGCAGAAGCTTCTCAGTTTAATATATTCCCATCTGTTGATCTCTGCTTCCACTTGTTTGGAAAGTGCAGTTTCCTCCTTGAAGATGCCTTTAGTTTCAATGTCATGGAGTGTTTTACCGACGTGTTGTTCTATATACCTTATGGTATCTGGTCTGATATCAAGGTCTTTAATCCATTTAGATTTTACCTTCGTACATGATGTTAACTGGGGATCTATGTTTGCTTTTTTGCAAGTGGCTAACCTGTTCTGCCAGCACCACTTGTTGAAGAGGTTTTCCCTGCTCCACTTAGGATTTCTTGCTCCTTTGTCAAAAATTAGGTAATTGTATGTCTGGGGGACAATGTCTGAGAACTAAGCCTATTTCACTTATCTGAGGGACCATGCTGTTTTGATAACTATTGCTTTGTAGTACAGTTTAAAGTTGGGGAAAGTAATGCCTCCCATTTTCCTTTTACCTTGGAGTGCTTTAGCTATTCGAGGATGTTTATTGTTCCAGATGAACTTCATAAGTGTTTGATCCACTTCTTTGAAGAATGTCATGGGTATTTTAAGGGGATCACATTAAATCTGTATAATGCTTTGGGGAGTATTGCCATTTTAATGATGTTAATCCTGTCAATCCATGAGCAAGGTATGTGTTTCCATTTCCGTGTGTCCTCTCTTATTTATTGGAGCAGGGCTTTATAGTTTTCTTTGTATAGGTTCTTCACATCGTTGGTCAAGTTGACTCCAAGATATTTGAGTTTGTGGGGCACTATTGTGAATGGGATTGCCTTCCTGACGTCCATCTCTTCCCTATCATTATTGATGTATAAAAAGGCCACTGATTTCTGTGTGTTGATTTTGTAGCCTGCCACCTTGCTATATGAATCTATTGTTTGTAGACCTTTGCTTTTTTTAAAGAGGGGCCACACCTTGCAGTGCTCAGGGATTATTACCATTTCTATTCTCAAGGATCACTCCTGGTGATGCTTAGGCTGACAAGATGCTGTGCTTTTATCTTGGTTCAGTAGTAGACTGTTTAATTTCCAGGTGTTAAATTTTTCTTCTGTGCCTCTTTGTAGTTCACATCTAACTTCAGAGCCTTGTGGTGAGCAAAGGTAGTCTGCAAAATTTCTATCTTCTTGATTTTATTCAGTTATGTTTTATTTGCAAGCATGTGGTCTATCCTGGAAAAATGACCCATGTACGTTGGAAAAGAATGTGTATCCAGGTTTCTGAGGATGGAGTGTCATATATATATATATATATATATATATATATATATATATATATATATATATATAAAGATATACTAGGCCTCTTTTTTCCATTTCTCTTTTCAGGTCTAGTATATTCTTGTTGAGTTTCAATTTAGTTGACCTATCAAGTTTTGACAAGCCCTTGTTGAGGTCTCCCACAATTATTATGTTATTACTGATATCCTTTTTCAGATTTGTCAACAATTGTATTAAATACTTTGCTGGTCCCTCATTGGGTGCATATATGTTTAGGAGAGTGATTTATTCCTGCTGTATGTATCCCTTGATTAGTACATAATGTCCATCTTTGTCCCTTACAACTTTTCTGAGTATAAAGTTTGTGTCATCTCAGATTAGTATGGCCACCCCTGCTTTTTAAGGGTGTTGTTTGCTTGGATGATTTTTCTCCAGCCTTTGATTTTGAGTCTATATTTATTCTGACTATTTAGGTGTGTTTCTTGTAGGCAGCAGAAGGTTGGGTTCAGTTTTTTGATCCATTTTGCCACTCTGTCTCTTAACGGGTGCATTTAGTCCATTGACATTGAGAGAGATAATTGTCATGGGATTTATTGCCATCTTTATGTAGAAGTTTGGTGTGTTTGTTGGTCTGTCTTGTCTTTAGAATAGATCTTTCAGTTTTTCTTTTAAGGCTGGTTTTGAGTCTGTAAAGTTTTTGAGCTGTTGTTTATCTGTGAAGCCATGTATACTTCCTTCAAATCTGTGAGTTTTGCTGGGTGCAGTATTCTTGGCAAAGCATTTATTTTATTGAGTTTTGTCATATCCTACAACTGCCTTCTGGCCTTGAGGGTTTCTGGTGTCAGGTCTGCTGTAAATTTCAAGGATGCTCCCTTGAATGTAATTTCCCTTTTTGATCTTGCTGCTTGCAGTATTCTATCTCTATCTGTGGGATTCATCATTGTGACTAGGATGTGTCTTGGGGTGTTTTTCCTGGGGTCTCTTTTAGCTGGTACTCTTCGTGCATGCAGGATTTGGTCACATGTTTTCTTTAGCTCTGGTAGTTTCTCTGATGATGTTCTTGACTGTTGATTCTTCCTGGAGATTTTCTTTCTGTGTCTCTGGGACGTCAATTATTCTAAGGTTATTTCTGTTGGAGCTTATCAAATACTTCTATTTTCTCTTTTTTTCCTAAGATTTTTTTTATTGTAAGAATTTATTCAAGAGACAAAATTGATTAACATAATGAGGTAAACTAACATAACATAATATAGTGACATAACATAACATATAATATAATTGATATAATAATAATACATGTATGTCAAAGAAAGTTTCTGATTAAAAAAACAATTTTTTCCATAATGGCTTACATATCTTTCACTGTAGTATTTTAGGTATATGTTAACATTCAATCAGGGGAACACCCATCACCAACTATGTCCTCCCCCCATTCCAGTTCCCTTTCTACAACCCATAAACACCACCATCACCCCCCAGGGTGCTAGAGTAGGTGGAACCCTCTTTGTCTGGCTTACTATTAGTGATCACATATCTGTTTGGTCCTGGATCCCACCCTTGTTTCCCCCTCTATTTAAGAGGCAGAGCTAGAAAAATCGAGGTATGTGGTTTTGTTTGAAGGAAAGAAAAGCAATAGATTGGGGGTACAAAATAAGAGAGAAAAAAGAAATCAAAAGTCAATTATGCTGAAAATGGGCAGAGTCCCTCTAGAGGCTTCCAACCTCGGTTTGAGAGAGGACGTGAGAAAGGTAGTTGAGATACCACAACAATACAGAAAAAAGTATTAAATTAAATCACCAGTGAGCACTACAGCAATAGAGACAGGCACCCCACAACAGTCTCTGTTCTGAAATTAAATCATGCTCGAGTGCAAAAAGAAAGAGAAAGACAAGACAAAATAAAATAAAACAATATTGGAGACATCAACCATAGTCTCCACACCAAAACAAAGATGTCAAAAAAAATCGATCAATCAATAAATAAACATGTGGAAAAATGATTGTTTTATGCTTTTTTTTCTCCTTTTCTTTATCCCGCTGCATAGGCACAGTAACTATTGGGGATACAGTAGAGGGAATTCCCTTGTCCTAGGAGATACAGGGTTTCTCCACCCCTAAAGTATACTGTCATGGGATTAACTCTAGACTCCTTGCATGATCATTTACTCTCCCCTTGCTGCTTTCGTGGTGTGTGGAAAACTTCTGCTTTGTCTTGGATGGTAAAATCAGACCTCTGTTTCTAGAGATCTTGGTGGCTGTGCAGCTCAGGAATGGAGTTTATGAAGTCTTTCTTTGTGGTTATAGCAGTTATGCTTCTTCAGTGTCATTTTAATCCATCTTCTGTAGTTGGTTTTCTTGGTCGTTATGTTGCTCCTAGAATGGAGCCTGGGATAAAGTCTTTCGTTACGTGTCCAGAAGACCCGTTCAGTTGCGGTTGTCTCAGTCAGACTTTTGGAATTGGAGCTCTTGTTTGTTGAGCAGATCATATACCAAAAGCTAGGCAAGAGCTTTCTGTTGCTGTTGTTGTTGTTGTTGGTCCCTGGATGCGTACTGTCCAATCTTGGTTGCAACAACCAGTCCTCTGTATATAGCGATCTTGGCTTTTGCACAGATCAAAGGGTGACATGTTTTCTGATTTTGTCTTATCGATAGCTGATGAGGAAGGACAACTTGCTTTTAGATCAAGTTGTTCCCATTTCCTCATTGTCAGGTTATCAATTTAGAACTGGCTCATGTTGGTGTCAGAGCAGCATTGTAAATGACCTGGAGGGGATTTGGTTCCTGGAGCTGTTGTGGAGAACTCTGTCATATCTATGTCTGGGATCCAGGAGGTAAGGCTGAATGGTCAGTGTCTAGTTCCCTGGAGCCTAAGTTGTTTCCACATGACATACATTCAGGGTGGGAGATGTCCCTCTGTTGTAAACAAGTATGAGTTCTTATCCCTAGTAGATAAGAGCTTGTTTTTATACATACAATTTCCCCTTTGTTTAATATGTCTTTGCAGGAGGAAGTGGTGCTACATTATATTGCTGGTGGATTTGGGGGGTGGAGAGAAAAGAAACCAGACTCCCGACAAAAACTAAGAATATATATGCTCACACATATCTAAAGGAAAAAAGTTTCTTTGAAAAAAAGGAAGATTAAATAAAAGATGTAATTTAAGGAATAAAGTGGGGTCAGGAGAGATAGCATGGATATCATGCGTCTGTCCTTTCTGTAGAAGGGCAGTGGCTCAGAACCCGGCATCCCATATGGTCCCCTGTGCCCACCAGGGACATTCCCCAAGCATAGAGCAAGGAGCACCCTTCGAGCACTGCCAAGAAGTGACCCAAAAGAAGCAAAAACAAATCAAATCAAATAAAAAACTAAAACAAGACAATACAAACAAACAAAAGAAACTAACAAGAATAAAAAAAGAAAAAAGAAAAAAGGAGACTTCTATTTTCATCTGCTCATATTCTTTGAGTAATTTTTCCATTGTCCGATCATTTAATTAAGGCTTTTTCCAATATCTTCTGCTGTGTGGAGATGTTATGCATTGCATCTTCCAGTGCACTAATTTTATCCTCAGCTGCTGTTAACACATGAGAAAGCTCATCCATTATGTTCTTCAATTCGTCTACTGAGTTTTTCAGACCTGTTATTTGACCTGATATTTTAGTTTGGAGTTTTCTGGTTTCTATCTTTATATTCTCTTGATTCTTATTAGTGTTCTGATCTATACTTTCTTTGAGTTCTGTGAGCATTCTCCATATTTCTTCTCTAAACTCCATATCTAAAAGACTACCTAGGTCAGGGGTCTCAAACTCGAGGCTCACGGGCCGTTTGCGGCCCTCCGTACAACATTTTGTGGCCCGTGGCTGGCCTTCAAATATCGCAGTATTCGCAATTATTCGCTTACCGAATAATCACAATAAAAATCGCATTAGTAAGAAAATATCGCATTAAACTTTTGCATACCCTGAGCAGTTCCTTTCAGGGTATGCAAATGTTTAATGCGATTTTTTGTGATTTTTTTCTTACTAATGCGATTTTTATTGCGAATATTTGGTAAGGGAAATCCCTTATGCACCCCTGCCTCACCCCGACTTTGCCTCCTGTGGCCCCCAGGTAAATTGAGTTTGAAACCCCTAACTTAGGTGGTTGGCCATTGTTGGGTCATCAGAGTTTCCATCTTCATTCTCTATGCTTGATGTTGGTCTGCATAGTTTCCCCATTGTCACACTTATGTTGTGGGTTTTTCTACATGTTGTGGTGGTATTCATTGGTTAGGTGGAGTGCGCAGCTATGAAGCGTCACGGCCACGCTCCTCTGCTTTGACCCCTTATAGGTGGGCTTAAGGAGCCCAATAGAGTCAGCTTTATCCTCAACTCAACCTTATACCCTTTACTATCTCTATGGTCCCACTGATTTTATTTTCATTTTATGTCTTTAAGGTGACAATATGATCAATTTTGTCAGCTACTTTAACAACACTGATAAAACAAATTCCTATAAAATCATTAATTTCCAACATTGATACAGCAGAAATATAGACTCTTAAAAACCTAATAGTTTTTTTCAGTGTTTCAATTAATAATTAAATATATCATTATGACAAATCTAAGCCCAGATGGCTTAAGTGGTGAATTTCATCAAATATTTTTTTAATTTTTTATTTTTAATTATGAGAACAAAGATGCAGAGAAAGAGGACAAGGTAAAGTTACAGTGCAAGGACAATTACCCATAACATAATTCTCAGAAGAAGTCCCCTTGCTAATATCTTAACTTTGAACTTTCAGCCAAAGAACATTAAAATAAATAAAACAGAATCCATGTACAATTACTTTGTCCCTCAAGTCCCCAGATTGTAATACATTATAATATTTCTTAGCAGCGCACAAGGCAAACTAAAGCTATAAAAATTATGTAACTCCTTAAACATTAGAGGCATAGTATTTTTTACATGTCCATGTACATGCATATTAGTTTAAGTTAACCTCAAAAGTTTAAGTGGGTTTAAGTGTTAGAGTCAAAGGAGCACAGTAAAACAGTGTTAGAGTGGCAATTATTGTTTGCATAGGCCCACCAAAATATGAGGGGCATGGAAAGGAATAACCTTGGCCTAAATACAAAGAGTACCTACCCCTGAAGTATCCTGGCATAAGACCAACTCTAGGCTCCAGGCAAGCTAGATTGTCTAATCCAAGACATTCTCTGTAGTGCCAACACACTTTTATTTTTCACACAGTCTCTGTTGTTGGTATCATGTTTCTGTATTAAAGATCCTGGAATCTGCATATCTTACATTGAACTCAGGATGTGGAGCATCCTCTTATTTCATCTCACAATTAAAGGGCAATGCAGAGAACCCTGTCCTGTAAGCAGGTCGTTGTTGTTGTTAAGTCTTCTCAGTGTTAAGGGAAGTTTCTTTTCAGCAGGTCGATGTCTGAGCAGTGGTAGGGTCTTCCATGGTAGAGGATTGCTTCCAGGTGATGTTATATACAAACTTGGATGTTTCATGGATGGCTTCCCTGGTTCAGGGAAAATGAATGCCCATTCTTCTGAGGCCCGTGCCAGGTCATTATGTCAATGTTCAGGGTGTAAGGTCTCTTTGCACTACAAGATTTGTGTGTTCCAATCTCTATTATATAAGATCTGCTTTGTATGTATAGTATTTTCACATTTTAATGTGTCTATGCAAAAAGGAACAATGCCAGGTGGCGTTACTGGCACATATGGGGGCCATAAGAACAAGTCCAACAATCCCCATGACATGGTTCATTCAAAAGCATTAAACTGGGGGACTTTTTCACCAAAATTCCTATTGAACGCTTATAAAGAGAAGATAAAACGTGGTTAGAATTGTCACTGTATAAGAGTATATTTAGTAAGACTTATAGCTGTCAGAGAAAAAACACATAAAATATTCAAAAGAAATATGTGTCCAATTTATGTCATTTGAAATAGTTGGAGGTTGTTACACACATGCACTGCTTTGGTCTGTGATTAAGATTGTGCAGCACTGAAGTTAAAAAGAGTAATGTGGGTTAGTGATGTTTTGGGGGTGAGAGAGTTAAGGAGTAAAAATGAGCTTTGTAGGGGTGTGGGAAAGGGCAGAATACAAAATGGACATTCTGGATACGCAAAACATAACATAAGGATAGGGAATACTCTTAATACATGCAGTGTGCGCGGGGGCACTAGCCCCCGTGTAGTTTTCAACATGTAGACTGGTCAGAAATTGCCAGTGACAAACAGTGCAACCGAGCAAATATCAGCACACCCCAAGTTAGGACCCACCATTTCTGGTCACCTGGGCTGCCACCCCAGGAAGGCCTGAAGGCCGGGGGCAGATGAGGGGATGGCTGGGGGCCTATCAAGGCTCCCAGCACACCCAAGTTAGGGAGAAGGCCTTCTACATGGGGTCTCCTGAAACCCCATGCCTGCTAGAGCTAGCCTCTAGCTCAAGAAAGAATAGATAGAGAGCCAGAAGCCATTTCATCAAATATTTAAGGAAGAAATTAAACCAATCCTTCAATAACATTTTCAAAAAATAGAGAAGGTAGGAACATATGGCAAAAGACTGTAAGACATCAGTATTAGCCTACTAAACCATAACAGACATTGGAAAGAAAGTACTAATATCTCTCATATGTATCTCACAAACTTGTAGCAAACCAACTTCAACAATATTTAAAAATGCTATACTCCATGATGCTGATGATATTTATCCAAGGAATGTCAAATCAGTTTGCTATTTAAGAACCAATTAACACAAAACATCATTAATTAAATAAAATAGGAAATATATAGATTCATTGCAAAAAATCTCATTAAGAGATTTCAACAAAATGCACCGCTGATTCTGGAGTGAAAAAATGCACAACAAACATTATATAGAAATGAAATGTGTTTAAAGACATGACTGACGATCGGGAAAGCATTAAGTGCTCAAGAGGGAAGTGAGGCTGTCTTTATAGTACCCAAGCTTCAAGAAAATGATAACCAAGCTCCTTTCTGCAACTCTCTAATGCCCAATTGAACTCTCCAACTTCTTTAACCAGGCCCTGGTGTCTCTCCTCAGCCTCACCCTAAATCCACTGCACTTAGTCTAAACTAATCGCAGAGGAATGACCATGGTTTGGCCCTGGTCCTAATAGCCTTTGAAGCATCGTTGGACATTTATATGCAACCACACATTCTCATCTCTTTCTTCTGAGCTTTTCTTGAACTCCTTTTTCTTTACACTCTACACAGTTATACTGGGGAATCCTACTCTTTATCTTTCCACTATAGCACACACTCTTTAACCCCCAAACATCTATTTATTGATTTTCCCTGATTCTTGAACTCTAAGCCAAGGTGATGCAGCACAAACACTAATCTGGATCATGGCCAAAAGTCATTTGAACTCTTTCTTTTCAGCTATTACTACTTTCTAAACTTGCCTTCACAACCCACTGTCTCATGCTAGCAGTTTAAACCAGTGACCTTCAACCACTGCTTCATAGACTGCTGCTGGTCTGTAGATGTAAATAGGTTGAAGAACTAAACTATTGCTGTTCAAACTGTTGGACACAGATCAATATGATTCCAGACTTTCTGACTTTGCCTTTGAACCAAATTTCCAGGTGATTCTTAGGACATCTTAGTTTGGCGAGTACTGGTCTGCTTTCCTGGTATTCCCTTTCTTCCGTTCTCTTCTCATCTACATCCTGCAATTTCCCTACACATTCTGTAATATAGCTCATGATTTCTCCCTGACATCCAGTCTAGCCCTGGACCTTTAAGCTTCATTGTAGGGTGGAGGAGTACTGAGGAATATATTAGGGATATTATAGGCAAAAAGTTATATTCTCAACATATAAAGATTTTGAGATCAACAGACAAAAACACTCTAATATATATCTGTATGTATATATTTTGTACATAAAGTGCATAAAGAATAAAAATAAAACAGTTGATAAACAGTTGAAAAACACATAAATAATACCAAAAGTTAAAATAAAATACAGCAAAGCAACATATTTGAGTTGCCATTGCCATAACAGCCTCAAGGCTGATTGGCTTAGGGTCTCTCGTCTGTTGGGACTGCTTTAGAGAAAGCTGGAGGGCTTTTTGCTTCCATGGCAAGTTTAATATCATAGAGATTATTTTGGCTTTTGAGCCAAACTCAGCTTCACTCAGGACCTTCACTCTGCACTCAGGAATAACTCCTGGAAACCTTGGGGGCCCTATGAGGTGCCAAGTATTGAACCTAGATAAATCACGTGCAAGATTCTACCTGCTGTACTAACACTCTGAACCCTCACAGAGGTCTTTATAGGGCTGTGTTAGCATCCTTAACTTCCTCTAGAAGCAACCCAAGAGAAGAAAACATAAGGGACAATTCCACTTTTGACCCAGTCTCAGGTAAACATACATTCCATAAATCATGGAATATTATTCAACCATGATAACAAGGAAATTCTACCTCCTGTGACAATGTGCATAAATGTGAAGGATATTATGCTATGTGAAATAAGTCAGATATAGAAAGGCCAATATTGAATGATCTTACAAGGTTAATTTATAGAAGAAGAGAGCATAATAGGGTGGTAGAAGATGTATGTCTAGAGAAAGAAAGGGATATTGGTTAAAGAGTACAAATTTGTAATTATCCAAGATAAATGTTTTGGAGAGCTAATGTATAGTTTGGTGACTATGGTTAACAATAATATATTGCCTATTTACCATTTTAGGATGATCTCTTTTTTTTTTTTTGAGTCACACCCGGCAGCGCTCAGGGGTCACTCCTGGCTCTACACTCAGAAATCACTCCTGGCAGGCTCGGGGGACCATGTGGGATGCTGGGATTCGAACCACCGTCCTTCTGCATGCAAGGCAAACAGTTTACCTTTATGCTATCTCTCCGGTCCCTAGGAGGATATCTCTTAAGCCAACCATACACACACAAAATCAACTATGTGAAGAGGCAAGATGTTGATTATCTTATAAATATTATTTCATAATGTATATATGCTTATATATCAAAACATCAAACTACAAAAATTTCATAGATAAATATAAAATTTGTTAGTTTTATCTCAGGATAACTAGAAAAAATGTCCCCAAATTAAAGTGGAAAAAGAAGAACCTGCTACTTCCACAACATCCCATTGGTCTCACAGGTCAGTCTGACTTTTAGTGTGAAAAACAGGAAGTGTGGGTCACTGGGGTTGTCTTGGAGCTGACTAACAGAGTTATTTTTACCTGGCTGGTACTTTGAAATGATTTGCTATTGGTAAAATTATAAGGAAGTGGAAATATGCAACAGTAATGGCTGGCATTTAGCTTTAGAATGTACATAACCTCTACCCCTGAAGTTTTCACTCTAAGAGTCTATTCTAAGAAAATACAGTTGTATAAAATAATGTAAAGATGTGTATTATAGTTAGAATGAAAGTTTTCCAAGTTTAAATTCCCAGAACAGAAAACTGGCTAGCTAAATTAGGGTGGTCCATTAAATGGAATGTGTAGAAGAATTAATAATAATTTAGAAACTAATCACTGTGATTTATTATTTTTAAAATAATCCACAAATCAATTGCTTACTATCTGAGAACATTTTGAAGCACCTGTGTTATAAGTAGATAAATAGACTAAAATGATGCATGCTAAACCCTCACATTATCTCATCATTTGGATCTTAGAAATAACAACTTTAAGTGAAACAACATAGAAAAAATATTTGACACAGGTCTCTGATTAATGTTGTTTATTCTATGTTGGCCAAATTGGTTTGCTCACATCCACATTATGTCCAAGTGACCTTGAACCAAAGGAGATTATTCAAGTTCTTAATATACTTCAAAGGCAAATGTTACTTTAGTTATTACCAATGTTGGTGGTATACTTTTTCTTGTGGAAAGTAGTTACTTTTTTTGCAATGAATATATTTCCTCAGATAATAAGAAAAGGCTGATATTTTCATACTTTAGAAAACCCAGTCAAGACATCTAACTTCACAGAAGCTCTCCAAATCCCTGATCTTGCTGCTCCAGTCTGACTTAGTTGACTCCTCAGACCTAAAGGAACCCTGTCTCTCTCTCTCTCCTTGGGATACTTTCCAAGTGCCTTTTTCCTGCTTTTCCATGCAACTGTATGCCCACTCTTTAGTGCACTCATGTGGTGGCAGGACACATTGATCTACACATCTCTTAGGCTATACCCAGGGCATGGTCAACAACAGGCACTTCATGTGGATTGTTAAATGGAAGTGGATGGTACTGTCTCCTATAACCCAGTTAGCCTGTGTGGATGTGAGAAGGGGGTTCCATATGAGACAACTGAATTTGGGGAAATGGGCCCCTGGGGAGAAAATGATGGATAGGCAATAATCCTGGCACTGAACCTTGGCATAACTACCCAATTGAGGAGATTGAAGAGTGCTTGGCAGAAGACACGTGCTGAGATGTTATTAATCTTACTTTTGGGTTTTAAGACAGCAAGCTGACCTAGTAATACGATCTGAGCTATATTCTGATAGACTTTTCTTCTTTTTTAAAATAATATTTTTTATTTAAACACTTTGGTTACAAACATGATTGTGGTTGTGTTTCAGTCATATAAGAGGACACCCCCATCACCAGTGCAACATTTCCACCACCAATGTCCCAAATATCCCTCCTCCCCACCCCGCCCCCACCTGTACTCTAGACAGGCTTTCTATTTCCCTCATACATTCTCATTGTTGGGATAGTTCGCAATGTAGTTATTTCTCTAACTAAACTCATCACTCTTTGTAGACTTTTTTTCTGTCCCAAGTTTCAATAGTTAAAGGATGGCGGGCCGAACACTTGAATTGAAAGAGAACCTCACTAATTTCAATTAACCATCTCTCAGAGATGTGCCAAAAATAGCACAGGAACCAGAATCCAATTTGGCTCCTTGGTCATCAGTCATAGCAACAGATCAGATCATGCCCTGCATGCATTCTCTGAAATATAACATCACATCCCAGCCAAAGTGACTGGATTCCAAACACTTGTGAGAAATTTCATGGAGACACATGCCTTGTGGACAAGAACATATGGCAAAGTAGAGTAATTAATGATTTTTCCTTAGTGAGAAAAATCAAAACATTTTAATCAGGTCTTGAGTTATGGTTATATTACCAAAAGGGAGATTTATTATTAATAAGGATATTTCAAAGCTCTAAGCTTTCTTTCTAAAGTAAATGTCACTAAATTAATTAAGGACAAAAAGAGCACAGATTATTCATGCCCAAGACTCACTTCTCATCTCTTAAAATGTATTAAAACACAGTGATTTACAAAGTTATATATTGCTGAGTTTTAGACAAACAAACCCACCAGTTCCCTCCACCAATGTCCCTGTCCCTGTCCCCCTGTCCCCCAACCTGCCATCTTGACAGGCACCTTTTTAAGTTTCAATGTTAAAGTATTGGTTTCATGATTTCAGTGACTTGTGGTTTAGCTATTTAGTTCTGCCACTTCTGAACATGATAGATGTGCCTGAAACCACCCCCCTTGACAACTATACTTCTTTGCTTTACATCTGTACCTTCCTCCCTTCCCCTCCACTCTATTTCTTTCCTTTCCCCTCCTTGTACTCTGGGGCCAAAGGTGATTTAGTCAACGTCCCTATAAAATACTGCATTCTCTCATCCAATTATACCACATATAAATTGTATCATCCTATATTTATCCTTCTTCCTGCTTATTTAATTGAATATGGTGTCTTCCAGTGTGTACATGTTGCAGCAAATTGCAAGTTTTCATCATTCCTTACAGCTGTGTAGTATTCCATTGTGTTCATAAACTACATTTTTATTATCTGTTTTTGTTTTTTACTCATATGTCCTTGTACATCTGGGTTGATTTCAAATATTGTACTGTTGCAATAATAATGGTGTGCACATGTCCTTTTAAATGAATATCTGTTTTGGGGATAGATAGCCAAATGTTTAATTGCTGGGTTATCTGGCAGCTCAATTCTGAATTTACTGAGAACCCTCCAGACTGTTTTTTCACAGAGGTTGGACCAGACAAGGTTCCTACCAGTAGTACATGACTTTCCTTTTTACCACATCCCCACCAACATTTATTGATCCCAGTAATTTTGAGATATGCCATTCTCACTGGTGTCAGATGATAGCTCGCTGTGGTCTTGATTCGGATTTCCACAATGATAAGTTATGATGGACATGTTTTTATGTGTCTGTTGGCCATTCATTGTTCTTCTTTGGAGAAATGTCTGCTCATCTCATCTCTCCATTTTTGATGGAATTTCTTAGACTTTTTTGTTATTGATTTTTTGGAGTACTTTATATATCCTTTAACTTTATTGAGTACAAATATTTTCTCCCACCCAGTGAGCTTTAGTTTTAGCCCATGTAATTTTTGTCATACAGAAACTTTCCATTCGATGTAGTACCATTTGTTTAATTTTGATTCTGTAGCCTTTGTTTATGGCATCATATCATTGGAGATTCCTTTGAGGTCTAGGTCTTAGAACTTTCTGACTGTATTTTTCTCAATGTAATTTATAAGTTCCAGAGTGATCTATATTTGAGCTCACTTTTTGTGTAAGGTGTGAGACATATATCCAGCTTTAATTTCTTACATGTGGTTTATTATTGAATCCTCTGATTCATTTTTTGTAAATAAGAATGCAACCTATTTTCCTGTATTGTCTTTGTAGCCAACCACTTTTCTTGTTGGTATTTGTCAGAGCTTCTTTTATGGATTCTTTAAGGTCTTCAATATATCACGTCACCTGCAAATAGAGATAATTTGATTTCTTCTTTTCCAATTTGGATCTCTTTGATTTCCATTTTGTGCCTGTTTTTTTGCTAAGATTTCTAATACAATGTTGAAGAAGAATGGAGACAGTGGACATTCTCGCCTTATACCTTATCTCAATAAAAATACTTTCAGTTTATAACCCATTGAGAATAATATTGGTGATGGCTTTTTATAGATAGCTGTTGCTATTTTGAGGAAGGTTCCTTCCACCCCCATTTTATTGAGTTTTTTTAATGATGAATGGTGTTAAAATTGTTAAAAACTTTCTTTACAATGATTGATATGATCATGTAAATTTTACCTTTCCTTTTACTGATGTGCTGTATTATGATAATTAATTTACATATATTGAATCATTCTTGCATCCCTGACATGAATTGTACTTGATCATGGTGTAGGATTTTATTTTTATTTTTTGATTTGCTGTTGGATATGGTTTGCTAAGATTTTGTTGAGGCTTTTTCCATTGATTTTTATCAAGGAAATTGGTCTGACATTTTCTTTTTCATAGTATCTCTGGTAGCTTTCGGTATCAGTGTAATGTTAATGTTGTAGAAGGCATTAAGAAGGATTCCTGTTTCTTTCATAATTTGGAAGAGCTTAAGGTTCAACAGTTTTAAGTCTTCTTTGAAGGTTTGATAAGTCTCACCTATAAGCCCATCTGGGCCAGGACTTTTATTATTGGGGAGATTATTAATTACTGTTTTGATTTATTTTCTTGTGATTTGTCTGTTAAGGCTTCCTATTTCCTCTTCATTCACTTTTAGAAGAGTACATGTTTCTAGGAATCTTTCTATTTCTTCTAGGTTCTCCAGCTTAACAGAGTACAGTTGTTCATAGTAAGCTTTCATGATTGTCTTGGATTTCTAGGGTGCTAGCTGCAATTTCTTCCCTTTCATTAATGATTTGATTTGAGCACTTGTTCTTTTTTTTCTCATGTGTCTAGTTAAGGGTTCGTCTATCTTATTTATTCTTTCAAAGGACCGTCTCCTGGATTCATTTATTCTTTGTATTGCTTTATTGGTTTCTATATATTGATTTCTGCTCTATTTTTATTTCTTTCCTTCTACTGGTTTTTGGATTCCTTTGTTTTTGTTCTCCAGAAAATTTTTATTTTTTGGTTTTTGGGCCACACCAGGTGACGCTCAGGGGTTACTCCTGGCTATGTGCTCAGAAGCCGCTCCTGGCTTGGGGGACCATATGAGCGCCAGGGGATTGAACCACGGTCTGTCCTAGGCTAGTGCTAGCAAGGCAGACACCTTAACTCTAGCGCCACCGTGCCGGCCCCATTCTCTAGAAATTTAAGGTGTGCAATTAGTTAATTTGCTCTTTTATTTCTTTCCTGCAGAAATCATTTTACTTATTTCTTGATTTTCTCTTTGATCCAGATGTTTAATAGCACATCATTCAGTCTTCAGGTATTAGAGTTTCTCCACATCTTCCTATGATTAATTTCTATCTCTGTGCCATTGTGGTCTAATAGGATGCTTGGTATGATTCTTATATTTGTGAATAAGTTTATTAAACTGATGTCCTAAAATGTGCTCTATCCTGGAGAATGTTCTGTGATACTAGAGAAAAACATGTATTTGGCTTTGAAGATGGAAGTCCCTGTATAAATCCATTAGAGCCAGCTCTTCTAGTTTCTCATTTAGGGCTCTTGTGTCTTTACTGGTAATCTATTAGATCTATTCACCAGTAACTTATTGAAGTCTCCCACTGCTATTATGGTTCCATCCATGTGTTTCTCTAGGCTTGTCAGCAAACTTTGATGATTCAACATTTGGTGCATATATGTTGATTAGAGTTAGTACTCCTTGGTCTATTGTTCCCTTGATCAATAAGTAGAGTTCATCTCTGTTTCTAATTACTTTCTTTAGATTGAATGAAACTTGGACTCATAGAAGTATGGCTGTCCCAGCTTTTTTTTGGGAGAGGGTTTCCAATGACTTATAAATTGCTTTTTATTCTTATCATTTAACTCTGAGCCTGTGTCTATTCTGTGATTTTAAGTTTGTTTTTTTTTGGGGGGGGGACACCCAGTGACGCACAGGGGTTACTCCTGGCTATGAGCTCAGAAATTGCTCCTGGCTTGGGGGGCCATGTGGGACATCAGGGGATTGAATAGCAGTCCATCTTAGGTTAGCACATGAAAGCCAAATGCCCTACTGCTTGCGCCACCACTTTGGCCCCTATTCTGTGATTTTAAATGTGTTTCCCATAAGCAGAAAGATAGGTGAATTTTGTTTCCTGATCTATCCTGCCACTCTGTGCCCTTTGATGAGAGAGATAAGTCCATTGATATTCAGGAATATTATTAATGTATAGGGCTGTGTTGCCATTATACTGTGCAGTGAGTGTTGATATTACATCCTCATCAACAAGGATCAAGCACTTTGATGGGCTTGTGGACTTGTCTAGGTTCCTGTCTGTGACTGCAGCTGAGTTCCTTAGTTTTCCTATTGTTCCTGGAGTTCTGGGTGCTAATAGTGGAGGTTTAGATTACTAGTGACTTGAGAACTGATCTGTCGAACTCTTTATACCAGACACCTAATAACAATACTTTTCTTACTATGCAGTTATCTGAGCATATGCATTACATTGAATTTGGGGGGGGGGGTCACACCAGGCAGCGCTTAGGGGTTATTCTGGCTCTATGCTCAGAAATCGCTCCTGGCAGGCTCGGGGGACCATATGGGATGCTGGGATTCAAACCACCGTCCTTCAGCGTCTAAAGCAAATGCCCTACCGCTTCACTATCTCTCAGGCCTGACCACATTGATTTAACTGAGAATTAAGGATATACACTGTCTTAAAACTAGGAGTGTCACTCACATCCTACCTAAGTGATGTATATTGCAATGTCTTCATGTGGATGCCCTAGCATTTACAGAGTGTTGTATTTATTGGGTAGGTAGATGTGATACAGGGTCAATCTCTGTCCTAGATATGGGAGACAACAGTGCGGGACAGAAAGAAGGGGTCCTCAAGCTGACAAGTGTGTGTGGCTGTGAAGGGTTTCAGCGTGGGAAGGGGCAGGTCAGGTATGAAAACCACCTCTTCCTATAATCCTCCCATTGCACTCAATCTATAAGTGCCTGACCGGAGCTGACTTAATAACAGTGCTTCTGTTACAAAGATACTTCAGTATCAACTGTCCTAGAATAAACAGAACACAAATTTCTATTCATGCAGCCTGTGGGGAAATTTGAAAAGAATTTCTAAGACTCACTTTTATTCTATTTTGGGGTCACAGTCAATGATGCTCGGGATTACTTCTGACTCTGCATTCAGGAAACACTACTGGCAGTATTTGGAGGACCACATGGGGTGCTGGGGATCGAAACAGGATCAGCCACATGAAAGGCAAATGCCCTCTCTGCTCTATACTCATATTTGCTAGAGCCATATTCATATCACATTACAGTTTTCCTTACCTCAATAAAGTACAGGGAGCTGTAAACACACTATCATTTTTTTGGGGGAAGGGAAATGTTAGGCTTTTTTCTTCTTTCTTTCTTTTTTTTGCTTTTTCTTGGGGGGGGTCACACCCAGCAGCACTCAGGGGTTACTTCTGGCACTAAGCTCAGAAATAGCAGACTCGGGGACCATATGGGATGCTAGGATTCAAACCTCCATCCTTCTGCATGCAAGGCAAATGCCCTACCTCCATGCTATCTCTCCCCCCTCGCTTTTTTCTTTCCTTTTTTAAAGCTTTCTTTATTGAGTGATAAAGCTCTCCAAAAAATAGGCATGTGCACGAGCCCTGAGCATCACTTTTTTCTTTTTATTTAAACATCAGGGTTACAAAATTTTTCTTGATTAAATTTCAGTCTTACAATGTACACCAACCAGTGTGCATTTTCTAATAGATATAGAAAAAAAATCTCACTCATTTGTTGGATATAAGAGAGAAATAAGATAGGACGGTAATAATATCCAGAAACAATAATGGCAAGGGCCAGAAAGATGGTCCAGAGTAGGAAGCTTGCCACAAATAGTGGAGCAATGCTGTTAGAGTAAAGAAGGAAACACTATGACAATGATAGTTGGAACTGATCGCTCTGGACAAGAACTGGATGCTGAAAGGGGATAAAATCATATGCATGGTACCCCTTCAGTAACAACAGTGAATACACTCCCTTTCAGTGAAATTTTTCTTATGCAGCACAGAGCATGAGTACACACTGACAGCTCCCTCAACTCCGCTGCTGGGCACTGTGTGGAAGTTGCTTGATGGTCTCTCTGTTATGCTGTAGTTTGGCCAGTTGTGAGCCTCTGAGTCCTCTATCAGCACAGCAGATAAATATGAATCCGTATTTTTTTCAAGGGTCATCAAGATCAGGAAAGCTTAAAAGCTACTTCCTAGAAAGCTAATCAGGGAATGCAGGGGTATAGAGGCTATGAATTCAATGTGTACTTGTATGCACACATGAAGAAGCATGCACACTTCAGCCAGGGGAGGGACAAAACCTTCCCTTATGAACTTTCCATATTAATGTTAGGGAAATATGTTCTACTTATATATATAAAGCATTAAGAAATGTGATGATCTGTCAAGTTCTGTGGTTCTTTATCTCATCAGCAGCTTTGCTAATTTCATCCTGAGCTAAGAAGTCAGAAATGTTTGGGCCAGAGTGATAGTACAACAGGGAGGGTGTGTGCCTTGCATGTTGTTGACCTGGGTTTTGCTCCCTGGGTGCAAAGCCAAGCATAAACCCTGAGCAATGCCTGGTGTGGCCCATTTATTTTTAAAGAAGTCCATGGAAGTGCGGACAACTGATAAGAATCTGGAATCTTTGCTTGGTCTCCCAAACTCTGCCAGGAATGATATCTGAGCACAGAGACAAAAGTTAAGCCTTGAATTTTGCTAGATGTAGCCACAACAACCACCACCCCCAATTTGGTGACACCTGGTCTTTGGTTTGCATTTTGGAGTTTGGTCTTGTTTGTCTTTGTTTTCCCAATTGTCAGTTGCCTCCAGGGCTCTTTGGTACGGAATCAAAACAAACTGCTCGGTGAGTGACAGCCTGGCACTTTCATAATTTGATTCATTTGATGTTAGTCACATATTTCCCCGCTGGGAAGATCCATATTTTTGTGACAAGCACTTCATATTAATTTCAAAAGTGCATTCAGTGATGTCATAATTTCTCATTTCTTTAGTCCTGAAGCAAACAGTCATTCCCTATAGAAACAAGGATTCATTCCACTAGTTAATTACTGTTATTTATTATGAAGAAGGAAAGAGCAATATCTTCTTAATAATAACTTCTTTTTAGCATATTCTGCTAATTCATAATAAGATTAATAAAAGATTAAGGAATAATGAGAGGGTAGGTATTCTATTATGGATCCTTCTTTTATTTACTGTTTGGGAAAAAAAGAATACCAGAGTCTGAAAAAAGGTCTTTTTGAAACTTGTTTGTTTTTCCGTGTGTGTGTGTGTGTGTGTGTGTGTGTGTGTGTGTGTGTGTGTGTGTGTGTTCTTTCTGTAATTCTTGGAACTCATTCATATTATTTGGTGGCAATTATGTCTCCCAGCTTGGTCCAGGATAGCTAAGAACTTCCCTTTGGAAGTACAGATTTCTTAGAGGAATTGTACAGTCAGGGCTATAGAGAAGGATATTTACATGCAAATAAGGGGCTGGCTGCCAGAGGACAAAGGAGGGGGAGCTTACAAACTCTTGAGAATAAAGGTTTTCTGTAGTTACAGAAAATGCTGGATTTCTTTAGAGTCAGCTTGACCAGTAGCTACTAGAAATGCTAAGAGGGAGCATTCTGCTCTCCCTCTGTTTGCCAGGCCAGGGAAAGCATTCTGGCTTGCTGTGGCCATCTGGTAGCAGGGCTGCAGCCAATTAATGAGGCAAGACAAATCTCAGAAGGGAATTGTGGGGTGGCTTGAAGGGGAAGGATATGGGTGCTGACTTCCGGCCATTCAATGACACATTCACAGTTTTCAACTGCTGGGATTGTCCCTGGAATGGAGCCTTAGACTGAAATCTGTGATTTGATGATGCAGCCTACGCTTGTCAGAGAAAAGTTTTTTTTTTCATTTATCTGGGCCAATTTTGCAGAATCAATTTTCAAATAAACATCGGTAATCAGAAAATAGAAAGAGAAATGTAATGAACACAGCCCTGCAGCATGTGAACGACACACAGACACCAGAAGGCTGACCTTTGCACAGAACCTAGGACACAGACAGGTGCCCTCTCAGCTCACATCTGAGGACATGAGCAAACTCATGATTATATAAATTGGCCCTGTGCGCCCCTCAAAACTTGTGTTTTATGTACTTTCCTACTCTTTCTGCTTTCCTATGATGAGTGCCTCTGGAAAAATCCAGGAAATACAGCTCCCTAGAATATTTTGTTGCTCACTCTTCTATAGAACAAACTATACAAGCCAGCTTTCCCCCTCTCCAGACATCATCTGCCTGCCATCTCTGGGGCTCTTCTCCCCTGATAGCTCTTTGACAAGGTGAAGGAGAAAAATAAGTTGCAACCAAAGAGCAAGACAATGAACTTTCAGCCATGGACATTACCATCCAGTGCAGGTGATCATGTGCTGATGGGGTGTGGGTTTATAGTGGGGGTTTGGATGATGTGGTCATAGTTGGGGACTTGGATGATGGGGCCTTGGTGGTAATCTATTTCAGCAGGGCTTCTTTGCCAACTTTCTGGAAAAGAAACCAATGAGACCAAAAAATGCCTGGAAAGGAAGAAATCTGAAGTTCACTATTGCCAGGAGAGGCACTGAGGGCACATAGCTGGGGACTCAAGGAACCCAGCTGTCATGTAGCCACACTGCTGACATGGAAGGCAGGCTCTGAGTACCCCTTCACTGAAAGCCAGTGCTCTCTTTTCACTAAACTGTCATGTAAGGTCTCATCATTCATTCTGTCCTTCTGCCTGTTCCTGAGCCCTATAGGCAGATACTCCCTGTACGCTGTGGGCTGTGGACATGGTGCTTTGCATGACTGAGAAGTTGCTCAGACTCAAATGGCCGGTGGTGGTGGTCCAAACTGTCATTGACTTCAAGGCATTGCTTCCACTTGAGGTACTCCATTGTCATTCCACACCTTATGATATGACCCAGCCTTACTTGGCCCTGGTTGCCCAGAGCTCAGGCTACCCCAGCATCTCCCTCATCTTCAATATGCCAGAACCATGCACTATTCAGTAAAAATAAAGAAATACTTAACACTCCCCACCAACCCCATCTGTGACCCACCTCTACTATGTAGCCTTTCAGTCTGAGGATCACAGTCCTAATTCATGAAGCTACTTGACACCCAAGCTTAGTACTCAAGTTGGGTACCCAATCTAATTACCTAAGCTGGGTATATCCCCAAAGTGCTCCAATGTGTGGGCCAGGCCTACCATCCCCACACCATTGATACAACTGGAATCTCAGAGTGGCAAATAAAGAAGGAAGTTATCTTTGTTTGCTTGTTTTTCTCACTCTTTCTGCTCCTTCCTCTCTAATGCATAGCACATTTAAATTCTTTGCTGGGGAGGAATATAAATGAGCCTCAGTCGGACCTCATGAGTCATTGTTTCACTGGGAAACAAAGCAGCCTTGCTTCAAAAAGCAATTTAATTAATGTTGCTATGTGCTCTGGAAATAAGCTTTAAAATATGATTCAAAACAGTTATATGCAATTGCCTAAAAATAAGTGAAAATGTAAATTACTGTTTGAATTAGGGGTCTGGAAATATTTTACAAAATAGAAATATATTTTAAAATATGACATAGTATGAAGTTGGAGGTACATATTTAAGAAGAAACAAGAGAAGTAAAGTCTTAGTGGAGTTAACGTCATAGGCAAATAAGAACAGAAATTATCCCCCCAAAGTCAAGGCACATTTGGAACTTAACTGTTCTGACTGTTCTAGCCTTAACATTTACTTACTCTGGGAAATGAAGATGTACTTGTTTGGACCTACCCCCGAAGTTGAAGGTCAACTCTAAAAGCGAATATGAAAGCACTTTCTGTAAAGTGCTAGAGTAGTGCATGACAATGTTCCTTCTACTGACTCATAAATGACTACTTCAGGACAGAAAAATCACACAGAGTTCTAGCTCTTTTAAGCAAAAACATCACTTCTACCTCACTTCCTCACCTATTTCTTGAAAATATGGTGAAAGAGTAAGGACAGTGAGATTTGCTCCTCACCTCTGTACCAAAATTGTCTCCTCCATCTCTTGCAATGGCACCCAGTTGTCCAAGCCAGACACCGTGAAGTCCTGCTGGATTCAACACTTTATTGCATCATTCAGTCCACTGGCTCACCCTTCAAAACAGAACCCAACCTTCTCCACTCCATGCAATGGACCCGTCATTTCATTATTCTCTCCGGGAAGAAGGCACCATCTACTGACCACCTCAGTCATCTCCCCAAATCCAGTCTGGTGCCTCTGGTTCAATCTTTTAAAGTCTATCCTTGGAGTAGGTACTGGTAATTATCCATTTGCTGCTCTATCCTTTCTTCCCTTCTAACTGATGCTGTCCCTGGGCTCCAGAAATCCAACCACTCCTTCCCTCAGTCCCCGGATGTCCATGTGACCCATTTCTACCAATAGACTTTAGGGTAAAATCTGCTAAAAAGTTGCTGGGAAAGAATATTAAAGAAGGCAGTTAGTCAAGCCATCCCATTTACCTACAACCTTTGGACATTATCATGTCAAAGATAATGCTTGGCAATCTGGCAGCAGAGATATGTCAGCCAGGAGAAAGAGAAACAGCTGGCACTCAAGCATCTTCTCATAACTTACTTTCTCAGCCTTGGCCAAATTACCTTTGGATGCTTGCTGGATGGCAGGGATGGACAATTCTTAAAGAGCTTTGTGGCCCATCTCTATATCAACTAATGGAGCTATATCTAAACATAGCACAAATTTAAATGAATAGACAGGGGCATGTGTGCTAAAAAATTTTCACCATGGACAATGAAGTTGAATTTCATGTATTTTTAAAATATCCCTCCAGTTTTTATTGTCTACTTGTCTCCACCCAAACATACATATTTTAAAACGTAAATAAAAAAATATCTCCTAGCTTTGTGCAGTGGCAGTATCGTAGCCAATGAGGTTTATCTGAGGCGGGATTATTGCTAATTGAAAACTTTTCCCAATATCCCGCCATGACGACTTGAAATATAGTCAGCATTGGCAATTTTTGACAGTCTCTACGGAGACTGAAAAGAAAACAAATATCTCCGATTTTGGGTCATGTGAAGAGTCTCCAATTCAAATTTGGATAGAAAACACCTTTGTGGGGGCAAAGTGGTGGCGCAAATGGTAGGGCGTTCACATTGCACGCGCCAACCCGATATCCCATATGGTCCTCCAAGCCAGGGGCAATTTCTAAGCGCATAGCCAGGAGTAACCCCTGAGCGTCACTGGGTATGGCCCAAAAACAAAAAAAAATAAATAAATAAAAATAAATAAAAATAAAATAAAATAAAATAAAATCAGAAAATATCTTTAGGGGTTTGTTAATGTCTCATAGGATGATATTCTGTCTAGCCATAGGTCGCTTGATTCACTTGCAGCCAAGTTCGCTCATTGATTCAACTGCCCTTTCTTGGCTCTACTTTGCATTTTGATTTTGAAACATGAAAAGCCCTTAATGGTGAGAGATCACTGATTGATTTTTGGAAACAAATTTAAACGAAACTAGGGAGAATTAAATCCTATGGCCCACAAGTCAATTGCTCAAATAAGTGTTACATTCCTAGGCTACATGTCTGGTCACCAAAGATCAACATAAATCTAACTCAAGACTGAAAACACTCTGAATATTTTAGTGAAGTTCCTGAGAAAAGCCCACACAAATATGGTGGAAAGGGCTAGGCCAGAATCGAGGGGTTTTGTCTCATCTGCAGTTACTCAAGGACCTGCTGTCTTGCAAACACACTCAGAATCATGAAAAATATTATAATAGGCACCTACTACCCTAAATGGTTACTAAAATAATAACTGATGTTACTATTTTACCATATTTGCTCCTAATACTCTTTTACAAAATAAATAGCTGAAAGCTACCACTCCAGACTAGCCCGAGCTCCCTCCCAAATGTATACAGACTTCTAGGTACCTCAGGAACTTCCTTACAAGTTTCTCGTCAAAGTACATAAACTTTGAAAGAAAAGTTTAGTTAGAGAAATAACTACATTTTGAACTGTCCTAATAATGAGAATTATGAGGGAAATGGAAAGCCTGTCTAGAGTACAGGTGGGGGTCGGGTGGGGAGGAGGGAGATTTGGGACATTGGTGATGGGTGGTGTTCTTTACATGACTGAACCCCAAACACAATCATGTATGTAATCAAGGTGTTTAAATAAAATATAAAAAAGGAAAGAAAAGAAATCCATCTCAACCAAGACATAAGTTTAATCAGAAGAATGAGCAGACACTGGCTAAGAACATAGCTCCTGGCAAAGCTGGAGGAGGGGGCTTCAGCGATTACACCCCAAAAGTGATCACTGCCCCTTTATTCACCAGAAGTCCCATTCCCAGGATGACACACTGATTTAATTTCCACTGCTTTGGGGCAAGACTTTGTAACATTTATTGCACAACAAACCAAAGTCCTTACATGGTGTTCCATGAAGATATGACACTACGTTGTCTTGTGTTTCCTGCAGAAATCAATCTTACTGATTTCTAAGCATAACACCAATCTCAAAACATCTTGCTTTCTGTAGCCCAACAAGGCCCATATAAGGGAATACTTTTGAACATGTCTTTATAGGCCCGGGGACGCAGTTCAGGAACTTGGCCTGGCTGCAACCTCGGGTTTGACCCTCAGCACCTCAAAAGAAAACTCTCTTGTACTCTTGTAAATCCCAGAGATTATACACTAAGGTCATTTGAGAACTCCGTTTTTCCAAACACACTATAGACTCCTTGGCACATGGCACTTATCTCACTGAACACTCTGCAAAGACTAAGATACCAGAGGGGCCAGTCTGGGGTCGGAAGAATGAGGCCCCTTCCCAGCTGCCCTGTGACTTGCTGTGACCTTGAGCAAGCCCCTTCCCCTCAAATGTCCAAAAGACAGTGGCAGAATGACTGTGGCACAGCTGCCTCTGGCAGTGTGAAGTACTGATCCAGTTTTTTAGCAATCCCTCACTTCCACTAACTCTCCAAGATCAGTCCTACAGTTACTGCTGGAACTTTCTGCAATTTGATAGTCCAGAGCAGGGTGGACTAAGTTCAAATGACAACCTAGATTTTATAATTTACTAAAGTCAGAGTATACTGAAATAATAAAAAAAAAAACCTGTGTCTCATAGGCCTATTTTTCTTTACGATTCAAATATCTAGACATCTCCTCCTCCTGAAGTACTCATGTAGTAAGCAGGAAAACAGGAATTACAAGACTACTGTCACTTTAAGAATCCACTTGTCCAAGTGCAAATACAATTACTATATATCTATATGGGGATTCATGTCCATAAAGTATACAGGTGAAAGCTATTCCGCAGCACAGAAAAAGCCCCCTGTCAAGTGACAGGCGATGATGACTAAGAACTGATTTGATGGAAAATTATTTTCCACATTCAAAGCCTGAAATAGTGCTAGAAGTGGAGAGAATCAACAAAAGAATATGTTCAATTGAATCCACAGGACATATTCTAGAAGAGGCCCTTAACAAGCTGGGTAAAGGATACATTTGCTCACTAGGTGAAATTAGTAAAAGACCCTTTAACCAAGATTTCCATGACAAAGCTCTGCTAATTTTCTCAGGAAGAATCTGCTTCAGTGGTGAGTCACTGCCCTTTTACTGGCATTATTCTAATGATATGAGATACAAGAAAAGGTCACAATTTAGATCAATGCCATCGTTAGATGACAGAGTGGGTGAGTCACCAAATGAAATTAATGCCGAATCGTGGTCACAATTTTTTTCAGTATATACTCTCCCCTTGATACACTTTACACATAACACATCCAGTACTTTAGGGGGTTTGGTTGCTAGGTTTCAGCCTCATTGAAAGTTCTTTTAATACAGCCAAGAAATAAGGAAAATTTTCAAGATGATCATTAAATTTACCAGGAGGCAATCAAAGGATCTGTATCTTCACAGGCATCACTCTAGTTCTAGCCTGCCAGAATCTTTTTTAAATCAGAGAAACACAGTGTTTTAAGCACTTTAGAAATTATTTTAACCATTTCCTTATAGAAAAAATACCAGCCATTCTTTTTAATTTTATTTTTAATAACTTTAATTGAGTCACTGTGAGATTCACAAAGTTGTCTATGATTGATTGAGTTTCAGCCATACAATGTCCAATACCCCTCCCTTTACCAACACACATTTCCCACAACCACTGTCCCCAGTTTCCTTCCTGTCCCCCCTCCCACTGCCCTCTCACCTGTCTGCCTCTGTGGCAGACATATTCTTCTCTCTCTCATTCTCTCTCTCATACACACACACACACGCACACACACACACACTTCCTTTTTCTTTTTATACACTAGTTTCCAAATTTGTTACCAGAAAGGCATCATGCACATCACTTTATCTCCGTTCAGCACTCAGATGGAGAGTATTATCCTGAGAAAATGAGCCAGAGGGAAAGGGATAAACATAGAATTACCATGCTTATTTGTGGGATATAAGAAAAGATAGTATGGTATTAATACCCACAAGCAATAGCAACAAGGACCAGGAGGACTGGTCCATGGTAGAAAGATTGCAAAAAATATAGCGGGAGTGCAGTTAGGGCAGAGAAGGAACCATGAAGACAATGCGAGTTGGAAATGATTACTCTGGATATCAGATATTCTTGATTCATACACATAATGTCTAGGCTTTAGGCTTCACAAAATGTTTATTACTAGCCATGGAAAGTAGAAACCAAATGAAGAACATGTCCTTAAATATATTTGGATAGCTTATTATGTTTCAAAAATAGTTATTACAAAGATGTGCTTAATACGTCACTAAAAAGATATTCAAATAAAAACATGAAAACCACAAAACTATACATTACTCAGGAAGTACAAATGAAAAGAGTAGTGAGATTCCATTACACATCCAGCAGAGTGGCCCAAATCCAGAAAACTGGCAACAGCTAGAGATGGTGAGGGGAGTAAACTAAGACTCACTCATGGGCCCAGAGAGATAGCATGGAGGTAAAGAGTTTGCCTTTCATGCAGAAGGTCATTGGTTCGAATCCTGGCATCCCATATGGTCCCCCGAGCCTGCCAGGAGCGATTTCTGAGGATGGAGCCAGGAGTAACCTCTGAGCGCTGCCGAGTGTGACCCAAAAACAAAACAAAACAAAAAAAGACTCAAGACTGGTGAAAATTTCTTATAAAATAGACTATTCCCATAGAAGAAATAGGGTCTTCCCACAGACAAAACAGATTCCCTCCAGTAATCATGTTCCTTGATTTTCACTCAGTGAATGAAGATGCCATTCGCAAAGAAAATCTGCATGTGGATGTGGATGTTTTTGTTTTTGTTTTATGGGTCACACCCAGCAGCGCTCAAGGGTTCCTCCTGGCCCTACGCTCAGAAATCACTCCTGGCAGGCTCAGGGGACCATATGGGATGCCGGGATTCGAACCACCGTTCTTCTGCACGCAAGGCAAACACCCTACCTCCATGCTATCTCTCTGGCCCCTTGTGGATATTTTTTTAACAGTTTTATTAAAACTGTCAAAGATTGAAAACAATTGAGTACTTTTATGGGTGAATGGATAATAAACTACGGTACAATCAGACCACAGAGCATTGTTCATTATAATAAAGATAGAACCAAGCCGAGAAAAGTCAGAGAATCAACTTCACATACATATTGTTAGGTGAAAGAAGTCAATCTGACTGAAAAAGGATGATGGCTGATTCTAACTCTAGGACATTCTGCAAAACGCAAACCTAAAAAAAGAGCAAAAAAGATCAATAGTTACTAAAGACTGAGAAGAGGAAAGGAGTGCATAATGAAAGGAGCAGATTTTTTTTAAACATAGATAAAATTTTATTTTTAAATGACAAAAAAAGCAATAAGCTATTTGATACAAAATAATAAGTTAATAAGAATCACTGTGATAGTATCTATAATTTCATAATCCCTTTCCAAGTTATCATCTATTGCCTTTTTCTATTTAAACTAGCAAATAGTAGTATTTATTCTGATACAAAAACCTTGAGATGGAAGAGGTTATTTTACTGCAAAAAATTTGTTTTGATATATAACAGAAAAAAACCCTGGCTATTTATCAATATAACCTGATTTGCTGTTGTTTTATTAAAATCTCATTGATTTTTAATATGATGTATACACATAGTAAAACATACAAGATAACCAAAGAGCATAATAAATGCCAATTCTTCCTCTGATCCCAAATCTTAACTTCCAAAAAATTCACTGCTTTGTTTCTTTTATAAATCTACTATAGATAGATAATATGTGAACATATTATTATTATTATTATTATTATGCACATTTATTTACAGGTATTAATGAGATAGTTTGGATATACATATTGTTGCAGCATTTTGTTTTTTTTTTTGGGGGGGGGGGCTACATCTAGCAAGACTCAGGGGTTACTCCTGGCTCTGCACTCAGAAATCCTTCCTGGTTCAGGGGACCATATGAGAGGCCGGAGATCAAACCCGAGTCCGTGTGGGTCAGCCACGTGCAATACAAACACCCTCCCACTTTGCTACTACTCTGGCTCCTTCTTTTGGAAACCACTTTACAATGAAGTATAGAATGGCTTCATTCAGTTAAAATATCCACTGTAAAGTCAGAGAAATTCCGCAAATTCTGGAGCATATGCTTGTGTATATTGCTGGCATTGTATGGTATTCCAATACCACTAATATTGCCTCTTTCATGAATATCAATTATACATCACATGTCCCTACTGATCACCTCTGGTTGGAGCTTTGAAGATCCTTAATAACTCATCAGGTGGCCCAGGCAATCCTTGGTCTGTAGAACTTGAGCAACACCTCATCCTCAGGCCCTGTATTAACCACTGCTTGGGTAACCTAGAATTTACTGCAAGAACCCCTGAATATCCTAAATACCACTTGTGAAGGTCTCCCAAATTAATTGCATTTAATTAAGTTTAATTAATTTAATTTAAATATATCATTTAAAGGACCATTAAAAGCAATAGAAAAAGGCAAACTTCTTTAGTAAAAAAATACAACAACAAAATATTTGAAAAGATGTTCAAACATTATTATGAGATAACTGCCAGTGGAAAACAGTGATTGATATTACTATATTTCACCTTTATTCTATTAAAGATCAAGAGATCTTATCTGAAAATACATGACGAAAGAGAACAATAAATTAATAACTTGCTATAAGTACTCTCTGGAGTTAAAAATATTAGAATTTTTAAATGTGCATGATTTGGGGGCCGGAGCAATGGCACAAGCAGTGGGGCACTTGCCTTGCACGTGGCTAATCTAGACCGACTGCAGTCCAATCCCCCAGTGTCCCATATGGTCCCCCAAGCCAGGAGAACATGACCAGGAGTAACCCTTGAGCATCACCAGGTGTGGCCCAAAAAACAAAAAAAATGTGCATGATTTTAAATTTAATTAAACTTAATTAAGGAGCAGATAATGTTGAGGGCACTAAAGAACTTTGTATAATGGTAGATGCATAATATTATATATTTAGCAAAATCCATAGAAATGAAATCAAACATCAACTATGGAATTTGGTGATTATAACAGGCCAATATAGTTACTAAACTTGGCAAATGTTCCAGACTTGTTTGAGATGCTCAAGGTGGAGAAAGAAAGGTAAACTCAAACCTTTCCACTCAATTGTATAATCCATTTCAATTTTCTCTGAAAATAATCTATTTTTCCATGAGCTGTGGTTGTTCTGTAGGATCTTTTGCAACTGACAGATTTCACAATAAAAGTTGTACCTGGCTGACCTAGATTTGATCCCAAATACCCTATATGATCCCAAAGATATGCCAGGAATAATCCCTCCTGCAGAGGCAGGAGTAAACCCTGAGCAATGTCAGGTGTGGCCCAAAGTATGCCCAATTCCACAAAAAAAAAAAAAAAAAAGATTTAGATTGACAATGTGGAAGCCACACAGCCAGGTATATGTGCACTCCTGGTTGTGACAACATCCATATCAACAACAATGAAAGAAGAGGAGCAAAGAACAAAAGCAGTAAAATCAAGTGAAGGACATATCTCTCATTCTTTCATTCTTGTTGTCTGTATCCATACTCATATCCCCATATCTTTTCCCATATCCATAATCATACCCATAGCCATATATATAGCCAGAACCCATAACTATATGCATACCTGTAACCCTATTCATATTGATGCCCATATCACACTTCCCACTCATACCCACAGCAATCTTGCCATACAGTCCCATATCCTACATGGACTAATTCATTGCACCAATCTCTAAGTCAGTCTCACAGCAGCAAATCCATCTCTCAGGAGTGGGCATGGGTAGCCCACCCCAAACCAGGAAAATTCCAGTGACTGGCTTGGGGGCTGAGCACTGGTCCAGGCAGAAACACAATGCTTGGCATTGCCTGGCCAAGGTAATTTTTCCAAGATGGGCATATACCATGAACTCATCCTGAGTACAGCCCAAAGATGCCTTAATGGTGAAAGGCTTCAGCCTGGAAAGCTGATGGCATATGCTGCTACGATGAGACCCCAGAAGTACCCACACATGGGAGGAGGTGCAGAGAAAATAGTGGAAACAGGGTGAAGGAGCCCCAACCAAATGGTGTGGTGGATTGTTCCAGGCTGGTCAGCTGCAACCATGCCATTGGTTCCTGAATGAAACAAGTGCCAAGGTCTGAGCTAAGGGGAGTCAGCATGCCTACCCTCCCAGGGTTGTTTCGGCAGGAGGTGGGTAAGAAAATATTCACAGGAGGCCAGAGAAAAAGCACAGCAAGGTGGTCATTTGCCTTGCATGTGGCCAACATAGGTTTGATCCTTGGCATCCCATATAGTCCCCTGAGCCTGCTAGAAGTGATTCCTGAGCAGAGCCAAGAGTAACCCATGAGATCTGCCCCATGTATGACCAAAAACAAAAACAAAAAATAAGAGAAAAAGAAACCCAAATGGTAGGTGGTGTGCCAGTTAGTGGGCCAGAAAGATTCCACTAGGGAGGCATCAAAGCCAAGGCTGGGGGAGGGGTGCGAGAAAGACCAAGTTTTGGGGAGAAGAGGACAGAATCAGACATGGTATGACTGAAACTCAACTATCCACAGCTTTTTAACACTCTTTCTTAGGGGTATTGAATACAAAAATAAGAAACACATAGGTCCCTAAGGAGGGAACAGTAATGCCAAGGCTGAGACAGGACATCTGGGAAGGGAGAGAAGCCTTGGGAGCCATTTGGGTGGCACAGACTGAGTGAGGGAAGGTCAAAGGCAAGAGGTTTTGTTCACAAGCCACTCCACAGCTTGGCTCTGACACCTCCAGGAACTTGCAGCATTATGTTTCATTCCTCTTTTTGATTTGGAATTCCTAGCCAGCGGTGTTCAGGGTCTATTCTGCTTATGCGAGGGGTACAAGGGGTCATTCCTGGTGATAGGACTCACTCAAAGAACCATGCAGTGCCTGGGATCAAATCCAGGGTCCTTTGCTTGCAAAGCACATACTCGGCCTTTCCAGCCACTTACCTGGCATTGTTTGTTTTGCTTTTAATATTTTTATTTTTATACATATTTTTATTTAAGTATCATGATTATAAGCATGTTTTTAGTTGGGTTTTAGTTATAAAAAAAAAGAACACGCCCCTTCATATTGCAACATTCCTACCACCAATGCCCTCCATCTCCCTCCTCCCCACCCCTTGCCTGTATTCAAGACAGGCATTCTATTTCTCTCACTCCCTGGTATGTTTTTTGTTTTTTTGTTTCTTTTGTTTTTGGGTCACACTCGGCAGCGCTCAGGGGTTACTCCTGGCTCTACACTCAGAAATCGCTCCTGGCAGGCTCGGGGGACCACATGGAATCCCGGGATTTGAACCACTGTCCTTCTGCATGCAAGGCAAATGCCCTACCTCCATGCTCTCCAGCCCCACTCCCTGGTATTTTTGGAAGAAATTTCTGAGTTGCTTCTAGCTGTTTTGGCCAGAGGAGCAGGGAGAGCAGAAGAGCAAGAAAGAATGATGAGATAACATGCAAGAAGTGACAGCAGAGATGGCAAGAGGGGACACCAGGCAAGGCCCCTTCTAGTCTTATGTCCTCTGAGTCACCAGGTGCTCCAGGGAGACTCACCCCCAAACCTTTGTATTCTACAAATATTATCCAAAATGCATCTTGAATTTAGAGTCAAACAGCAGTGTGAATCTGAAATGTGGCACTAACAGAGTAGGTGACAGTACTGGGGACAGACCACACCCAGAGTAGACACTCTTGAGAACCATTGCTCCCAGTACTGCCAGCTCCCACTGCACTCACCATTTGGCTGCATTTCCATCCTCTCAAGCAGTGTGCATTTTAGGTCAGGGGAGATGGAGAGAAGCAAGCAGGAACAGTTTTACCTAAACACATTGAAGCTAGTCGTTGGCAAAATGCTGACTATCACACTTTCATTTAAAGGTAATGCTGTAACAGTCCAGGAAAGCCCAAGAGGTGTTTAGGGCTCACCCCCAATAAAGACTCCTGACTGCATGTTGAAACTTTATGATGGACCTTCAACAATGGAAGCCACCAAGATTCCTACTTTGTGTACTTAGATACCTGCTTTATGCCAATCTTTTCCCTCTCCAAGTCAGATTTAAGCAAGTCATGGGGGCCATGAGTCTCATAAGCTAAGTGAGGCCCTGAGTTCCATGCATGATAATACTTGCATACGTCACACTGGGATCTCAGTCACTCACCTGGCAGAGAACCCTGGCACTTCGAGCAGTTTCTGGCACAACTAAAGGAGTGCAAACCCCACAGCCCAAGGCACAAACACCACAATTCATCATGCGTACCACCCCACTCAAGGTCAGCAGAGGGGGCCAAAGAGAAAGACTGGCCCACTGTAGTGCTCTCTGCATAATGTTGCCTCGAAACCAACTCAGGCTATGGCTTTCCTGACTGAAAAAGGGGAAATTTTCCTCCAAATATGTTTACCATAGCTGAACCAAACTTTCAGGGAATTGTTTTTGGGGTGTTTCTTTTTTGTGTAGCTCGTTTCCAAGAACTTGGAACTGTGTTAACTGAGGACTTACTATGTGCCTGCAAGACCCACTATCCACCAATGTGACTTTGATCAACAAAATATACACACACATTTCTCCATGTGGCAGGGATCCCAGAATTGTCAGATGGGAACATGGCCCACTCTAGGCACTATTTCCAGGCCCCAACTTCAGAGGTCTGGGCAGTAGATCCTCCAGATTAGATCAGTGAATTGTGCCAGACCATTAGCAAAGCTCCCCGCACATCTTCCAGTCTATCCCTTATGACTGTTACCATAGGATAGGCTGGCTCCATTGGGATATAAGGTGCCACATCTTTGTAGACAACATGGTTTGATCACCACTAGCCAGAGCCAAAAGGCTGGGAAATGGTCGCTGAGACGCATCCTTCTCTGGCACCACATGGTCCTGAGTGTCAAAAGTACAGTCACATAGGCTTCCTCCACCCCACATTGCCAGGGCAACCTGGTCCAAGGACACAGGGTGCTGGCATGCAGTGGGGTTGACAATGCCCTACAGGTTAGTTGTGGATCTCACCTGTAATGAACTGGTGTGAACACTTCTCAGTCTCACTCCTTCCATGGTATTTGAGCCCATTCAGTCCTTTGTTCCTCAGTGCCAGACCAACTCAGATCCTCCTGTGGGACCTCCTCCACCAATGAGTGTATCTCTGTAACTGCTGAAAACCATAGTTCCACTTATGCCCTAAAGCAGAGAAGCATCTGTGCTCCAACAGTTGAAAGTCAGAGTTGAAAGCTAGTTCACAGATGAGTTCTTGCTTCTCTCTTGGTGGACCAAGGCTTGATCCCTGATGTTACACTGTCTGGTGAGCACCTCTGGGTGTAGTCCCCCAACACAAACAAAAAAAAAAACTTCAGGACACAGCAAAGAGGCATTATGAACAAACTTTAATGATTAACAGATGGTCACTTTATACAAATGACAGGAGAATATAATGAATACAAAATCAATCCAGATAATGGGGACAAAAGCATCACTTACAAAAGTAAACCTCATCCAGGCGGCTAAAGAACTCAAGCATCCCATTTTGCTCCTTACACACAGCTGTAAATGTCGCCTGTCTAAAGTCTAGTCTGGGCACTACAACACTACAGCGTATTTAATGACGCTAGTGATTTCAAGACCCTAAAACTTGCAGCATCGATGCCAAGAGACATCTCGTAACAGGTTCACTATGCAAAACTCAAGCGAGACTATCATGAACTTTCTTTGCAAACTGTAAGGTGCTGTGCAGATGTTGTTAGCTATCGCTTACAGTCCAGTGAGATCTCACTGAACTTCCCAAAAAAAAAAAAAAAGACGACTAGTCTGTGTAACTGACAAACATGATTTCTAGGACATCTTACAAGGAACACAGATATTACTTTCAAGTACACATGACAACAAAACAGGCCAGGAAAGTGGGGTTAGAAGTGAAAGTTCAGAAATTCTTAATTATTCTAATGAGCAGAGAAAAGATTGTGTTAGTGACATCTTTATGTGTTGCTTTTCCAGGATCCCTGAGAATTATTTTTCTCAGGGGTCCTTTTTCCCTAATAAGAGAAAGATCTTGCCATGTTATTAAGGTGATACTTTGGCCCAGTTTTTGTCAAAATTCAAATGTAAGAGACGAGTCTGAATTCAATGCCTAAGGTAGGGCCTGTGCAAGACATGGGGTACCGGACCACAGAGAAACTTGATGCTGCTGAATAAGAGAAGGAACAGATCTGTACAATGGTTAGAGCATTTCCACCATGGGTCTAACAAGACTCGGCAGCCCATGTGAAACAATACATGCGAACTTATCTGGAGAAACACATATGTTGGCCAAACACTTCACATGGTTGCATGTATGTGAACTACGCTTCCATTCTGAGCTGTTTTCACTGTATTCCTTGAGAACTTTCATACCCATCAACTTCCTGTTTTGGAAAAGGCTGAGATTTTCACAAAAACTCTTAATTATTAAAATGCATTTGGTTACCACAGAAAGTATGTTACATTTCCATGACATTGGTCTTTATTTTTTCAAATGTAAATTGAATTCTGCTGCTACATGAAAAATGGTATCAACTTGAAGAGCTCATGACATCGAATATGTTCTTATCATCTGTCAGTGAAATAGAGAAAATGGTTATAATCTGGAGGCACAATGAGAACCAGTTTAATGTGTTACATGAAATAGACTCAAGTCAGTTGCAGGTATTGATGTTTCAAGTTATACTTTTTGACATTATTCTTATACCCAGATTTCAAACAACAGTGAACACATCCAAATCTGTGAATTTTTCTCAGGCTTCAAATCTAACTTCCCTTTCTATACACCCCAAAGTATGTACACTGTGCAAGAGGAAATAAAACACCATGAAAATAAACCTGTTTATCAAATACCACAGGTTGTTTCAACAGGAGCACGAACTAATAAATTAACAGTTAAAACCCTAAGAACAAATGAACCGGCTTAAAAGCAGATAAATATACTAATAATCTTAAAAAGTAACCTAACATCCAATTCCAGCTTACAAACACTGGGGATGTTTTACCAACTCTTTTGGTATGTATCCCTGATTTAAAGACTTGCAAAAAGAAACACCCTTGTCATATCTACATAGCAACAGTCTGAAATCAAACAAGATAACTCAACAATGGGCATTAATATTTTATACAGAGCCGTATTTCCAAATTACAAGAAAAATCTTGACAATCCAGAAGAAGAAAGTAGATGAATAATTCTAGGCAGCACAAGGCATCTAAGATGAAATTATCTAAGATATTGACCACACCATCCCAGAATCAAATAGGGACAGTCTACAACTATATGTATATGTGTGTGTATACTCTATGTATTGGTTTTGGAAGCCACACCAGGTAATGTTCAAGGATTACTCCTGGCTCTGCACTTATAAGGGCAATCACTCTTGGCCATGCTGTGAAACCAGATGGGATGCTGAGGATGGAAGTCGGGTTGGCCACATGCAAGGCAAGTGCACCACCCACTATACTTATCCACTCTGGCCCTACACTTTCATATTAAATGTAGAAAACTTCATACTAAAATTATAGTCTGTTTAAGAAAACATTTTGAATTTAGAGTACCTACTCAAAGAAATATGACCTGTGGATTATTTTTATGTCAAAAAAGAAAAAAATAATCCTACAATGAGTATACTTTTTTGTTAACAATATACACAAATCCATTCTTGGTGTTTGTCTAACAGTAGCTCTCTTCCTTGAGTTCAGGTCCATGACATCATAAATGGGGATGAACAAATCAATCAAGAATGGCGAACACAGAAGGAGCCACTGTATGGAAATTCTTAAAATTTAAGAACTATTGAAACACGACACATACTAATGTTCTTGCTTAGAAAATTAAAAATGGGGCCCGGAGAGATAGCACAGCGGCGTTTGCCTGGCAAGCAGCTGATCCAGGACCAAAGGTGGTTGGTTCGAATCCCGGTGTCCCATATGGTCACCCATGCCTGCCAGGAGCTATTTCTGAACAGACAGCCAGGAGTAACCCCTGAGCAATGCCGGGTGTGGCCCAAAAACCAAAAAACCAAAAAAAAAAAAAAAAAGAAAATTATAAATGCAGATCCAGTTAGCAAAATATGACATGAAAGCAGATCCCCAGAGAGTATTAGACCACGCCTAAGGAATGCACACAGGATGCCAGCTACAATCCTGGCAAAACAGTGCAGGGGAAGAGCTGGAATAATAGCATAGTGGGTAGGGCCTTGCACACGGCCAACCTGGGTTCGACCCCTGGCATCCCATATGGTTCCCCAAGCCTGCCATGATTTATTTCTGAGCATAGAGCCAGGAGTAATTTCTGAGCGCCACTGAGTGTGCCCAAAAGAAAACAACAACAAAAAAACCACAGTAATACAGGAGAGTTCAATTTTTCTTCCTGCCCTTTCACAGGAGCGTTTGGGAAGCACATACAAGTAGTGCAGCGGGACTGGAAGGAATTAAGGACTGAATGCTGCTGTCAAATCAGTCTTTGGAATGAGAGATTCAGTATAACAATACAAGGCCATCCTACAGGGAACTTTTTATTTTGTTTTGGGGCCACATTTGGTGATGCTCAGGGGTTAATCCTGGCTCTGCACTCAGGAATTACTCCTGGCAATGCTGGAGGGATCTTATGGGGTGCCAGAGATTGGAGGCAGGTCAGCCAAGTGCAAGGCAAACACCCTTTCTGCTGTACTATGGCTCCAGCCTCACCTACAAGGAGCCCTTAGAGAACTCTGAGGACCCAGCAGCTTAAATTCATGGTTTCAGTACTTGGATTCTCCAGAAACCCACTCCTTTGACATCAAGGGAAATGACAAAGCCTGGCTTCCCCATGAAATAATGGAATGAGAGAGGCCAATTAACTAGGGATTACACTTGATACAAAATTTATCAGTGGCATTCAGGTTTAAATCCAGGAACAATTTTCCATAGGAATTCAGAACTCCCCAATCCAAATGGCCACTTATTTACCCAAGAGTTAGGGAGTGTTTTCCGGTTCCAGTTCAGACTGGATTTACTACAGTCAGAAGGGCACTATTCAAAACCAGCTGAAAGTCCAAATTCCATGAAAAAAATTGTAAGATACTAAAATTTCTTCTGAGCCTACTGTTAACTCATTTAATGCTGTGTGCAACATCTTGAAATTTCCAAACTCGCATCTTCCTATAAGAGGTTCATACAGTTAAAATAGACTATACAAAAACATTTATTGTATTAGAAGGATCAACATTTATACTCGTCCAAAGGGACTCTGTATGATCGATTTTAACATTGTTCTTCCATCTTTATTGAAATCACGACTACCCCCAGAAGCTATTATGGTTATTAAAATAAAAAGCCAGTTTAACACGTGCCCAGGTGACAGTCATATTAATCCTGTTTGCCTTCACGCCACTGCCGTGAGCCTTCATTCCAGGCCACGTAGACGAAGAGGGCCAGCACCACATGGACAGCGATCACCGCGACAATGGCAGCATAGAAGTAGCTGTCCCTGTTGGACATCCCAAAGGCTCCTGAGGAAAAGAGAGGGACCATTTTAGTCCAAAGTGTGTCCCACCAAAACCCAAGAGTACCTCAATCTTCAGCCATTGCTGACCAAATCTAGGCACCAAAACTAGCAATATTAAAGTGAAAAGTCCTACTTGGGTGATTGAGCCAATGTTCACTAACAGACCCGGTTACCATTGAAACAAAGGAAACAACTCTGCCTGGAACCAGAGTCATCACTTTCATCTAAGGATTTGAGCACAAGAAAAAAGGAAGAGGTAATTTTCTCTTTCTCCAGCATCTGCCACCCAAGGTACAGATGCCCAAATTCTTCCCCATGTCGTGGATTAGCCTGCTTCTGCTCTTTAAGAGGAGCACTTGGCGGATCTCAACAGGACCCAGCAGCTATTTCACAGAAAGACACCCAACTACCAAGTCATGCTGAAATAACTAACAGATGCAGAAGTGGATTTCCAGAAGACTCATTACAAGCAATATGCTTTTTTTTGAAAAGCAAAACAAAGAGAAACAATTCTGAATACCCAGCTTACAGCATGATCTAAGAGGTCCTAACAGCATGGGGGGGTCTCAGATTACCTTCAAATACGTAAGACTTGGTCGTGAAATATAAGCCAATGGGAAGAGTGATCATCAACGCTGTGAAGAACAGTAGCGTCTTCAGGGTAGAAGCCAAGGAACTTTCATTTCTGGAATAAATTCAACAAAGAGAAAAATCAGAAGCCTATGCGACTCTTCCCAACCGTAGGGTCCATCAACTGGGTCCCCCACAGAAAGGACGCTGCAAAGTGGCCCTACCTTGGAAGCAGTGGGCACAGGAAGAAAAGCCAACTTAGGGGCTCAAAATGGGGACAAGTGTGGACATCCACCCAGTCTGTCCTTTGCATATAGGGCAGGACCAAGAGTACACAGGCAAAAGTGGCTCTTTGTCTCTGAAGGGCAGGGAAAAGGGACAGACTTTATAGTGTGGTGACAAAGGCAAAAGACAAAGAAAATCCAAGAGCCAAGAGTTCCTGACAAAGTACCCTGCTCGCGGCCAACAGAACACAGTGCAGGGAGGTAGGGCAAGCCAGAGAAAAATCAGTCTAGAGCTATCTAAATGCTCCAGCCAGTCACTCCAATTTCATTGTCATCAAAAAGCTATGGCTCCATTTAGGTGCCCTTTACGAAACATGGTGGCACTCTAAACTGACCGCTGGAGCCATGGGGATGGCTCAGGGTGCAGTAAACACAAAGACCCAAGTGTAGCCCTAAAAATTGCATGACTACCTTCAGGTCTGCACCCAGGGATCACTGGATCAGCTCAAGTTGAATTGAACTACTCTGCTGGGCATGACCCCAAGAGATATTTTCAGAATGTCAAAAGTTGAAGACGTCTGATATCAAAACACAGCCTGTGCAATCAATGAGTTCTTTTTATCTGTGTGTCTGTCTGTCTTGGGATTCTATATGCTATGGTCAGGAATTACTCTTTGCTGAGTTTGGGGGACCATAAGGGATGCCAGAGATCAAAACCTATGTACTCCCTCTTCTGCAATGCACTAGCTCTATTCTCAAGACTGCAGTCCCACATGTAAATGTACATACTTAAAATTATTTTGCAAATGATATTCAGTATGTGGAAATACTAAAACGAATTTTGATTGATTATTCAGAAAATGTTCACAGGACAAAATGAAAATGGCAATCCATGCCCAGGGTTGTGCCCATGTGTCCATGTTTGTGGGCACAACTCAATGGGAACAGCTGATGCCATTAATTGGGCCTTTCTCACAGGTCCTGTGGATCGGGTTACTCCAGGGACCATAGCAGGAGCCTGAAGGGTCCACTGGGAAAGAAAATAAAGTCAGAAGGGCTGAGAACCCATTTATGCTTCATTACAGCTTGGGCACTAGCCCTCAAGCATTGCAATTTTAAGATCTGATTCGTGACTACACATCTCTACCATGCCCCAATGTTTGCTAGTCCAGTTACACGGGAGAAAATGCAGGCATAAGGAGGAAAATGCCAAGATAACATAACTAGTTTGCCATTTTAAGGTTGTTTCATTGCATTTTCACCAGATATAGGTGTGCACTTGCCCCAAGTGCACTGCTGTAAAGTGGGGCAGCCTGGGACCCCTGCACCTCTCACATCCTAGCGCTCAGGCTCTCATAATTTCCCAAGTTCCTTTATTGCTAATTATGTACCCATCCCTACACTATTTTAACCCACAGCCAACAGTCAAACTTCACTGTATGTCAATGCTCAGATAGAGGCCCCAATGTGGTTTTTGGTGGCACTGAGGGGTCACTCTGGGTAAGACTCAAGTCCAACAGATGGTTCAGTCTTAAGGCCCAGCAGGGACCCCTCGATCAGTGCTCAGGGATGCTGCAATGTCCAGTTTCACATACTCTAGGCCTGAGCCCCTTTGAATTAGTTGACAGGCATGGGGTTCTGTTTCCCTCTTTGGGAAGGAGACAGAGAAAACCCAATCTTAACGGTCCTCCCCAGTGTAGAAAGCATTTCTTCCAGGTACATTTCCTAATTCCATAGTGTAATCATTCATCCATCGTGAGTGAGGTCCAATCAATCAGCTCACGTTGAACTCTGTTCCAGCCACAAGCAAGGCAAGTGCTTTAACCCCTCCCCATGCTTTATCCAGCCCTCCAAACACTGTTTGTTGACTATATGATTGATCTGTCACTAAAGTGCAGTCTCTAAACCATACCAGCAACTTTTTACAAGGAAATCTAAATTGCTCATATGCTCTACATACAGGGGTCCTCAAACTTTTTAAACAGGGGGCCAGTTCACTGTCCCTCAGACCATTGGAGGGTCTGACTATAGTATAAACAAAACTTATGAACGAATTCTTATGCACACTGCATATATCTTATTTTGCAATGAAGAAACAAAACAGATACAAATACAATATGTGGCCCGCGCGCCATAGTTTGAGGACCACTGCTACAAGGTCAAATGCACAATAACAGATTAATCACCGAAGGCCAAAAACAAATGTGCAGAAATGCCCCAAAACTTTGACAACTTGTGAGAATCTTTTAACCTATCCCAAAGTGCTACACAACTCCCACATCATACACCTAAGCTCACTGAAACTGGCCAAGTAGGGCACCTTTGGAGGGATTTATTGTATAAACTTCAAGATTATGCATATTTTCAGTAGTTGCACAAAAATTTATGAATATACTAAGTCACTTTTGTGCTATTTGCATCATCCCTTCTCCAAAGTAAAACAAAACAAGAAACTTGTTCCTTGATGTTTTTATAGTGAGCTAAAGTAGGTATGAGGTTTGAAAAAGTCCCATTCTCTAACCAGATAAACAAAGCTTGAGACTACAAAAGGAAGTTTAACTGTATATTTCTATTTTTAAGGTCATGCCCCTTGAATTTTATCTGAAAAATTATCTTGAACATTATCTCGTATTATCTATGAGAAGTTGAGCATCTTTTCTGCATAAATTTCTAGCTTCTGAAATACAGTCAACCATAACCCCCCTCTGTGGCTTACTTCCAAATTTCTACTTCTCTTTACCTTAAGCTCTAAAATAAGGCTTTCATTCCACACTGTGACTTCATAAACGTGGGTCTCAGAATACAGCTCAGTGTTATTGTATGCACTTTAGAAAGCTCGTAAACTTCTAATGTTTATAGGACACTTTCTCCTTGGCTTCTAGGGCAGCTGGCCAGTCCACTCACAAACCAGTGATTAATTCTAAAACAAAGCACCTGCTGTCGGCCAGCTGCTTTCTTTCCAGTCTCTGATTTGGTATAGACTGCGGACATTCCTTATATTTGTTAGAAATAAATAATGGAAAAGTCCAAATTCACAGCTGGCCTCACACAAAATAAATTAAGTTGGGATAAACTTGACTGTGCGCCCACCTTAACAACGGTTGATTACTTCACCTAACTTTACAGCAAACAGCGGAGGGCCTAGGTGCTAGGCCCTAGCACATCATCTTGGAGCTACGATCAAAGCTTCCACTGCAAGATCTCACCACCAAATCCTTAGCAAATACTAGGATGAGGAACTTTGGGCAGTCAAACTAGAGGCTGACAGTAACAGAAACACGTTGGCATCGCCAACGGTCAAAAATAACGAGACAAAGAAAAGACACTATGTGAAATGCCTAGACTATGGGACTCAACAATCCTGGACGTTTGAGTCCATGGGTTGTGAAACTACAGCTTCAAGGCTTACTAGACGCTTGGCCTGGCCATGTGATCTTGCATAAGTTCTTTACTCTGAGTCAACGCCACTTTCTTGACAATCAGGAAGTGAAGCACTTTCGGGGTCCTGCTAAAAAGAAAAAATTAAGAAACAAGCGCCCACATGGAACCTGGCACACTGAGGTCAGCACTGCTGGAAGAGAACAGTCTGGTCTCAACTTCCTGCCTAGACTAAGGCAGCAGGAATTTGGTTCTCCGCGACCAGTCTCTCCTGCGCCGCTTCCACCCGACAGGCTCCCCGAAGGCCCCCGCACCTTTTTGGACTTGTCCAACAAATGTGCATTAAACGCCCCGCGACGGAGGCCCTGAAGTTTCCCCGAGCTGGAGAAACGGATTTGGGGAGATCAAGGGTTCCCCGAACCGGGGGGAGCACAGCCAGCAAGATCGCAAGGGGCGCCAATTCCTGGGACCCCGATCTAAAGGCAGGGGTACGGGGCTGCACACTGTGGACCCCACCGCAAACTATGCTCCTTTCGCGCACCCCGAAGCCCTGCCCGAAAGCCATCACCGGCCGGGTTCGGCCCTTCCTTCTCGGCGGTCCGTTCCGCGGGTCGGCGCGGCCCACTTTGTTCTCGGGGCCCCCAGGCCAGCCCGCGGCGCCGCTCGGCCCTACCTGACGTCGGGCGGCTGCACCGCGTTCAGGGCCGCTTTGTCCTGGCGTTCCATGACGGGGCCGCGCCCTCGGCAAGTGCTCAGCAGCGGGTGGGTCGGGGTTACCCTGCACGGTCAGTACCCACCAGCAGCCAGTCGCGCCGGAAGTGCCGGAGAGCCACAAGGCGCAGGCGCGGCGCAGGGCGATGACGCGTCGCGGGGGGCAGGCGCAGGCGCAGTCGCTGGCGCAGGCCTCCATGTGACTTACCCGCTGCCGGGCGGCGGTGGCGGGCGGTTGTTCCGCGCCGGTTTGCAGGCAAGCAGCGAGCCGGGCGAGTGGCCCAGCCATTCCACGTTGAGCCGGGCCTTGCCTCGCAGTGCCGACTTCGTGGTCGACGGGCGCCGCAGCGGCTCCGCCTCCCGCGAGTTCCAGCCGCGCTCCAGCGTGTCGCGGCTGCCCACCGGGCTTTAGTGCTAAGCAACCCAGCAGTTTTCTCTAACACAAAAAGCAACAAGCACTTTAGCCCCCAGCCTTTGAGCCCTCGAGCGCCTCCTTAATTAGTGCCTGCAAAGACCAGCTTTTGCACTTACCTGATTTCAGAAAGCCAGAGCAGGTACTAGTTGAAAGAAACCCTGCGAGTGAGTGGCTCCTTGGCGCCTGAAGCCTGTGAGCTTCAACTTGGGCTCAAACTTGGGAACAAAGTTTTACAGCTGTTCTGCTAACTGCCAATGAGAAGACAGGGACTCAAATAGCACAGATGGGCCTCCCAGGCCAGTGCAACCCGAGAGATAAATTTGAAAAGGGAGTGTAAAACGAGGGTGAGCCTTGACAAAATTAGCTGGCCGCTGGCTACGAGTCCCAGGAAAGCCCTTACATGGACAGTTGCTTGGTTTGGTCCACTGACCTTCCATCTATTTTCTGCACCGCATGAATACAAAAGCTACATCTGAAATCAAGATTTACCCAGGGGTCCCCAGCGGTGTTAAGAGTCGGGCAGCAGGAAGCCCGGGTTTGAATTCAAATGCATCGACCGACCCTCAGAGCCTCCTAAGCGGGTCAGAGCCACCCAAGCCAGAACTAGAGCAGATTTAGAGGAAATCTAGCTCTGGAGTTGGTAAAACTGGCAAATCTGGGGGATAATACATTCTGCAAACCATCCTATACAGCTTGAGTTTTACCACTTCCCCTTAAGGGTCGAACATCAGATGATCCAACCAAGCCTCACTCTCAGCTGTTTAAAGTACTGGGGTCCAAGCAATAGTACAGCGGGTAGGGCATTTGCTTTTCCCGCTGCTGACCCAGGTTTGATCCTTGGCATCCTTTCTGGTTCTTCAAGCCTGCTGGACACAGAGCCAGGAATCCCTGATCGCTAGTGACCAAAATCAACAACAACAAAGTACCTCTCCAATCTTTCTTTAAAAGATAATTTATTAAAAATAGAAAACGATGGGCTGGAGTGTTAGCATAGCAGTAGGGCATTTGCCTTGCACGCAGCCAACCCCGGATGGACCGGGTTTGATCGCAGCATCCTATATGATTTCCCAAGCCTGTCAGGAGCGATTTCTAAGCACAGAACCAGGGGTAATTTGGGCACCACCGATGTGCCCCCCCCCAAAAAAAAAGAAAAAGAAAAAGAAAAAAGCACCCAGGTGATAAGAAATACTACAGCAGTTAGGATACTTGCCTTCATTCATCAGAGTGAGGTTGAAATCACTGCGGACACCCTTACCAGCAGGAGTGATCCTGCTGAAATTAGTAGGAACTAGTTCCCCTGAACTAGTAGGAAGCCCTGAGCACTTCTGTGAGGAGCCTGAAAACAGAAAAATGCCCTCAAAAGAAGGGAAACTTCTTCAAAGTGAGCAGAGTACCTTCTGAACTAAAAAAGGACTTTCAGTTCTAGAAAGATAGTTCAGAGGTTAGGGTGATTGCTTTGTACATTGTCAATCTGGGTTGGCCGTGCACTCCAGCACTTATATATGCCCCCCTACACTGCCAGCCCTGCCAAAAGTGAGCCCTGCGTGCAGAACTAGAAGTAAGCTCTGATTAGTGCTGAGTGTGGCACTTGCCACCCCCAGAAAGCAGTTACATACTCTGAATTTAGCATTTTAATTGTTGGGGGGGGGGAATAATCTTCCCCATGTGAAAATGATGTGAAATTCAGATCTCAAAGTTCACAAATAAAATTCCCTATATGAGTTCTGTTTCATAGGTAGAAATAAAAAAAAATACTAAGAATATTTTCAGAGTTGAGAACTTTTACAGCACCTTTGTCTCCTGCCTCTCAATTTATGTCCCTAGAAGACACACAGGCCACTCCTTCCCGGCTCTATTTGTAGAATTGCTTAAATGGTGTCTTAGAGCCAGCCAGTGATAGTCTCATCATATTCAGGGCCCACTCGAGGTCTTGTAAGCTGTTTACATCATCTGGTCCTACAGGTTCGAATTTGGGTTCTGTAACTTGCCAAGAACGAAGACCCAAAAAAATAAATAATGAAGAAGACGAGGGCCAGTATCAAAACTTGGGGCCCAGGTATACCACAAGGTTTCAAAACAGGATCTGCGAGGCAGGGAGCTCAGCAGAACAAGACTTGGGGTGGAGTGAATTTCCAATTCTTTTAAGCAAACCCCAAGTGGGTGTGGTGGGACGCCAGCATAGGCAATTCTGATTGGTTCTAATAATCCTGCAGCCTGTCTGGAGGCGGTGCAAGAGGGAGGTAGTCACGCCCACCCATAGAAGCAACTAGGTCTAGTCTGCTGTCTCCCATTTTCCGAGGTGAGGTTGCAGGATTAACGCTACAAATTTCCCAATACGCTAAGTGACCCATCCAAACTGAGCTGCATTCCCAATATTTCTTGAAATAAAAAGCATAAAATTGAGCCTTTTTTGTTTGTTTTTCCCCCTTATTCTTTTTACAGTTTTTATTTCGGCATCCTGACTTATAAATTAAAAAAAATAGAAACCAAATGAAAAGGCAATCTGCAGAAAAAAAAAAAAACCAAAGAGAGAGAAATGAAGTAATGAAGCTAATAAAATGGGTGAGCAAGTGAGAGAAATGCACGGGGAAATTCAAACTTGTAACATGCCTGCAAAGTACAGGAGCTACATATTGTGTTGTGTCTTCCTGAAAGCTGTTCTTGGAGACTGTGGGGGCAAAGGAAGCCCCCAGCACCTGCCTGTGAATGCAGGCCTAGCCCCGAAGGCGTTGAGGAGCTGGTGGTATTGTCTTGGGAGAAAAGATAAAAGACCCAGAGAGTCACACATGCTCTTGGCCTCCCCTGCTTGAGCTCCCGGAGGCTCCACCCGCAGCTGTCCAGGCAAGAACAGATGGCTTGGTTTTTCCCAGGGGGCCCCGCTGAGGGGTATGTGCTCAAGCGAGCGTGACTATGCATGAGTGCGGCAGCCCACGCCTCCACGTGGGATTCCTGTGTGTTCTATTGGCAAATGTAATTAAAAACAAACTCTCCTCTTGCCAGCAAACCTCTCCGCAAAGGTAGAAGACAAAGAAATCCATTGATCCTGATAGGAGCCTGGGACCCGAAAGTTCCTTGAAGCAGGCTGAAGAAATGGCAACCAACTAAGGGATATGACTATCCCATTTGGGAGGGGCTAGGGGTCTGCACCAAGGGCACAGCCTAAGGCAGTGCATTTGCCTGGAAGAAACTGGACTTTGGCTCCCATGGCCCAGGGGACGTTCCTGAATAGGAATCTTGGCCTGAGTATTAGTTTGCTACTAGGATTTATGTATAGGGGCAGAAAAACAGTTTAAGGGATACTGGGTGAGTTTTGATGGCTCCTGGAACGCCTTGCTCCTCAAATGAAGCCCTGGAGCACCACAAGAAGTCTAAAACCTCAACACACTCGCTAATTAAAAGAAAGCAATGATGTATGTGCATTGGAAGAGATACTTTAGTGGTATGAGCATGTGTTCCCCCACACCAGATGCACCCTGGGCTGCTCGTAGGAAAACTCCCAGGGAAAGATGTGAGTTGATCCTGAGCACTGTCTGAAACAGACGAAAATCCAGGAAGAAGGGAAGGGAAGGAGAGAAAGAGGGGAGGAAGGGAGGAAAGGAGGAACAAAAGGAGGTTAGAAGGAGGAAGGAAAGAAGAGAAGAAGAAAGGAGAATAGAAGAGAGAGGAATGGAAGAGGGAGGAAGAAATTAAGGGATAAAAGAAGGGAAAGATGGGAAGGGAGGAACAGAAGAAGGAAGGAAAAAATAAAGATCACAAAGATAGAGAGTTCAGTGGATAGGTGACTTGCCTTTGACATAATAACCCAGCTTCATCCTCAGAAGCACATATGATGCTCTGAGCTCTGCCAGGAGTGATCCCTAAACACAACTGGGTGTATCCCCAAACAAAAACAAAAACATTCTGAAAGAGGTTTTATCCAGTGGACTTCTGTTTTTAATATGCACTAGAACTTATATTTATCCTTATATACTATTGTATATGAAAATATTTCCATTCTTTGCTGACGAGACCTGAGGAGACGAGACCTTGCAGGAGAGGAGGAGAGTGGGAGAGAGGGGAGAAGAGAAGAGGAGGGGGAGGGGAGAGGAAAGCAGAGGGAAGAAAAAGAAAGGAAAAGTTCTCAGTTATTCCCTTTGTCTCCTAGGTCAGAGATCACACCCTGCGGATACCCACATCAGTGGGAAATGTTCTCTTCCTCCCATATCCCCTTCCCAATACCCCCAGATCACTTTGAGAATCTGTGTAGAACACCCAGAACCTGCAGTCACTATTATACTGGTGCTGTGACCCCACAGCTCTGCCTTCTCCCAGGGTTACTCGGCCTTTTTTTTTACTCCAGCAGTTCTTCTGGGCTCCACCAAATGGAATGTCTTCTGGGTCTTCTTCCACCCTCCGTGCTGCTGGGGGAGCAGAGGGCATAGCCACTGGCTCTTTCTCAATGTGCTACTATTGCCGGGGCCCTGTGCCTCCCAAAGGCATGGTAATGAACTATTCAGCACCACACCTCTGCATCCCCTGTCCCACATGCTCTTTTTATTCCTCTACTCTCTGAATTTGTGCACATTTTCAGTTGAGTCTAAGATGTGTCTGAAGGACCTAGCAAACTGTGAACTTCAAGTGTGTCAAAATTAACTTCCTAGATTCCTCCCTCTGGTTCCCACTCACCCACAGGCTTCCAGAGTCTTCTGGTCAAAAACTGGAAGGAAATTAAGTTGCCAGGGGGTGGAGAGACCTTTGAACAGCCCCCCTTGTGATGGACAGACCGACAGTTCAGCTGTGAGGAAGATGGAGAGAGAGATTATGTATGGGAGCAGTCTCCTCTGGACAACCAAGAAAAAGCCACTGGTTGCACCTCAAAATTGCAAAACTGGAAAGTCACATGTGAAAAAATGGATATGGTCCCTTGATTCCATGTCAGACTGAGACCTGGCTTCAGGATTCCATCGATCAAGGATTTCTTCTGGAAAGTTCTAAGGCCAGAGGCAGCTTATCAGTAGCCTGCCATCCACCTCACCTTAGGTTACACACCTTCACTCTCAAGTTTCATGCTGTCTCTCCTCTCCAAAAAGGCCTGGGCCCCATCAGACATCTAATAGCAAATTCTGAATAGGGGATTCCTGGTGTCCCAAGACTGACACTTGCCCAGAGATATGTCTAACCACCCCTTCCTGCTTTAATCCCTGCTATCCTACCAGCACTAGTGGGTGACTGTATCTTCTTGCTGCAGCATGTTCAACCATCCCTCAAATCTTTTCATACCTTACTTTTGCCACACCAAGGATAGAATCCAGGCCTCAGGCATTCAAGACATGTGCTATAGCACTAGGCATCATGCCTGTCTCCCAAATCTCTTTGCAGATACTCTAGTGAATTTTTAAAGTCGAATACATATGTCAACAAGAGTCACTGTGACATGCCATAGAATAGACTAAAGGACCTCCTGGGGAAGCAGTTAGGTTAGAGTGGAACCAAAGGCCTGGGATGATTCTGGGTTCCCACACCAAATCCTAGTCATTGAAGCAGATGAATCAGTCTCCTTTCTGCCTTTCTAGGCACCTTCAGCACACCTAGAAAGGATGTGGCACATGGATCTGATGAGTCAACAGGGGTACCTGTCTCATCTGTTGATAAACTTGGGCTCCTGCTGTGACACATGAGGAAACACATTAAATTAAAACTAAAGGAAAAGACCTAGAGACCAATTGTGTGACTCCATGGACATTTCTCTATGGTTTTGAGGAAACCTCTTTATCTCCCTTATCTGTTCTACTTTAAGTATGGTGGGACTGGAAATGCATCTTATGGCTTTTCTGCAAGGTGGGGGAGAGGTGTAGTCTTTGCCAAGCCTCTGTTACTACCTAAGAACCAAGCAAAGTGTGAAAACAGGGAGTCATGTTGGTTCCACTGGCAAAGAGAAGGAATTCTAGAACAAAATATAGGAAGCAGTTTGATAGGCATGGATGTAAAAGCACCTGTAGGAAGCACAGCCCATCTTGCACACTGGAGTCATCTAGGAGTGTCAGATCAGAGTCTGCAATCCAAGTTTGCCAGAAAAATGGCTTCCATTCTGAAAACTGAGGAAGAGACTAGCTGGAGAAGTGCCATCTTTTAATGTTGGAGGACTCATGGGGAAGGCGATAAAAAGGAGCTTAAAAACATGGGAACGATTTTTGACCTAGATGACCAATGTCTGAAGCGACTCACTGGGTGACTCTTGCCCTAGTTAAAGATGAAAGTAATGCGTGGATTGCTCTTAGACAACCAATCAATTCAGTCCCAAATAAAATGTGTTCGATAAACTGATGGAGAGATCAGGCATATTTTCATAGCACCTGGTACTGACTTGTATACACAGCTAAGCTTAGCTGGGTCTTTAGTTAAGTGACTGAATCTTTTTTCATGAACAGGAGGACCTATAGTGGGGCATTATCCTGGTCCCCAGTGTTGTCTCACTATAAAACATTTTTCTGTGTAAATATCCCTTAAGTATTCACAGTGGTTGTCAAACTGTGAGTCCCTTACAGAAGCCAGAGGCACCAACTGAGAAAAATTTTGACACTAAACATTTTCCTATAAGACTCAGAACTCCAAAAGGAGAATGTTCAAATATTACCCCCCCCCTTGAATGGTATGGCTGAAAAGAATTTTCAAGATCACAGAATCCAACCCTTTAATTTTCAGATGGGAAAGCCAAGGCACTGGCTATATGAGTGAGAGAGAGAAATGTCTTCCATGGTAAAAGGCCTGGTACTAGTAGGGCCTGCCGCATACTTGCCTGTTGGGCACTGGGCCTACCAACATGGGACACATATCAGTTAGGTGAGGCAGCTAGGACCAACTGAGAGACAGTGGTGTCGAGTTTAGAAAGCAGTCTACTATGAAATCATAGAAACATTTACCCTCTCTTTATCTCAATCCAAATAAATGGATATATAAATGGCTATAATTCGACAAGTGGAATAATTGGATCTAAAGGTGTTCCTATTCTTAATACTTAAAAGAATCTTCCTATAATTTTGCATCCCAGATGTATCTACTTCCAAGTCTCCATTTCATGTGACAATAGTATTTTGATCAGGAATAGAAAAACATGAATTTGAAGACATCTCGGCATGTTGATGTTTATGCAGCATTACTCATAATATCCCAGAGAAGAAAATAACATATGGGCCCATGAGGTAATGAGTAGATATATAAGATGTGGTGTGTGCAGCCAACGTAAGACTTCTCAGCTAGAGGGGGAGATGAAATCTTGCCATCTCCAGCAACCTGTCATGTTGTATATTATGTTAATGGTCCGAGTCAGGAAGTGACAAACTAGAGATCATTCTTATGGGGGAAAAATAAGGAAGCAAAAGAAGCACATGAAACAGAGTAAACACAAGAACTTTGAATACAAAAGCAAAACTTTAGTCTGCAAAATGAAGAAAGAAATGACTTAAATTCATTTGGGTAAAGGGACCAATTGTGTGATGATGGACAGAAACAAGATTTTCTGGTATAGTAAAGCAGATGTTAAATTTTGAGTCTGCAAACCTAAAACTGACATAATTTTTTAAACCAGTGTCACATCAGAAAAAATTTAAAGTGGGCAGCAACTGGAAATGTTTCCATGACCAGAGAAAGAGAGCAAAAGAACAGAATGGAAAGGGAAGCCATCTGGACCATTGACCCCTGTGGGTTTCTGAGATATGACATGGCCTTGGCACTCTCAGGGAAGATATGGGTATCCAAAAGGACTACACAGGTGCAGTGACAGCTTCTTGGGATAGTTCTTAGGCCCCTATTCCCTAACTGATAATCAGTGTCCACAGAACTTCATCTCTACCATCTATGGGAACTATCCCTCTGGGAACACTCTGTCACAGATGGACAATTCTATCTGTATTCAGGACCCACGATTCTCCCTTCCCCAGTAATGCACTTCCTACAAATATCTGAATATCTGGCCAGCAAAAATGCCATGATCTGTGGTAGAGTGATAGGGCTTCCCTTGCTTGCTACCAAACTTGGATTCAATCCCTGGCATCTTATATGATCCCCAACGCCCTCCAAGAATAATGTCTGATTGCAGAACCAGGAATAAGCTTTGAGCACATTCCCTCCAAACCAAAATAAAACAAAGCAACAAAAGCATCTTCTACAAAGATGTCTCATTGAAATGTCTTAGTCCACCATTTCCCCCACTTTCACTGTCCCTTTCTTCCCATATCCATACACACTGCATAGCAGGGCCCAGATGAAGACCTTGGCTCACAGAGGGCTCTGAGAATTTGCTTTATACATACTTTGCCTGTTCTTGGCCTGGTGTGAGACTTGGTAGAAAGTCCAGTGGAAAGATCGCTTAACAGGGAGCTTCTTGCCTAACAGGGCCTGTTGCCACCTGCTAAAGCAACATTCTCTCTCCAACAGTGGAGGAGGGAGACCAAGAGAGGTAGGGAGGTAGGGAAGGAGGGAGGGAGAGTGGGAGGGAGGGAGGAAATGAGGGAAGAGAAGAAGAGAAAGTAAGGTGGAAGAGTTAGATCATGTAAGGGAGAAAGGGAGAGAGGAGAAGGGAAGGGAAGGAGGGAGGGATAGTGACGATGGGGTGAGGGAGAAAGGGAGAGAGGACTCTGAGGAAACAAAAAAGGCTTGGACTATCCTGAGAGATTCCTGGGCCTGAGGAGATAGTGGTGTGGGTGGTACAGAAAATAACAGACCTGATTTCCCACATCACAGGTAACACCTCTCTGTCTCTTTGGTTAATCCAATCATCATTTACTTATGAAATATTTCTATTTGCAAGAAACTATTTGATTTACGAGGCAGGGTATCTGTGTAGTTAAGGAATAAAATTACTGATAACCTAATTCTGTCACTTAGTAGCAACGTGACCTTGGACAAGCTACTTAACTTGCTTCTGTATCTTCAAATGTAAAATGGGAATCCTAAAAGTATCTTCCTCATAGTTTCTTGTGAGAATTAAGTGATTTCATTGCTATCAAATGCTTAAGACAAGCTTGGCATATAGTAAGTTCTAAGTAAGCACTGAGCGTTCTTTTGATCCATGCAAATAATACAGACACATCCGTGAAAGCAATGCACTAAATACTTGTTCTTTATATTAGGGACAGTACAGTATATAAGGCACACTTGACTTACATGCAGCCAATCCTACTTGCCTAGGAAAAGGAGTTCATTTTAGGTAGGATGAAATGATGGGGAACATAGAGCAAGTAAGGGACATTGGAAAAATCCACACAGGGTGGCAGGTTTAGATGCAAACATCATAGACTCCTAGAAAGTCCTGCATATTGATGCATCCACTTGAGCCTGCACCGTGCTGCTGTCCATTTCATGGTCCTACAAGCTCTCGAAAACGCTCCAGGTGGCTTGTGCTCAAGAGTATTCTTCAGGGCCTGGAGGAGATCCTTCGAGGGCATACTCTCAGCAACTAGGTGCATGGAAGAAAAGAATCTGTATGCTGTTGAGCTAGAGAAGGCACAGAAGTTAGTGAGGAACTGGGCCTCTTGCCAGCACAGTAGAGTAAACACTTGTGGCAAATCTGGCAATTACTAAGTCTCAGAAGAGCTAAGACAACCCTAGCAGCTGGCACAGAAGCAAATCGGAAAGCCAAGACATTTAATAACACAGCTAATGAAGGCTTGGCTCCCGCCCGTGCCCTCAGCACTTGTTTCTGAAACAGAGCTGTCTCCTACTGGGCGGACATAAGCCTCGAGTTCTATTCTCTCCCTCCTCTGTGTTTGTGTTGTTGCAATGGTCATGGGGATTGTCTCCATGCCCAGCTGTGGTATCTGCACATTTTATTGTCAGGTTTGACAGAAGTTGCACATCAGGTTGTGGTGTTCACACACTTAATTTTGGTGCTCTGCCAGGCATCACGTTTTCTGAGTTGTGTTTGCTGGAGGTCATATTCTTTCCTTGCTGTGCTCATGTAGACCCAGCTCTTTGGGAAGTTTATGACATTGGAAATCACAGATAACAGAAATGCCAAACACAAATCCCAAAGCTACCAGTGCTGTGTTTGGTGAATGGGGTAACTCCAGGGATCAGATTTATAGCCTCATGCTTGCAAGGCTGGCACATTAGCCACTGAGTCAACCCTTGGTTTCTGAATTCCATTTTTATTTTTTTAACCACACTTGGTGGTACTCAGGGTTTATTCCAGTATCTGCACTCATGGTTCATTCCTAGTGGGACTTGAGGGACCATTGTGAGGTACAGGGGACTGATTCCAGCTCAATTGTGTACACGACAATGGTCTTACCCTTCATATCTCTCTGGACTGTCTGTCTTGCATTCTTAATGAAGTACAGGTGATTTTACTGTGGGGTCCTCAAAAAGAATATTTTCTGGATTTCTTGGGGGTATGAAAAAGTGCATTATAAGGGCTGAGTTTCTTATGATAGAGGTCTCTGCCTGCGCCTCCACAATCCTTGTGACACAGACACAAAGGTGTGCTCCAAGTCATTTAGCCAATATAACGCCTGTTCCCTCTTGGCTTCCTGCCTCTGCACTTCACCTTCATCTTGTGTCAGTATTTTCCATAGGAGCTCTGGTAATATCCAAATGCAATTTGGGATTATATCCCTGCAAGTGGACTGAAAATTCCTAAAATCATGAACATTTTTGAGGTGACAAATTCTGGAGTAACCACTTGGAAGATATATCAAACCATTTGTTCAATAAATATTTATTAATTGCCTACTATGCCAAGTTTTTATTTCAATGCTTGGGAAACAACAACAAACAAAACTGACCAGAAGGGCAGAAAACGGTGTGATGGCTGAACACAGGATTTGCATGCCAAAAGCACAGGTTCAATTTGTGGAACTACATAATCTCCAATCAAGAATAGCCTTAAGTACTGAGATAGGAATGACCCCCAAATACAAACTGACCAGAGTTCTTTCCTTAAAATTTTCACATTTTAGTGAGACAAACTAAAATGAAGCAAAATACACAGGGATATTAATGTCCGGTGGGAAGTGTAGTCTGAGGAAGAAAGCAAGTCAGAAGAGGGAATGAGAGTGAAGTCAAGATCTGCTGGTGGGATAAGCAGGGAGGCACCTTAGAGGTGGTCACATTGAAGTTAAGACTATGAAAAATTAGGGATGAAGCCATTTCTCAGGAGATGGGAAAAGTAAAAAATAGATGCCCTGAGTTCAACTTTTGCTTATTTCATTCTGCCTCTTTACTAATGTTAAAATTAAGGTCAGAAAACAGAATTTTCCTTTCTGGCCCACTACAATGATGGAGTGAATCAGTGAGATGAACATTTATGTTCTGGTGATTGTATGCTAGATGAACAGAACCATATACCCTCCCCTTACACCCATAGTCACATCAAAATTCTATGATGCAGTTCTAATTCCCAGGACCTTAAACTGTGACACCCTTTGGAGTTAGAATCTTTAAGATATGATTAAGCTAAAATAAGATCCTTAGAAGGACTCTTTCTAATCCAACATCCTAAGAGATCATAGACACACATAGTCACAGAAGGTGGTCATCTATAAAGACTGACACACACCAAAAATAACACCAAAAAACAACCAGTGCTGATGCAGATGTAGGGGAAAAGGGACTTTTCAACCAATGCTAGTGGTAATGTCAACTTGTCCAGTCTTTTTGGAAAACAACACAGATATTCCTAAAAATAAACTAGAATTTGAGCTTCCATATAACCCAGCAACACCATTCCTAGTAATATAACCTAAGAGCCCAAAATACCATGCAGAAAAGCTGTCTACACTCTTACATTCATTGCAGCACTATTCACAATAGGTGGAATATGAAAACAACAAAGTTCGTGAGAAATATTAGTGGATAAAGAAATTATGGTACATCTTCACAATGGAATACAATGCAGCTGTTAGGAAAAATTAAATCATGAAATTTGCTTATGCATGGATAAACATGGAAAGCATCATGCTGAATTAAATGAGTTAGAGGGAGAGGAACAGAAAAAGAATTTCATACTCATCTTTGGGATATAAAATTATAAAAATAATATAAAATAACAATAGAAATGAATGGAGGAGCATGCAGTTAGGACAGAGAAGGGACTACTATGACAATAATAGTTAGATATGATCAGTCTGCACAAGAACTAGGTACTGAGAGAAGGTAATGTGATATGCATGAGACCCTTTCAGGAACAATATTGCAAACCCCAGTGCCTAAAAGGAAAAATGTGGGTAATAGAGAGGATAAAAGTATCTTCCATAAAGCGACGTGAAGATTACTCCAAAAACTGGAAATTGAGCTCCCATACAACCCAGCTATACCACTCCTAGGAATATACCCTAGGAGTACAAAAATACAATACAAAAATCCCTCCTCACACCTATATTCATTGCAGCACTATTTACAATAGCCAGACTCTGGAAACAACCAAGATGCCCTTCAACAGATGAATGGCTAAAGAAACTGTGGTACATATACACAATGGAATATTATGCAGCTGTCAGGAGAGATGAAGTCATAAAATTTTCCTGTACATGGATGTACATGGAATCTATTATGATGAGTGATATAAGTCATAGGGAGAGAGAAAGATGCAGAAGAGCAGTATTCATCTATGGGTTTTAAGAAAAATAAAAGACATTCTTGCAATAATTTTCAGAGACAAAAGAGAGGAGGGCTGGAGTTCCAGATCACTACATGAAGCTCACCACGAAGAGTGATGAGTGCAGTTAGAGACATAACTACATTGAGTACTATCATAACAATGTGAATGAATGAGGGAAGTAGAAAGCCTGCCTAGAGTACAGGCAGTGGTGGGGTGAGGAGGAGGGAGATTTGGGACATTGGTGATGAGAATGTTGCACTGGTGAATGGGAGGGGGGGTGTTTTTAACATGACTGAATCCCAACCACAGTCATGTTTGTAATCAAGGTGTTTAGATGAGAATATTAATTAAAAAATGTATCTTCCATAGATGCAGGGTAGGGGTTGGAGCAATGGTGGGAGGGTAACTGGGGAAATTGGTGGCAGTAAATGAACACTGGTAAAGGGCTGGGTGTTGGAACATTGTAAGACAACTCAGATATCAACAATTTCTTAATCATAGTGATTTGAAGAAAAAAAGTAAATTAAAAAAAATTTTTTTAGGAACCTCCGGCCTTCCAGCTCTTGAAGAGTCTCTTTCCTTCCTGGGAGCCAGGAGGTTCTGCCGGCATGGGGTTTGGCTGGCGTCCGCCATGCCAAAGGTCTTTTAACCAAGCCTAGGAAGGGTGCAGGGCTTGGGTCACCCCAGCACCTTGCTACCTCCGTCCTCCGGAATTCCAGGCTTCCCCTGGGCCACATGCCTGGGCAAACCAGAAGAGGTTCTTTCTTTAGGAAGTCCCAGGAAATTTTCCTTACTAAACCTCTCCATTTCCGCCCCCTCGTGGAACTTATAGACAAATATTTGGATATCATTGTGTTTAATCTTTTTGTCATATTTAGAATACCGTTCAGAAGCTCTTTTTTATTTCTTTATTCCCTCACTCCCACCTACTATTACCCCACATTTAACCATTTTTTAGTACTAATGACTTTTGTTTTGGCCAAGGTGGATTACATACCTCTCACAGTAATGTTTTGGAGGGAATTTGAAGCTTCAGCAGGTAACACAGGAATGATAAGGCTCCATGCGTTTTCACTTGGCAAAATAACAGACCAAAGTGGTGTCTCAGAAACAACCCCCCCCTCTTGACTATTTCTAAAATATAAAAGGGACACATGTATCTCCTTTGTATATCTCAGATGTATTCCCTTAACATCTTTAACTCTTTTTGAATATCCTCATATAGTGACAATTTTGTCCACTGTTTTGTTATTTGATTATTTGCTTTCCCCCCTACGAGATCTGTTTTAAAAGCAATACTGGTAGAAGAGTATCTCTGTATAGAAATCATGTTTGAACCAAGTTACGGGGAATGTTGGACTTTATTCGTCGATCCCCAGATGCACCAACAATATCTGTGGCATTGTTTCTATTTTGCATAGGCACATTAAAATGGGAAAATAATACATATGCAAACAAGTTCTTATCTAATAGAGATGTAACACAAATTTGGTAATGCAGAAAGGACTTATACCCTGAACATTGGCATAATGATTTAGCTTAGGCCTCAGAAGAATCGACATCACCCATACACACCTGAAAAATGGATACCATCTATGGAAACAACCACAATTGTCTACAACATTACCAGGATCCAAACCTCTACCAGGGAAGACTACTCTGGCATTGACTTACTCCAAAGAGTGTTCTCAACACCCAGACGACCCAGCAACAGCCTGCAGGCAGGGCAGATCACTCCATATCTAATGGTGTGCTGAAACTAGAGGATGCTCCACATCAGCTTGACTTCGATGAAAGAAATGCAAAATATCCAGAATATTTAAATATAGGAACCTGATACCAACAACAGCTAAATTGTAAAAAAGTTTCACCGGACCACGGAGAATGACTCGAGTTGGACAGACTGGTTTGCCTGGAGCCCAGAGTCAGTCTTATGCCAATAAACCTCGGGGGTGAGGTCTTTTTGTAATCAGGCCAAGGATATTTGTTTCTGTTTCCCCCATATTTTTCTGGGCCTATGCAAACAACGGCGATTGTCACTGTCATACTTTTACTATTTTTTTCTTTAACCATTATCCTTTAAGAAAAAAAAAACAATTTACTGAACTTAAAAACAAATAACTGTAGTAAATGCCTGTCTCGAATACAGGCAAGGATTGCTATGTGGGAATGTTACACTGGTGAAGGGGGGTGATCTGTTTGTGACTGTAACCCAACTATAATCATGTTACTTAAATAAAATATTAATTAAAATTTTTTTTAAAGAAAGTGGCCATGTACAAGCCAAGGAGAAAGGTCTCTGGAGAAACAGAACTTTCCAGTACCTTGATATTTTGTTTAGATCTCAGAATTATGAAACAACAATTTTTTTCTTGAAAGCTCTGTGGGAGATGGCATGTTGTTTGTTCCAACCTGGGAGAAGAGAGAAGTGTGATTTTTGCTATGACTTTAACTTACTGTGTTTGAGCTAGTTCTCCTCTACAAATAGATGATCTTGACTTTAATATCACACATACATCCATGAAGTGCCAAGTTATGTCATTTGCCCAAATGTGTACCTGTTGGGTTGGGTTGGGTTGATTTCTCATAACTGTTTTAATTTGCCCACAAGTTCTATGTATTCAATTCTTTACCCATTTGGTGATGTACTACATTCTCTTTGCTCTTTTTAGTATTTTGCCAGCCTAACTGAAATATGCTAGAGAGCTTATATGTTTGCAAATGTGCTCACTTTAGTGTCAAAAATCTCATGAATACTGGTGAACACACTACCAATCGCCATGCTTCAATTTGAGTAATTATTTTATTTTTTATTCTTTAAAAAATTTTAATTGTTTTATTTAAGCTCCATGGTCACAGAATTGTTCATTATTGGGTTTCAGTCATCCCTTCACAAGTTCACCCTTCCCACCACTGAAGTCCCCCTTTTACCTCCCACCTTCATATCCCAACCCTGTCTATCTCCGGGTCTGGCAATTTGCTTCATTCTCTTTCTTTTTTAACACTGTGATTTCCACTATTGTTAATGTAGAGGTGCCATGCATGTCACTTTATCCCCTTTCAGCACACAGTTGGTTTTTTTTGTTTTGTTTTGTTTTTCACTTTTTTTAATTTTTATTGTGGCCAAAGTGAATTACAAATCTTACACAGTGATATTTAAGGTACACATTGACAATAAATGAGGGCCTTTCCACCACCAGTGTTGTCCTCCCTTCATCCCTGTTCCCAAGCATATATCCCTTATCTCCCTCCTTTATCCCCCAGAATTCTAGTGTAACTAAAAGCATATATGTTAACACTAATGTAAACCATTTTTTTGCAGTTCCAGATATTTTACTAGTAGTTTCTTAAAGGTTTAGAGTCAAAGGAGCACTGTAAAAACAATGTTACAGTGGCAATTATCGTTTGCATGGACCCACCAAAGTATGGGGGTCATGGAAAGGAAAAACTCTGGCCTAAGCACAAGGAGACCCTACCCCTGAAGTTTCCTGACATAAGACCATTTCTAGGCTCCAGGCAAACTAGTTTGTCCAATCCTGGTCATTGTCTGTAGTGCCCATACATTTATATTTTTCACAGTCTCTGTTGTTGGTATCATGTTTCTGTATTGAAGGTCCTGGAATCTGTATATCCTACATTGAAGTCAGGATGGTGCGAAGTGGCATCTCAGCACACAGTTTTTGTCGAGAGTGTTCAGTTCCAACTGTCATTGTCATAGTCTTTTCAATGCCCTAAATGCACTCTCCACCCCTTGTGCCAAACTTCCTTCCATGGACTAGACCTTCTGACCTTTATCTCAGTTGTCTCTGGATATTATTACCATATTGTCTTTTTTATTATTTCCCACAAATGAGTGAAATTATTCCATGTCTATCCCTTTCCCTCTGTTAGTAATTACTTAAAATTTTCCTATAGCCTTATTACTTATTCCATCATTTTGATACTCATTTCCTCAAAAGAATAATAGTAGTTTATACTTGGCTCTCACTATGTTATAGCTACTGTTGCATACACTTAATATGTAGTCACACACTTTATTGTAACCTTGTGATCTACTTCTATTTTACACACAAGGTCGTAGTATACTTGCTGAAGTCACGCCGGCATTTGGCAACAAAAACAGAAGTGTAAGTATTTTGCATGCATTCGTTGTTAAACATAATGCATCTTTGCCTTATGCATTTTAGTTTATTGGTTTTGGAGCCACAATGGTCAATACTTAGAGGTTTTATCTGGCTCTTTACTCTGGAATTAATTCTTGGCAGTGCTCCGAGGACAACATGTGATGTCAGGGATCAAACCCATGTTGATTGCATACAGGGTAAGTACTTTCTTTCCAGCCCAGAGTTTTGCCACATTTAATTCCTTTAACTTTTATTCCATATTGTGTATGTCTAAACAATATACTTTTAGCTTTATTGATTGATTAACTATATTAAAAAGTCACCATACCATATGCTATTCTAGGAGACAACATATGGGACTGTTTGGATGAACAGAAGTTCTTTAAAAGTATGCATCTAAAATAATCAGTCTTGTGACTTGTACCTTTTCATAGCTTATTAAAGAAATGTTTTCCTATAACAAGGATATAAAGCCATGATCTTTTAAAAATCTGTTGTTTTTTTTTTGTCTTTAAATTTAGTGGAATTTTGCTGTTGATTTTTATTTGGGGATGTTTATTTCACCCAATTTTTTTGGCAACTACTCTTCACTTGGTTTTAAGAGAAACGAGCATAATTCTGTATAGAAATTATGATCTCTGTCAAATTGACCTATTTGTCTGGCCTTTAGTATTCTGTTACCTTCGTCATTGTTCTTTTACAAGTTTTATTTTAAAGTTATTTTAGATTAATACATTTTAAAAAGGGTAAGAATACCTGTCCTCTACTCTCAACTTTAAAATTTTGTTCTTTAACACCATGCACAAAGGTCAAATCCAAATGTATTAAAGACCTTAATATCAGACCTGGAACCATAAACTATATAGAAAAGCATGTAGATTAAACACTCCTTGACATTGAGACTAAAGGCAACTTCAAGGGGGAAACATCATTTTCCAAACAAGTGGAAGCAGAGAAAAATAGGTGGAACTATATTAAGCTGAGAAGTTTTTGCACCTCAAAATAAATAGTGACTAGGATACAAGAGCTACCCACTGAATGGGAGAAACTATTCATCCAATACTCATCAGATAAGGGGCTATTATCTAAGAGATAAAAGGTATTGACAGAACTTAACAAAAAAATCTAACTCCATCAAAAATGGGGAGAAGAAATGAACAGACACTTCCTCAAAGAAGAACTACAAATAGCCAAAAGGCACATGAGAAAATGCTCCACATCACAAATCATCAGGGAGATACAAATCAAAACAACAATGTGATACCATCTCATGCCACAGAGATGCACACATCACAAAGAAAAAGAACAATCAGTACTGTTGGAGATGTGGGGAGAAAGTAACTCTCATTCACTGCTGGTGGGAATGCTGTCCAGCTTTTATGGAAAACAATATGGAAATTCCTAAAAAACAAACAAACAAAAAACCCTGAAATTGAGTTCCCATATGATCCAGCTATATCACTCCTAAGGATATACCCTAGGAACACAAAAATACAATGCAAAAATGCCCTCTGCAAAACTATATTCATTGCAGTACTATTTACAATAACCAGAATCTGGAAGCAATGCAGATTCCTGACAACAGATGAGTGGCTAAAGAAACCGTGGTACATCTACACAATGGAATACCACACAGTCTCTAGGAAAAATGAAGTCATGAAATTTTTCCATACGTGGATGGGCATTGAAACTATTATGCTGAGTGAAATATGTCAGATGGAGAGAGATACATACAGAATAGTCTCATTCATCTGTGGGATTTAAGAAAAATAAAAGACATTTTTTAATAATACTTAGAGTCAATAGAGATGAGAGCTGGAAGGACCTGCCCATGATTTGAAGCTTACCACAAATAGCGGTAAGTGCAGTTAGAGAAATAACTACACTAACAACTATCATGACAATGGTAGTGAGTTAGAGAAATAGAAAATATGCCTCAAATACAGGCAGGAGATGGGGGAAGCAGGTGATGGGGGACATTGGTGTCGGAAAGATTGCACTGGTGAAGGAGAGTGTTCTTTTTTACAACTGAAACCCAACTAGAAACATGTTTGTAATTATGTTGCTTAAATAAAAATATTATACAAATAGTATGTTCTCACACATATAAATTTTAATAATTTTTATTTAAGTACCGTGGTTTCAAAAATGTTCATAGTTGGGTTTCAGTTATAGAATGTACACCACCCTTCACCAGTATAACTTTCCCATCACCAATGTTCCCCATTCCCTCCTCCACCAACCTCTGCCTTTTTTGGGGAAAAACATCCTATTTCTTTCTCTCACTATAATTATCATAGAGTTGTTGGTGCAAATATTTCTCTAACTGTTCTTACTGCTCTTTGTGGTAAGCTTCATATCATGGACTTGTCCTTCTGGCTCTATTGTTTCTTTCTATTATTACCATACTGTCTTTTATTTTTCTTAAATCCCACTGATGAGTGAGACTAATCCGTGTCTATCTATCTCTCTCCCTCTGACTCATTTCACTCAACATAAAAGTCTCTACGGTTCCAGGGATAAAATCTGGGCCAGCAACATGCAAGGTATGCACTCTACCTAATTGACTTTTATTCATCCCCATTTCTCTCTTTTTTAAAATGAATTTCCTATTATATTACTGTAACACATTTTCTTTATTTGTTCACTTAGTTTTAATAGTTAATGTTTTCAGCTTTTGGTTATTACCAATAAAGCTATGACATTCATGTGTAGATTTATGTATGAACATAAGGTTTTATTTCTCTAGGGAAAATATAGAAGAGTGGGATTGCTGGGACATATAAGTATATGTTTACCTTACATGAAGCTGCTGAAACGAACAGGCTGTCAAAACTAAGCAGCTGCCAAAATATTTTTTATGATGACTTTATTATTTTACATTCCCACAAGTGATGGATCAGTTATCTATCTATCTTTATATTCACCACTTAATACTATCACACTATTTTATTGATTTTTACTTTTATTTTTAGTCATTCTACAAAATATGACTAAAGACTCAGTGTGGTTTTGATTTGTTTTCCAATGGGGAGGATTGTTTTGCTTTGTTCTGAACTGGAATCATTTTATTAAAGCACTATGATTTACAAAGTTATTAGTAGCTGAGTTTCAGTCATATAATGTTCTAGCACTAATCCCACTGGGAATAGATGATTGAATAAAGAAACTATGGTATAGTTGTGTATGGTATATACACAATGGGATACTATTAAACTGTTAAGGAAAATATGAAGTCATGAAATTTTCTTATACATGGATGGATATGAAGAGTATCTTGCTGAGTTAAATGATTAAGAGGGAGATGGATAGTGATAGAATAATCTTACTTATTTGTAGGATATTATAATAATGCCCAAAACCAATAGGAGTGGGTCAGGATGACTGATAAATGGTATAAAGTGTGTCACAAAGAGCACAGAATGAAATTAGAGCAGAAAAGAGATGTGTGTTTTCCTATTGAGTAACAATAGTGAACTTTTTCCATGTGTTTATTCACCATAAATATTTTCTCTTTGATAAGTTAAAATCTTTTTTTCCAATTCAATTGTTTGATTTTTAATTAGGAATTTTACAGAATTCTTTATATGTCCTGGCTATATATTTTCAAATATTTTCTCCTTATCTATGAAATATCTGTTGTTTTCTGGACTGTATCTTTCACAAAGCAAACATTTTTAATTTTGAAGAAGTTCAAGTATCATCTTTAATCATTAAGCTTGAGGCATATCTAAGAATACAAAATATTGTATTTTATATTTTCTTCTAAAATTTTGAGAGATACAATCAGCCATGATTGGGAGACCTTATAGGAATATAACTCAAAACTCCTGTGTCTTGAGTGTGTTTCCAGCCCTTCAGTCATCTCCCTGCTCCATCCTACTTTGTTTGGGAAGATACAGAGTTCGACTATTTACACAAAGACATATGATTCATTTTGAGTTTAGACTTTTAGCCAGGTAGAAGCTGATGGGGTTAGAGAAGGGAACAACCTCCTTTTTATAGGTTTGGTTGGTTCACTTAGTAGCACTTCAGTGGGCAGTACTAAGTCCAGGGAGCATGGTCCCTTTGGTCATTGTGGGGAGCAGCCAACTTAGTGTTAAAGTTCTAAAGTTCAGGCCAGCACTATCTATTGTCTCTCCAGTCAGAAAGAGGCCATATCAGAGAGTTTTCGTAGCACTTCTTTGCCCTCAGTAGCATTCATTGGTTGGGGCCTTTTCCAGAAAACAACAACAAAAATTCCACAGCTTTTCCTTTTTTATACCTGGTTTGATGCCCTTAATTTAGTCTGGCAACTGTGAAGCCCCCACAGACTTCTTTCTCCTCTGGGCACTACTCTCCCACAGTATGTATGAGGCCTACTAGCTCTCACAGTTAGTTCTCATATTTTCACCACTGGGACACACAAGTCAGCTCCTGGGTCCAGGAGAGCAGACTGTGTGTAAAGGGCTCCCCCTGGCTGGTATGTCCTTTCTTTCCTGGGGTCACTTGAAATCCAATCACTAAAATCATGCTGACAATTTTGGTTAAGAAGATTCAAACAGGTGCTGGAGAGATAGCACAGCGGTAGGGCATTTGCCTTGTATGTGGCTAACCCAGGACAGACAGTGGTTCAATTCCCGACTTCCCATATGATCCCCCGAGCCTTTCAGGGTCAATTTCTAAGCTCAGAGCCAGAAATAACCCCTGAGCTCAGCCGGCTGTGACCCAAAAAGAAAAACAAACAAACAAAAAGAATACTCAAACATATCCCAGGCTCTGGTTCCCATGCAGTGGATGGACTTGGGTCTGTGGAGCACCTGCAGTGGAGGAACAGTGCCCAGAAGGGAGAAATGAATCTATGACTGTTAGGGTACGGAGTCGAAGGATGAGACAGCACAATTGAAATAAAGCAAAGCAAGACTTTATTCTGTCAGCCACACTCCCCAAACTGGCTGCTACCCAGGGCCACCCTATCCAACTTTACTAGCCAGTTTATATAGGGAGGGGATGAGGAAGATTCTAGCTTCTGATGATCTTTAAAATGATTGGCTATAGAGTACCTTCCTACCATTCCCTGTGTCTACCTGATATGGGGCTACCTGATATGGCCAGCTATCTGAGGGTGGTGTCAAATGGAAACTTAGTCTTGAGAAAGAGAAGCTCAAGATGTCTACAGCATGTGGTCCCAAATAAGTCAAAAGGAGAGAGATAAACTCAGTTTCACTCATCTATGGCATTTAAGAAAAATAAAAGACATTATTGTAATAATACCCAGAGACAATGAAGATGAGGGCTGGAAAAATTGTCCTCCAGTATGAAGCTTACCACAAAGCGTGGTGAATTCAGTTTTAGAGAAATAACTACACCAACAACTATCATGACAATGGTAGTGAATGAGAGAAATAGAATGTCTGTCTAGATTACTGGCAGGGAGTGAGGGAAGAGGGAGATGGGGAGCATTAGGGGTGTGAAGGTTGCACTGGTGAAGGGGGTTGTTCTTTTTTTAATTTTTAATTAATTTTTTATTTTTACTTATGAGAACAAAGATGCAAAGAAAGAGGACAAGGTAAAGTTACAGTGGAAGGACAATAACCCATAAACAGATTCTCAGTAGTCTCATTGCTGATATCTTAACTTTAAACTTTCAGCCAAGGAACAATAAGAAAAATAAAACAGAACCCATGTACAATTACTTTGTCCCTCAAGTCCCCAGATTGTAGTACATACTATTTCTTAGCAGCACACAAAGCAATCTAAAGCCATAAAACTTATGTAACTCCTTAAACATTGAAGGCAAAGTACTTTTTTTTTACATTTCCATGCACATGCATATTAGTTTAAGTTAACCTCAAAAGTTTAAGTGGGTTGCTTTTCTTAAGGCTTAGAGTCAAAGGAGCACAGTAAAAACGGTGTTAGAGTGGCAATTATTGTTTGCATAGGACCACCAAAATATGAGGGACATGGGAAGGAAAAGCTTTGGCCTAAATACAAGGAGACCCTACCCCTGAAGTTTCCTGGCATGAGACCAACTCTAGGCTCCAGGCAAACTAGTTTGTCCAATCCAGGTTATTGTCTGTAGTTACAATACACTTTTATTTTTCACAGTCTCTGTTGTTGGTATCATGCTTCTGTATTAAAGATCCTGGAATCTGCATATCCTATATTGCAGTCAGGATGGTGCAGAGCGTTCTCTCATTTCACCTCACAATTAAAGGGCAATGCAGAGAACCCTGTCCTATAAGCAGGTCGTTGTTGTTGTCAAATCTTCTTAGTGTTAAGGGATGTCTCTTTTGAGCAGGTCGATGTCAGAGCAGTGGTAGGGTCTTCCCTGGTAGAGGATTGCTTCCCGGTGTTGTTATCAAAAACCTTGGATGTTTCGTAGATAGCTTCCCTGGTTCAGGGGTGAATGGAGGATGTGTTCTTTTCATAAATGAAACCCAACTACAAACATGTTTGTAATCATGGTGCTTAAATAAATATATTAATAAAACCAAAAACAAACAAAAATGTTAAAAAAAGAAACAAACAAAAATGTAGTGCCTTACAAAATGTTTTCCATCTTTGAACCTAGGGCCCTAAAATAACCTACAAAGTTTCCAAATTAAAATGAGGCAACCAGACCAGAGAGTCTAGCATCTAGCTGAGTCTAGCTCAGCACTAAACTAAAAGAACTCAAACAACGTGCTGCTAGGTCAGTCCTAAAGTCTAAGGTGCCACATCAGTTTGTTTTATTCTCTGTTTTCACTTTCCAACTTCCTGGTAAATATATATGTGTATTCTGTCTGGGCTTTTTCAACATAGTGGAATAGGGTAAAATACAATTACTCCATTTTCTGCAGACCTGGAGACCCCGAGTTAAGGTTTCAACTCACATGGAGTGAGTTTCTGTGTGCAATAAGTAGAAAGTCCATCTCATCTTTTTCAAAAGCTGCATAATGCTGAATCGCCCTTTAGCAGAGTCCTCTGCCTCCCTCCACTCTTCCCCCAGTGGTCTATAAAAATAGTCCCTCAGCTCCTTCTTCTAAAATACTTTTGTTTGTCTTATACATTTGTTCTCATGTAAAGTTTTGAAGATAATTGGCAAGCACTATGATTTAAAAAATGAGTGGACTTTTTTTTTATTAGAAGGGACAAAGATTGACATTTTGTATATTCATCAAGGGATATGCACAGCAGGGAGAAATCACTCTCCTAAACATATATGAACTGAATGAGCGGCCAGCAAAATATTTAATACAATTGTTGACAAATCTGAAAAATAATATCAATAACAACAAAATAATTGTGGAGGACTAGAACACGGCTTTGTCAACACTGGATAGGTCAAACAGACTGAAACCCAATAAGAATATACTAGACCTGAGAAGAGAAATGGAATAAAGAGGCCTAGTGTGTATATATATACATATATATGTATATATATACATATATACACACACATATATATGACACTCCATCCACAGAAACCTGGATACACATTTTTCTCCAATGTACATGGGAGATTCTCCAGGATAGACTACATGCTGGCACTTAAAACATACCTCCATAATATCAAGAGGATAGAAATTTTGCAGCCTACCTTCGCTGACCACAAGACTATGAAATTATATGTGAATTCCAAAGGGACACAGAAGAAAAACTTTAACACCTGGAAGTTAAACAGTCTCATACTGAATAACCAGTGGGTCCAAAATGAAATCAAAGAGGAAATCAAAACTTGACTAAAGATGTGAAGGACCTATACAAAGAAAACTATAAAGCCCTGCTCCACAAAATAAGAGAGAACACACGGAAATGAAAACACATACCCTGCTTATGGATTGGCAGGATTAACATCATTAAAATGGCAATACTGCCCAAAGCATTGTACAGATTCAATGTGATCCTTCTAAAGATACTCATGACATTTTTCAAAGAAGTGTATCAGGCGCTTTTGAAATTCATTTGGAACAATAAACACCCTTGAATAGCCAAAGCAATTATTGGGAAAAAGAATATGGGAGGCATTACGTTACCCAACTTTAAACTGTATTACAAATGAATAGTTATCAAAACAGCTTGGTATTGGAATAAAGACAGGCCCTCAGATGAGTGGAATAGACTTGAGTACTCAGAGAATGCTCTCCAGATATACAATCACCTAATTTCTGATAAAGGAACAAGAAATACTAAATGAAGCAAAGAAAGCCTCTTCAACAAGTGGTGTTGGCACACTGGCTAGCCACTTGCAAAAATTTGAAATTAGACCCCCAGTTAACATCATGTATGAAGGTAAAATCCAAATGATTTAAAGACCTCGATATCAGACCCGAAACCATAAGATATATAGAACAACATGTAGGCAAAACACTCCAGGACATTAAGACTACAGGCATATTTAAGGAGGAAACTGCACTCCCCAACAAGTGAAAACAGAGATTAACAGATGGGAATATATTAAGCTGAGAAGCTTCTGCACCTCAAAGGAAATAGCACCCAGGATACAAGAGCCACCCACTGAGTGGGAGAAACTATTCACCCAATACCCATCAGATAAGGGGCTAATCTCCAAAACATACAAGGCACTGACAGAACTTTACAAGAAAAAACATCTAATCCCATCAAAAGATGGGGAGAAGGAATGGACAGACACTTTGACAAAGAAGAAATACAAATGGCCAAAAGGCACATGAAAAATGTTCCACATAACTAATCATCAGGGAGGTGCAAATCAAAACGACGATGATATACCACCTCACACCACAGAGAATGGCACACATTACAAAGAATGAGAACAAGCAGTGTTGGCGAGGATGTGGTGAGAAAGGAACTCTTATTCACTGCTGGTGGGAATGCCAACTAATTCAACCTTTCTGGAGAGCGATATGGAGATTCCTCCAGAAACTGGAAATTGAGCTCCCATATGATCCAGCTATACCAGTCCTAGGAATATACCCTAGGAACACAAAAATATAATACAAAAACCCCTTCCTTATACCTATATTCATTGTAGCACTATTTACCATAGCAAGACTCTGGAAACAATCAAGGTACCCTTCAACAGATGAATGGCTAAAGAAACTGTGGTACGTATTACACAATGGAAAAAATATGCAGCCATCAGGTGAGATGAAGTCATGAAATTTTCCTATACATGGTTGTACATGGAATCTATAATGCTTAGTGAAATAAGTCAGAGAGAAAGAGAAAGATGGAGAATGGTCTCATTCATCTATGGGTTTTAAGAAAAATGAAAGACAATTCTCAACAATTTTCAGAGACAAAAGAGAAAAGGGCTGGACGTTACAGCCAACCTTATGAATCTCACCACAAAGAGTGATGAGTTTAGTTAGAGAAATAACCACATTGAGAATTGTTGTGTATGTAAACATTTTATGGAATTATTTTTTTTCATTTTTATGGAATTATTATGTTACTGACCCTACCCTGATTGGTGATTGTGCCCTACCCTAGGGTGTGACCTGGCATTCTGCCCCCACCCTAGGGCGGTACAATCACGATTGTAAACTAATTATAATTGATCTGAAAGACTTCTTCTACCATATTCCTATCCACCCAGATGATAAAAAATGGTTTGCATTCTCAGTTCCTTCTCTCAATAATACCCATCCCTGCAGACATTTCCAATGGACTGTTCTCCCCCAAGGCATGCTGAATTCCCCAACAATGTGTCAGTTTTTTGTAGATAAGGTTTTGAGCCTTGCTCCTGAAAAATTTCCTCAAGCCATGATATTTCATTATACAGATGATATCTTGCTCACAATGAACAATGAAACAGATTTACAGGACTTATACTCTTACATTATTGACTGTTTACAAACATCAGGACTGAAAATATCTTTGGAAAAAATACAGATAATGCCACCATATCAATATTTGGGTTTTATTTTGGATCAGACGTCAAAATGTCCACAAAAAAGAAAACATCAGAACGCTTAATGATTTTCAGAGAATTTTAGGTGACGTAAATTGGCTCCGCCCTGCACTAGGAATCCTGAATGCAGAGTTGTCTAATCTGTTTAAAACTTTGGAGGGTGACCCTGCTTTAGATAGCCCGAGAAACTTAACAACAGCTGCCAAAAATGAATTGGACATCTTCTTGAGCAGATTACAAAAATCGTTTCTCTTAAGATTCGTCCCAGGAGAAAAGGTATTTCTGTTAATCTTCCCTACTATAAAAACCCCCACAGGGGCCTTGATGCAACAGTCAGGTCCTTTGGAATGGGTGTATTTACATAATACACAGCCTCACTCAGTTGTCCCCTTTTGCAACTGATTTCAGAGATTATTATCAAAGCAAGACTCAGATCTATATCTTTACTAGGTTTTGACCCAGATATAATAGTTTTGCCAATACCAAAAAAGGAAATTGAGTCAATATTGCCTCTTAATGAATCTCTACAAAGGGCCCTCTCAGATTTCACAGGAGAAATATCCTCCCATTATCTAGCAGGAAAAACTTGGGACTTTTTAAAGAAAACTCAGTTTGTTATTTCTTCAATTGCTCGGGATTCCCCTATTCCCAATGCCAAGGTTTTTTACATGAATGGATCCCAAAATGGAAAAGGAGGAATAATTGGAGACAACATTAATATGACCATAGATACCAAATATAAATCTGCACAGAAAGTTGAATTAGCAACGTTAATTCACCTATTAGAAAATGTATCTGAAGCCATGAATATAGTTTCTGATTCTTTGTATGTGGTAAATTTATGTCATGTGATAGCCACTGCTTCCCTTAATGCTAATAACCCTATCCTACAGAACTTACTTAAACAATTACAGCAGCTTCTTCAAAAATAAACTGAGCCCATCTTCATCACACATATTAGAACTCACTCAGGTCTTCCAGGACCGATGGCTCAAGGAAATAAAACTGCTGACTTGCTAGCAATGCCTATATTTAAATCACCTGTAGAGGAACATTCAGCTACACACAAATGCGCACCGTTTACATGTGAATTACCAAATTCCATGGAAGCAAGCTAGAGAAATTGTAGAAAACTGCAACATATGTGCACCGTTAACAAAAAAGACTCACATAGCAGGAGCAAACCCAAGAGGCTTACAGTCTAACGAACTTTGGCAAATGGATATAATTCAAACAAATTTATTTCCAAGAAAACCTTATCTTCATGTTGCAGTGGACACTTATTCTCGGTTTATGTGGCAATTCCTATGTCTTCTCAAAGATCTAAGGCTGCTTGTAGTTTTCTTGTACAATGTTTTTCTGTGATGGGTATTCCATATTCTATAAAAACTGATAATGGGCCAGCCTATGTTAGCAAAACTTTTGAATTTTTGGCAAAGAATGGCAGGTAAGACATCTGAAAGGAATTCCTTACAACTGTAGGGGATAGGCCATTGTAGAAATGACTCACAGAACTTTAAACCTCAATTACAAAAAATAGAAAAAGAGGTTTACCACCAACAGATTTGCTATCTTTGACTCTTATCACTCTAAATTACTTAAACTTACCCCACAGGGAAAGTTACACTGCAGCAGAAAGACATTTTAAAGAATATATTCAGAGACAAGAAACAACCCATAAACCTATTTGGATCAAGGAGGATGAAAAATGGATAGCTGGATATCTTCTCCTAAGACGAAGGGGTTATGCCTATGTTTCTACAAATGACAACCCTCCCAAGAAATTTTGGGTTCCATTACGCCTTGTTAGAAATCAGGCTAGCACAAATGATCAGGCTCAGACTATAAACTCCCCTTCAGAGCAAAAACAGAATACTCAAGACATTAACAACAGTAATATTGCTGAGGTCTCTGGGGCAGGGAACAAGGATTTAGCTGTCACACACCATACATTGAGTGAGACTGACGGTAGTGATAAACCCTTACACTCCGAGATGCAAAAGGAAAGACAGGAACCTGTCTTAACTGGGCTCCAAAATATAGGAAACTCTTGCTTCATGAACTCAATATTGCAATGCTTGTATAATATTTCAGACTTAGTATTTTCATCAAGATCATTATAAAAAGGATATTAACAAGAAAAATCCAATGGGGCATGAAGGTAAATAGCCGAAGAACTTGGTCAGCTCAACAAAACCATGGGAAATGGATTTAATAGATATATTAACCTTGAAAACTTCAAAGTAACAATTGGTTTACTTAATGACCAGTTTTCTGGACACAATCAGCAGGATCCACATGAACTACTGATGTTTCTAATAGAGGGACTACATCAGGACTTGCTTACTGTAAATCTAATGACAGACAAAACTACACATCTTATGGAAAATGAAAATTATGAACAATTTAGTCCAGAACACCAAACGGCTCACAAATCTATTATTTATGATATCTTTCAAGGACAACTCAAATCTATACTACAGTGTTTCACATGCCACCAAAAGTCTGAGGTTTATGAGACATTTGTTTATTTGTCTCTGGCTGTTACATCTACAGATAAATGTACATTACAGGAATGCCTCTCTGAATTTTTTAAAGAAGAGTTAAGGGATGACAACAAAGTTCTGTGCAACAGCTGCAAAACTAGAAGGGATTTTTTTTTAAAGAAAACGTACTTATGGAAACTGCCACCAGTACTTATAATACACTTGAAACGTTCTGCTTTTGATGGCAAACAAATAAAAAATTGCACACTCATGTAGATTTTCCTTTAGAAGACCTTAATTTAATAGAATTCACTTCAGAGAATAAAAGCAAGATTCAGAAATACAACTTATCATCAGTGTCAAACCATTATGGTAAAGTTCACTATGGACACTGTACTTCATACTGTAAAATTGCTGAAAAACAACACTGGATAAATTTTGATGACAAGAAGATCAAAAAAGTCCCTAATACATTGGTGAAATCCACAGCAGCATACATCCTGTTTTATACTTCTTAAAGATCTACAATGAACACCAGATAATCATTTCACTTCCTTATCGGTTGCTATTAATGCTCTAGAATTCTTTCCACAGGCATGATCAATGAATATGGATTGAAAATCATGGACCGCCAATGTGTTTCCTTGTATGATGGATTTATGTCTTAATTTCATTATTGCTCTAGGTCTCAGTTGATCATGAAATCTTACAATTTAATTTAGTCAAGGTTCATCTGAAAGAAAAATTTCTCATCATATTAATGTTGTTTTTCTTTCTAGGTATACTCATTTAACGACTTTCACTCTTTTTATTTTAACATCATTGCTTTATTTTCCTCAATTTACGTTTTAAGATGCTGACATAATGATAATTTTAGGTGGACTTTCTTCACAGTGCTTCTTGCCTATGATTCATTATCATAGAGTTACTGTATATATATATACAATAACTTTGTATATATACTGATATACACTTATAGTAGAGTTTTCCATGTTTGTATTATGCATGAAATTATCTTTCAGATCTACTCTGCTCTGCCATAAAATTTTTTTAATTTGAAATGATTTATCTAAACAGTTGCTGGCTATTACATTTTAAGGCGCTTTTAGTTGATTCAGATGAATTCTTTTTTCTTTTGCTCTATTTTGGATTCTTTCCAACAAATATTTTTTTTTGTATGAGTGAGTGTTATGGCCATATTTTTGTGAAGTCTGTATGTGTATGTCTTGTTCAGTGTCTGTCTATTTTCCATATTTTGTATATAGTTCCCTTTTTCCTAATTTTATCTTCCCAATTTAGTCTTCCTTATCCTTCCGTCCTAGTCCTTAACATTTAATTCTCAGGATTCCCTTCACATGTGCAACTCATCTCCTTCACCCACAACTACAAGACTCCTGATCTCAGCTTGAGGAAGGAATCCATGACTGTTGGAGTTTTGTACCATGTTTGCTACAAACTTGTTGGAAATAAAGCCACCTGGAATTTGTGTCACAATATAACCCCTGAGAAAAGATCCATGGATAAGACCCACAATCTCTGGATCCCAGTTAAACTGTGCTATCTAAATTTCTGGTTTTCCATCCACATACACAGTGCTATCATTGACCATTTCTACAATGGCTACCCCAAGATTGCACCGATCCCAAAGGAAATGCAGAATCTCAACCAACTCATGATGGCTTCAACCCATTTTTCCAGACCCATCAAGTGTCTTTTGCCGGTCTTCTCGGAGTTCCAGACCCCTCATCTTTAAATATTGGTATTGGACTCTGTAGAAATTTCACCTTTTGTATTTTTCTTATAATTGTAATCCTTTTAATTTATATTTGGTACTACACTTCTTTTGACTATTGTAATTAATGTTTTTCTATTTTAGTTTTTAATCTTAGGAATTGATGTTGTATTGCATTAGGGTTTTGCTTTCTTGACTTTAGGTTAGTGGGTTAGATATTGTTGTCTATAATTTCCTAAATGATATTTTTGTCTGGTCTTGGAGCTTTTTGCGTGAGCGCATCATAGGCAAAATACTAGGTTTATAGGAGGTTCCATCCATTTTGGATGGGCCCTCAAGTTGTTTATTTACACAGGGAGGGTCTCTGACTTAAACATTTTGTTTTGGTTTGTGACTTAAGTTCCCATCTATAAACAATCGACCTTATTGGTACATCAATTTTGGACATCATATGGACTTCAGCCTGGATTAAGAACTTGGATTAAGTTCAGAAGCCTATTGATCATCATTGCAGTGGCCCCCCACTGTGCAGGGGGTATATGCTTCTTCCTTCAAAATAAGGGCCTAATTCAATGACCTCAAAGATGGGCTTTCTGGTCTACCTGGAATTGAATGAAAATGGGTCCGGAGAGATAGCATGATGATAAGGTATTTGCCTCACATGCAGAAGGTCATTGGTTTGAATCCTGGTATCTGCCAGGAGCGATTTCTGAGTGTGGAGCCAGGAGTAACTCCTGAGCACTGCCAGGTGTGACCCAAAAACCAAATACCAAAAACCAACAACAACAACAAATAAAGAAAAGGTGCTTCTTCTCGCCTGCTACACAACATTTTGGGTATCTCTTCGAAGGATCTGTGTATGTCTTAGATTTATCTTCTCAGGAGCTTGTAGTTGATTCCTTGATACATTTTTCTGGTTTTAGACACCCTGTGTTTAGGTTAGAAGTTTTTCTTTACATTTTCCTGTGATGTGCTTATGCAAACAGCTGCTCTTTTATTATTGACTAGTTTTTCTTTTTTTTTTTTTTTTGGTTTTTGGTTTTTGGGCCACACCCGTCGTTGCTCAGGGGTTACTCCTGGCTGTCTGCTCAGAAATAGCTCCTGGCAGGCACGGGGGACCATATGGGACACCTGGATTCGAACCAACCACCTTTGGTCCTGGATTGGCTGCTTGCAAGGCAAACACCGCTGTGCTATCTCTCCGGGCCCAGACTAGTTTTTCTTTTAATAATTGTAGACAATATTGTTTTTTACTGAAAAAAACTGGGGGAATTGTTGTGTATGTAAACATTTTATGGGATTATTATGTTACTGACCCTACCCTGATCGATGATAGTGCCCTACCCTAGGGTGTGACCTGGCATTTTTCCCCCACCCTAGGGTGGTACCTGATTCGGCTTCCACCATTGGGTGGTATCTGATCCCACCATTGGGTGGTACCTGATTCTGGGGGATAAAAACAAGGGTCTGTGGAAGGCAAGGGGCTTTGGGCTGGAACTGATGCTGAGTCTTTGGACTTCAGTCTTGTCCACCGAATAAAGCTAATATTTCCACAAGCCTGACTGTCTGTGAGCTGTTTACCCGCCATTTCACCCCAGAACCGTCGGCTGGACAGGGTTGCAGACGTGTGCTCCGAGCTGAAGGGGAAAGACCTCATCCTCCATCCCTCCATCAGTCAACCTTTTCAGGGGCTGACTTGCAACACGAACTAGCCTAACAATGAAAATATATGAGGGAAGTGGAAAGCCTGTCTAGAGTACAGGGAGGGGCAGGAGGGGAGGAGGGATATTTGAGTTATTTGTGATGGGAATGTTGCACTGGTGATTGGGGGTGTCATCTGATATGACTGAAACCCCACCACAATCATGTTTGTAACCAAGGTGTTTAAATAAAAAAATATTTAAAAAAGAAATGCAATTCATCTGAAGATGAATTAGGAAGTGATTGGCTATCTTGATATGTTTAAAAACTTTCAATACAAGGGCCAGAGTGGTGGCTCAAGTGGTAGGGAGGCTACCTTGCACGCACTAGCCTACGACGAACTGCAGTTTCATCCCTCAGCATCCCATGTAGTCCCCCAAACCAGGAGCAATTTCTGAGTGCATAGCCAGGAGTAACCCTGAGAGTCACTTAGTGTAGCCCAAAAACAAAACAACAAAACAAACAAACAAAACTTCCAATACAGGAACATGATATACATTATTTAGAACTTAATACCCTTATTCATCTCTTATTTGGCTTATTTATACTTGTGCAACTTTTAATTTTTTTATTTCAGTGGCCATATTCAATGGTGTTCAGAGGCTATTCCTAATTTAGGATTCTAGAATCTCTCCTCATAGTGCTCAAGAGACCATGTAATGCTAGAGATAAAACCTGAGTAAGGTAGTACTAAATATAGTGGGCAAACGCCAAGCATTTATTTAATAATTAAGTGTCTATTTAATTTTTACATTTTATTGCCATGCTGGGGATTAAACTGGGTCTCACACACATCTGGCATGGACTCAAACACTGAACAACTTTCTCAGTCCTTAAAAACTCATTAATTACTATGTTCAAGGGCATTCACGAAATGGCTATTAGAGTGGTGAAAAACTGAAAAAAGTGTAAATATTCAATAATGTGAAAATGGTCACATTCATTTGATACCTTTATCTAAGGGAGTTATTTTCATCTATGGTTTTGAAGACTACCGAAAGAAGTGACTGCATGACAGGAAATTCTCACCGAATGTTAAACAATCAAAATGAAAACTGTATAGTGAGTATTATTTCAATTTGGTAATAGCTATATAATTTAAAACTTTTTTTTGTTTTTTGGGTCAGACCTGACAGTGCTCAGGGGTTACTCCTTGCTCTATGCTCAGAAATCACTTCTGGCAGGCTTGGGGACCATCTGGGATGCTGGGATTCGAACCACTGTCCTTCTGCATGCAAGGAAAATGCCCTACCTCCATGCTATCTCTCCGGCCCCTATAATTTAAAACTTTTACAGTAACCCAAGTGGGAGCATCAAGGTGACTTTTACTTTTAATTCACTCATTAAAATTTTTGCTCATATTTCACTCACTCACTTTATATATCACCCTTACTCATAGTTTTACAACTTGTTAGGAATGTGCACAGTACTCTTTATGGAGATTTCTAGGTCACACCTAATAGTACTCCTGGTTGTGTTCTCAAGGATGACTCCCATGGTATTCAGGAGATCATATGTGGTGCTAGTGATAAATCCCACTTGGTAGTATAAAAGGTAAGGTCCCTAAGAGAATGATGCATATATGGTCCCTTCCTTCTCGGTCCTGTCTTCCTCCACACTGCATTGGGAATCTGCCTGGGTGAGAGAACAGCTTGTGTGGGCTGGGTCTGTGAGTCTGGTTCTGTGCTCCCCCTCCCGATCCTACTCATTTTTTAGTGCAGTGTCCCTAGGAGCTACAGGCTGTAGCATATTCCTGTATCTAGAAGTTCATTGTGTTTTTCCAACCTTCTAACATATTGATGATATAGAGTCCCCAGCAGGGAAAGTGACCAGGAGTACAGGCATTTTGCAAGACCATGAGACCTGAGCCAGTCCTTGTTCTGTTACTGTTCCTTCAGTTTCCCATATTCTGACCAATGTCCCCTCTCTGGGGAAACTATGGATCTATTTGCTCTTGGTACTCCTTACTATGTATGCAAAGATGAAGGGGATAAAATCTATTTCTGCCCCAATCTAGTCCTCAAGTTCACTACAACAGAATTGAACCCCCTTACTATGATATAAAAAAGGGGAGAACTTGGGGACGAAGAGATAGCATCGAGGCAAGGCGTCTGCCTTTCATGCAGAAGGACGGTGGTTCGAATCCCAGCATCCCATCTGGTCCCTGGAGCCTGCCAGGAGCAATTTCTGAGCGTAGAGCCAGGAGTAGCCCCTGAGCAGCGCTGGGTGTGACCCAAAAGCCAAAAAAAAGGGAGGGACCACATGATGGATTTCTGCAGCTGCACACCCTAAATGACTATCAGGGACAATTTCTGAACAATTGAGGGTCGATGCAAAGACAGGCCGCCTCAGACTGCAGGACATTAAGCCAGAATCAGTTTATTCATATCTACCTATAGTATACTATCTATAGTAATAAAAATTGTTTATCTGGCAGGCAAAAGAATTCTGAGCACTGAAGAAATCGTTTGGGCTAGCAGATTGAAAATAGCCTCACACTGGTTAACTTTGTGATCTCAGGCTAGAGACTTAAACTCTGTGCCTCTGCATGCTTATCTGTTAAACAGAAAAATAATAGTGGCTACCCATTCTGGAGTTGATTAGAGTGATGGGCCCTCTTGCCCCTGGAGAAGTGTTAAAGCACTTTCTGGGGGATAGGAGGCAATTGGTATCAATGGGATTGGCTTGCATGGCTCACCAGCCAGCATCTCTTCCCAAAGCCTTGGTCTCAGTGATTCCCTCTGTAACAAAATTAAGGTTTTTCATTTTACTTCTGTGTCTCCTGGGGAGAAAAAAATAAATGTTCCTGAAGACCCCTGTTCTGGGCTCATGGTCCTTCTCCCTCCCTGCTCTTTTCTTGACACTTGCTTTGGCAGTAATAGCTATTATCTCCTCATCACTAAATGAGGGTAATCATGCTTCCTCCAGCCCTCCAAGTACTTTGCTAAGGATCATCAGATAATGGACAGACAGAATAATTATGTAAGGCTGGTGATTAGTCTATGAAAGGCCCGGTGACTATTTCTGCATAAAAACTACCTCAATTTTGTACTCAAAATGGTGTAATCACTCTGGCCCAGAGTGCTTGTCTGGGCTGAATCCCTTGATCACTCAGTCACATGGATTTGCAATCATTTCCAATTGTTTCTCTTTAATTGATATAAGGTGTTGGGTTTGGATTTTTTTTCCTAGAAGCCAATCTTTACTCCCTATATCTCTGTTCATGAAACTATTCTGGGGAAGGACCTTCATTTTTTACCCAACTTTCTCTTCCACCAGGAACCCATCTGACAGAACAGGTGGAGTGTCTAATCCACATTTGCCTTGGCATTGTGAGTTTGTGAGAGTTATACTCATTTCACCTCTCTCTACATGGGCCACCCTGGGGAGGAGTTAAGGTGAGGCATAAGACCTGCCCAGCATTGAATGACAAGTCACAAGCCAGGATAAGTGAAACTTTCATGAGCAGGCTCAAGCATAGTGAGGTTCTCACTGTGCCTCTCTTCTATTGGATTCAATTGACTTTAGGATATTGATTCAGTGCTGGGCTCTCTGTTCTCTAGTCTCACTGCCTGCCCCTTAACAACATCACAATGGCAAGCTGCCTTTGAGGACATTTTTCTATAATGAAATCTCGGGACCCACAGTTTCTTTCTGGACCTCTTTCTTTCCCCCCAAAAGTGCACTTTAACTCCTGATAAGTGAAATATGTAAGAAGGAAAATGAAAATACTAGATTCCCTCAATCACAGGCGATACATATAAAAAAGCAAAGGAATAAATAGTACCCAATTCAAGCAAAGACTATGGCCACAGAAATGAAGTCACCTCGATGGGAGAGCAAAAGAAAAGGGTCATGTGAACTGTGGTGGAGGTACATGGTGTAGTTCTTGCATCCTTAAAACATATCATGTAAATTCCTATTTTTAACTTTATTTAAAGATAGTTGACATAGTTGAACATAATACATTTGTTTTCAGGTGAGAGCAAACTTATTTTAAAAATAATAGAAAGAAAAAAAGAAAAAGAAGTTTAAAAATTAAATGAAAAAGTACAGTAGCAAGCACATTTGTGAAAACTATCGTATCTCCAATGAAGTCATTAACACAATGGCAAACATTTTAGTAAGATCGTGTTGTTAGCTATATATTCTGCATTTTTATATATGTTATTTTTAAGTACCATGGTTACAAACATGTTTGTAGTTGGGTTTAAGTCATAAAAATAACATCTCCCTTCACCAGTGCAACATTTTTTCCTCCAATGTTCCTACCTCCCTCTTCCCAATTTCTTTTGTTTGTATTCAAGAGAAGCATTTTATTTTTCTCACTCACTACTATTGTTATGATAGTTATTAGTGTAGTTATTTCTCTAACTGCACTCACCACTATTTGTGGTAAGCTTAATGTTGTGGGCTGGTCTTTCAGCACTCAAGTTTATTGTCTCTGGGTATTATTACCATATAATATTTAATTTTTCTTAAACTCACAGGTAAGTGAGAATATTCTGTGTCTATATCACTCACTCTGACTTATTTTACTTAGCATAATAGTTTCCATGCTCATCCATGTATAGGAAAATGGCATGACTTTATTTTCCTGATGGCTGCGTAGTATTCCATTGTGTATATGTACCACAGCTTCTATAGCCACTCATCTGTTGCCAAAAAATACAACAGGGGGTGGTGAAGGAGAGAGATGAGGGACATTGGTGGTGGAAATGTTGCACTGGTGAAGGGGGTGTTCTTTTTATGACTGAAACCCAATAATCATGATTTTTTATGACCAAAAACCTTAATCATGGTACTTAGATAAAGAAAAATAAATTAAAAAAATAAAAAAGAAATACAAATGACCAAAAGGAACATGAAAAAAATTCTCCACATCACTAATCATCAGGGAGATGCAAATCAAAACAACAATGAGGTACCATCTCAAGCCACAGAAACTGGCACACATCACAAAAAAGCAAGAACAATCAGTACTTTGGGGGATGTGGGGAGAAAGAAACTCTCATTCACTGCTGATGGGAATGCCATCTAGTCCAGCCTTTATAAAAACAATATGGATATTCCTCAAAAAAACTGGAAATTGAATTCTCATATGATCCAGCTATACCACTCCTAGGAATATGTCCGAGGAAAACAAAAATGCAATACAAAAATGCCTTCTGCACACCTATATTCATTGCAGTGCTATTTACAATAGCCAGAATCTGGAAGCAACCCACATGACTGATAGCTGTCAATTCTGTTAAATTAGTGTGTTCCAATACAGATAGCAGTGTGTTCCAATACAGATAGTTCCAATAGAGAAGTTGTCAAGAAATTCAAAGCACTGTTACCGATATTGCAACTTTTTTTTTTTTTTTTTTTTTTTTGGTTTTTGGGCCACACCCGTTTGATGCTCAGGGGTTACTCCTGGCTATGTGCTCAGAAATCGCCCCTGGCTTGGGGGGACCATATGGGACGCCGGGGGATCGAACCGCGGTCCTTCCTTGGCTAGCGCTTGCAAGGCAGACACCTTACCTCCAGCGCCACCTACCCGGCCCCCGATATTGCAACTTTTAAAGGCTTGTTCTTAGCTACTAGGCCTTATGGAAGGAAGATCAATGGGGGGTAACTGAACTTGCCCCCCAAAATCCTAGTGATATCACTCAAATACCTATGTACTTGAAATTTGGTCAGACTGGTGTCCTCAGAGGGAATAGAGGGGTGGTGAAGCAGGACCATTGGCAAAATTTTGATTCGGGGTGATGAATGCAGGAATGGCTTTGGCAGAGCAGGGGCTTGGGCTATTATCTCCTCTGAAATTGCCAGTTTGCTGCTGTGTGTCCTGTGCATCCATAATTTTTCACAGCTTGGTTTATATCTCATTGTGGAAAAGAGTGACTCTTTGGGCCTGGCCTTCTGTGAACATCTCAACATGCATAATCTTTTTTTTTTTTTTTTGGTTTTTGGGTCACGCCCAGCACGCTCAAACACTTCTGAAATTAAGTTGGAACAATAAACATCCAGGAATAGCTAACACAACCCTTAGGAAAAGAAGATGGGAGGCATCACTTTCCCCAAAATTAAATTATACTGCATTGCGATAGTCATTAAAACAGCATGGTGTTGGAATAAAGAGAGACCCTCAGATCAAAAATAGAATCAAGTATTCAGAGAATGCCTCCCCAGACATAGAACCAATTAATCATTGATAAAGGGCAAGAAACTCAAAATAGAGCAAGGAAAGCCTCTTCAACAGGTGATGCTGGGACAACTGGTCAGCTATATGCAAAAAGGTGAACCCAGACCCCCATATACCAGGCACAATGGTCAAATTCAAATGGATTAAAGACCTTGATATCAGACTCAGAATCATAAGGTATATAGAAGAACACATGGTTAAAACATTTCAAGACATTGAGTTCAAAGGCGTCTTCAAGTAGGAAACAGCACTGTTCAAACAAGTGGAAGCAGCAATAAATAAATAGGAATATATTAAGCTGAGAAGCTTCTGAACCTCAAAAGAAATAGTGACTAGTATGCAAAGTTTATCACAGAATGGGAGGTCTAGTCACCCAATACCCATCAGATAAGGGGCTAATATCTAAGATATACAAGGTACTGACAGAACTTAACAAGAAAAAATCTAATCCCATCAAAAAATGGGGAGAGGAATTGAATAGACACTCAAAGAAGAAATTCAAAGAGCCAAAAGGCACATGAAAAAATGCTCCACATCAATAATCATCAGGGATATGCAAATAAAAACAACAATGAGGTACCATCTCATGCCACAGAGACTGACATACATCACAAAGAACAACAACAATCAGTGCTGGAGGGGATGTGGAAATAAAGGAACTCTCATTCACTGCTGGTGGGAATGCCATCTAGTTGAGTCTGTTTGGAAAATAATATGGAGATTCTTTAAAAAAAAACTGGAAATTGAGCTCTCATATGATCCAGCTATACCACTGCTAGGGAAATAACCTAGGAAATCAAAATCTCCTAAGGGAAAAAACACAATACAAAAATGCTTTCTGCACACTTATATTTATTGCAGCACTATTTATAATATCCAGAATCTGGAAACAACCCAGGTGGCCTACAGGTAAATGGTAATGAAACTTTTACATTTTCTCAATGGAATACTGTGCAGCCAACAGAAAAAATGAAATTTTTCTATACATGGATGGATATAGAAACTATTATGCTGAGTGAAATAAGTCAGAGAGAGAAAGACACAAAATAGTTTCACTTATATATGGGTTTTAAGAAAAATAAAAGACATTATTATAATTCCCAGAGACAATAGAGATGAGCGTTGGAAGGACCAGCCTATGATATGAAGCCTACCACAAAGAGTGTTGAGTCAAGTTAGATAAATAACTACATTGACAACTGTCATGGCAATTGTAGTGAGTGAGAGAAGTAAAATGCCTGTCTCAAATACAGGCAAGGTATGAGAGAGGAGTGAGATCAGGGCGTTGGTGGTGGGAATGTTGCACTGGTGAAGGATGGTGTTCTCTTTTATAACTGAAACCCAACTACAAACATTTTTATAATCATGGTGCTTAAATAAAGGTATTTTTAAAACAGTATTGCAATTGGGAAATGGTTAGAATTGTGTTTTTTGTTGAGGTTGGACATAAGAGCAAAGGAAGTTTGGCATTTGCTTTACAGGAGCTTACCTGGAACCCCGTATGATTCTTTGAGCTCCACCAGAAGTGATTCATCACCTGAGCAACAGTAAGAATAATGCAGTCCCTACACTCCAAAATAATTGTTTTTGAAATAGAGCTTCAGGGGCTGGAATGATAGAGCAGCAGTAGAGTGTTTGCCTTACATGCTGCTGATTTGGGATGGACTTGGCTTGGATTTCCCACATCTCATATGGTCCTCATGCATGCCTGGAGCTATTTCTGAGTACAGAGCCTGGAGTAACCCCTGAGTGCCACCAGGTGAGAGAGAAGGAAGGAAGGAAGGAAGGAAGGAAGGAAGGAAGGAAGGAAGGAAGGAAGGAAGGAAGGAAGGAAGGAAGGAAGGAAGGAAGGAAGGAAGAGAAAGAAAGAAGAAAAGGAAGGAAGGAAAAAAGAAAGAAGGAAGGAAGGATAAAAGAAAGAAGGAAAAAGAAAGAAAAATAGAACTTTAGAGAATTTAGCAAAATGCTTCAGCAAACATTTATTGAACGTTAGTGTTAGTATAGACTGTTTTACTAATTCATTCAAAAATTAGGAGTGAATGGTGCCTGAAGATAGTGCAGCAGATAGGACACACAAAAATGATAACTTTATAATTTCCCCAACATTTGCTGCAAAAAATAAAGACATATCTGCCCCTCTCCACCTCCCTTTTTTCTTTTTTTTTTTCTTCTTCTAATTTTACTTATATTATAGATAGGGGCTCCCACCTTTTTCACAGAAGTTGAATCATCTCGATCTGTCTCATTTTTCTATGACTTCCTACAAATTAAAAAAATTTGTAAAAAAAAAATTGAGAAAAGAAAAAAAAAGTTGATGGGGCCCAGGGGCCAAGCAGTCTCGAGAACATTGAGTGGATAAAAAGAGGTCAGATCTAAATACCCATGCCAAAGTAAACGGCAATAGAATCAAGAGACCCAAACTACGACAAGCTGACACAAAATGGACCTGCTACACCAACAGTCCAGGGAGCAAGGGGTGGAGATTTGGAATGCATGCGGGGAACTATGGTGGAGGGAGGTCAACACTGGTTGTGGGAATGGCCCTTATTCACTGTCACTAAATGCCTAAAATACAACTGTAAAAGACTTGTGATTTACAATGGTCTTAATAAAAAATAATAACTTTTTATTTCTGCTTTATGTTTACTGTCTGTTTTATGTTTACTGTCCACCTTCTGCTCATCATATGTATATATTTATCCTGGGAAGATGTGCTTAGTCTTAAAATAGTCCTTGAGGGATGATTTGATTTTTGAAAGTAAAGAAGGGGATAAAAGAATTGCAAGGCAAGGTCTCAATAAGTCAGATTCAGAGCTACAGAAATCACCGCGTCCTGGCTCTCTGTTCACCCTGGCCATGACTGCTCCTCCATACTTATCCCTACAGCACAGTTTGATCCTGGTAGAAGGGTCTTGAGCAGATTTTGTTCTGCATCTAGGCAAGAGTTGCAGAGGTATTTTTCCCTACGGTTGTGACAATTGTTTTTGGTTCAACTTTGTTTTTCTTTTTGAAATGTCACTAAAGTCTCATCAAGAATTCTGCTCTGACGACAAATAACTCCATCTCCAAACTATCAGACCTGGGACTCTCATGACCACCAGAATGTCAAGGTCCTGGAATCTTTCCTTCAGGGAGTTAGTGGATTTGTTCTTCTGGACCTCATCAAACTCAGACAGCTCTGGAGAATCAAAGATCTGAATAGCCAAATCTCTAAATAAATGCCCACCCAAGTGAAAATTAACAGATCAAATTACCCTGCTCCTTCCCTCTCCTTCTCCCTTTCTTTTTTCCTTTTATTTTCTCCAATAAGACATTTTATAGTTTCATTGTGCCAAGAATATATACTTGTTGAGTAGAGCAATTGGAAAACAGTTGGTTTTATTTCTCAAGGTAATAATATTGACCTCTTTCAAAGCAGCTCTTTCTAAAACATGAGATAGATCCACAGGTATTGGCATGAAACTAGATCCATGACACATTGTTTAGTTAAAAATGTAAGTTAGCATGTAGTGTATGTGGTATGATCACATTATATTAACATATACATAGAAATGTTTACATGTGCAAACAAATGTCTGGAAAAATACGTACCAACCTGTACACAGAGATTCTCTCTGGGGAGGTGAGATGGAAGTACTCCCTATATATTGAGTTGTTTGCTGAGATCCTGTATTACTCTTGCAATTTTATAAAGGAAAGGAAGGAAGTCAATGAAAAATAGGGCAACAAGAAAACTTGCATGACTATTTCTATTTTGAAATTACAAGACATTATTAATAACCCCCAAAAGCCCCAACCAAGCAAGATTATATATAATTGTCACAGTTCCTTTCCCATCTTGAGACAATTTCTATTATTATTTTATGATTAAAGTTATCTTTTTAATTCATGAAATTTACATATTATTTTATTGACATAAAAGTTATTAAATTGTGCTTTTTTTCTCCTACTAGCATACCATGAGCTCCTTTCCAAATGGATGAAAATGTATCCATCTTATCTTTGGTAATGGTTTCTACAGTCTGTATGTGTATACTTGTACATATATATGTTAGGTTGATTTTTTCACCTACTTATAAATATTACTGTCAATATCCTGGACAGTTGCATGGTGCACAAACTCAGCATATATTCTTCAGATAGATGCCTAAAATTTAAATTCGTGGTACAAGAATGCACAATATTTATTTAGGGTCTGAATCTATGACACCAGGGTGCATCACAGAAAGACCTGGCCTCTGCCTTCTTCCTTGCCTTGCAGCCCATTGATCAGTCTGTTCCCTATATCCCACCACCTGGCAGTTAGCTCCACTCTAAAATTTTTGTCCATTTGGTAGTTGGGAACAAAACACCATCGCTATATCGTTTTAATGATTTTCCCCTTTATTTTACTTTAACAGACAATTTATTGCTTATCTGTCACTTTTTTCGTTTTTTATTTAATTTTATTGGGGGAGTTGGACCACACCCAGTGGTGCCCAAAGAACACTCCTGGTGGGTTCAGGGACCATAAGGGGTGTCAAGTATCAAACTGAGGTTGGCCATATATAAGGCCAGTGTCCTCCATGCTGTACAGTCTCCTAGCTCTGTTGCCTCCTTTTGATGAGTTTCTTGTTTGTGTATTTTCCAGTTGTTTTGTCTTTTTCTTATTGATTATTAAAAGCTCCTCATAACTTAGGGGTATTAATTGCTGTTTATTATATAGGTCAAATTTTCCAAGTAAGTAATTTTGATTTTTAGCTTTATTTAATTTTCCAACAGAAGATTGGTTCCCAGTTCAGTGGAGTCATATTTTTCTTTTGTGTGTGTTTGGTGTTAGAATTTAAGATATGGTCCTAATCTGAGCCTATTAAAATGTTTACCGATGCCTTCTAATCGTATGTTGGATGTCAATCTGTCTGCTATAGCAATGGCTCATGTAAGGGAAGGGTTTGAATGACTCATTTAGACATGGCTGGGTAATTGTCCCAGAACTTCTGTTCCTTTGGGAATATGACATATATCTCAGTAATTAAGTAATCGTTTATGTGAGCATGTTGTATGATTCACTCTCTAGTATTTATTCAAGACTAGAGCTTTGGCATGGGTTCTTGGCTCTTTACAGAGCTTTCTGCCTCAGTGGTCATACATGTGTCTACTAGGCGTGAGGAGGCTTCTACAGGAAACAAGCTTTTTAGGGAATGAATGTCCAGCTGTGCACCCAGAAATTACCTTTTCCAAATAGAGCACAGCCTGGCGTACTTGCAAACCTCCAGAGAATCCATTTAGCCATATCCCAAAGCCCATTTTCAGAGACAAAAACTCTGCCCACTGACTCAGGTGACCTCTTGGTGGCACTGTAGAGCTGCTCTAGGCCTCCTTGCTGGGCGGAGGCTAGATGAAATTTCTCCTGGCTTCTCTGGGCACCCTGGTTCCTGTGGGATACTCAGAGCCCAGGCCATGGGATGCAAGGAGAGGCTCCTATTTCCCAAGCCCTCCAAGTCAATTTTGCTGCCATCTTTGCCATGGAACCACTCATGACTTCCTCTATAGTTGAGCAGGGCTGGGGCAAGTCCACTGCAAAGGTTAGAACCCCCTTTGTAACAGGAGCAATAGAGATTGTGCTAACCTTGTAGAGCAGGAGGGATGTGTGTTCTAAGAGGAGAGCAGGGCTCAAAGTTCTTTGTCTAAACACCAGCACAGGCTCGCTGACATGTTCAGCAAGATGATTTTCTTGCATAGAGTTGATCTTGGTTTGATTTCAAGCACCACATGGACCCAAGACAGTACTGGGTGCATCCTTGAAGGCCTCTGGGCACTTTTCGGAGCTGGGATGGCCCAAATAATCCCCAGAACTGGTGGCCAGAGCAGTACAGCATCGAACCACTGACCTCCTTTGGATGAATCTTGCCGAAATGGTCCATCAGGCCTCCTGATTACCACTTACTGTAACTTCAAAAACCTAGAAGATGGAGGAAAACGTTCCAGGAAGGAAGATCTGGCTGGATCTCAAGAGCTGAGAGAACCTGTTTCTATCCAAGCAAAGGTTACAGCAAAGTTGTTGGACCAGGGAGAATGTTGGAGTCTGTGTTGGGTGCCAAAGGGTTGACAACAAGCTAGAGACCATATGTACTCACTTTTCAGAAAGGACTTTCACAGCATCCTTGCAGCTTCAGCTGGGATTCTGGTTCAGAAAGCAGAAGAGTAGTTGACTTGAAATTGTTTTGAAACTGTTACAGTAATTCAGGCACGAGACAAGGCAGCATTGCTTGCATAAAACTCATTTAAAAATTACTGGGGCCAGAGAGATAGCATGGAGATAAGGATGGTGTTTCGAATCCCGGCATCCCATATGGTCCCCTGTGCCTTCCAGGGGCGATTTCTGAGCGTAGATTCATGAGTAACCCCTGAGCACTGCTAGGTGTGACCCAAAAACAAACAAACAAACAAACAAAAATTACTTTTAAAAAACATGTTTTATGACTTCATCTCTCCTGATAGCTGCATAGTATTTCATTGTGTATATGAACCATCGGGAGAGACAAAGTCATAAAAATTTCCTATATGTGGATGGACATGGAAAATATTATGCTGAGTGAAATAAATTAGAGGGAAAGAGATAGGCACAGAATAGTCTCACTCATCTGTGGGCTTTAAGAAAAATAAAAGACAGTATGGTTATAATACCCAGAGACAATAGAGATGAGGGCTGGAAGGACCAGTCACAATATGAAGCTTACCACAAAGAGTGGTGAGTGCAGTTAGAGAAATAACTACACGAATAACTATCATGACGATGATAATGAGTGAGAGAAGTAGAATGCCTGTCTCGAATACAGGCAGGGGTTAAGGGGGGAAGGTAATGGAGGACATTGGTGGTGGGAATGTTGTATTGGTGAAAGGGGTATTCTTTTTATGACTGAAACCCAACTAGAAACATGCTTGTAATCATGGTGCTTAAATAAAGATATATTTAAAAAACATGTTTTAGCAGCTGAGGATGCAGATGAGAAACTGGGAACATTGGTGGAGCATAGTGGACACTGGTTAAAGGATTGGTGCTGAATAAAAATTAAAGAAAAATTTTAACCTTAAAATATAAAATAAAACTTGTCTTATTGTTGTATATTTTAATTATAACATGATCGAGGCTTGTGGTTTATATCATTATAAGTCATTATCTACATATGTTACATATGCTCACCTTTAAAAGTTTGTTTCTACCTATCGCCATACCACTGATTCCTTGGAAGCAACTATACACCCCCTTTTTCTCCTCTTCAAAAAAACTGTTATTTTGTTTGGTTTTCATAGTCTTATGTTTTTTGTTTTTTTTTTTTTTTACAGAATGAACCCTGAAACACAGGCACCTTTCCCTTCCCCTGTCTCTGCAGTAGGGGGAGAAGGGGAGGCTGGAGCATTCTTTTTAAAAAGCTTTATTTATTTATAATATCTTTATTTAAGCAGAATTCCTTTTTTTTCTTTCTTTTTCTTTCTTTTCCCCTCCTTTCTCTTTCCCCCCTCCCCTCCCCTTCCCTTTCCCTTCTCTTCCTTCATTTATGGGCCAGTGGTCTGGTGATGCTTGGAGGTTGCTCCTGGTAAACTCGGGGGACCATATGGGTTGCAGGGGATTGAACCCAGGTTCTTCCTAGATCGGCTGCTTGCAAGGCAAATGCCCTCCCGCTGTGCTCCAGCCCCCTACAATGAGAGCTTCGCTATTTCTCCAGACGCCCAAAATGAAAGTCATTTAAAAATGTAGTTTCACCTGTTAAAGATAGGCAAGATTGTTAAGCCTGGTGGTAAGGGAGATTGTTGTGTCCAACCTTGCTTTGGCTGCCCCTGGAAGAAAAACCTTTTTAATTTTTAATTTTTGGGAGGACCACACTGGGTAGCTCTCTGGATACTCAGTGCTCAGAAATTACTCCTGGAAGGCTCAGGGGCCCATATGGGATGCCAGGGGATCTAATTTGAGTCAGCCGTGTGCAAGGCAAACTCACAATGAGATCTTAATAAAAATAATTACTCAGCAACAGGATTAGAGAAGTTTCTGAGTTAATAAACCCATGATTTTCTGGCAGGTATGTCCAGAGATGGACTTCTGCATCTTCTGTTCATAAGGCCAGTGTGACCTTTCTTTTCTTTGTTTGTTTGCTTTACAAATAAGTTTCTTTTATTTTCTTTTTTATCTTAAAAAGAAAATTTTTTATTCTTTTTATTTTTATACATACATATGTACAAAAATTCATACAAGTTGTGAGAATATTAGAGCATGAACACAAGATCTTCTGGGATCAAATCCTAGCATTGACACCTATAAGTCATCTGCTCTACAAATTGAACCACATCCCTAGCCTCCTCTTCCACTTCCTCTTCTTTTCTCTTTTTTCCTTCTCTTCATCATCTTCTTCCTCCCCTTCCTCCTCTTCTTCTTTTCTTTTTCTCTTCTTTCTCTTCTTCCTCTTCCTCCTCCTCCTCTTCTTTCCTCCTTCTTACTCTTCTTGTTCCCTTTCTTTTCTTCTTCCTCTTCTTTCTCCTCTTCCTCTTCTCACTCTTCCTCCAAGTTCTCTTATTATTATTCTCTTCCTGGGTCTCTGGGACTTTAATGATTCCTATGTTGTTTCTGTTCAGTTTATCAAAGACTTCTACTTTCATCTGTTCACATTCTTTGAGTAGTCTATCCATTGTCTGATCATTTGCTTTAAGATTCTTTTTCAATCTCTTCTGTTGTATGGAGTTGTTCTGCACCTCATCTTCTGGCTCACTGATTCTGACCTCAGCTGCTGTTACTCTATTGGAAAGGCTTTCCATTGAGGTTTTCATTTCGTTTATCGAGTTTTTCAGATCTAGTATTTTAGTTTGAAGTTTTCTGATTTCTATTTTCATATCCTCTTGATTCTTATTTGTGTTCCATTCAACTCAAGATATGCTTTCTTTGAGCTCTATGTACATCCTCCATATTTCTTCTCTAAACATTTTATCTGAGTGGAAACCTAGCTGGTTGGTACTTTTTGGGTCATCAGAGCTGCCATCTTCATTTTCTATACATGGGGTTGTCCTGAATTGTTTCCCCATTGCCACACTTGTAGTGTGGTTTTTACTATGTTCAGGTATTGGGCCAAGAAGAGATTATTTTTGCTGTTGTCTTCTTGGCTGCCTCATGCAGAAAAGCCAGTCTTAGGGTATTTTTATTTAAACACTGTAATTACAAGTTTGTTCATACTATAGCTTTTTCACAGATAAAGTTGTTCATGACTGAGTTATAGTCATACACTCTACAACAACCTTTACTAGTGCACATTTTCTGCCACTGATGTCCCCAGTTTCCCTTTTGCCCTCCCTGATGCCCTCTTCCCTCCCACCAAGTATACCCTACCTGCCTCTGGGCAAACATTTTACTTCACTATCTCTTTTCTTTTAAGACACTGGTTTTCACAAATGTTAATGTTAGTAAAAATAAGTTTTTCTCACTTTCATTTCTTTATCTTCCACATAGATTTGAAATCATGTGATATTTCTCTTTCTCTGACAACTTATTCACTTAACCCAATACCTTCTAGGACCACCCATGCAGGATTTATATTCTCTTATAACTAAATGGTATTCTGTTTTGTTCAGATACCATAACTTTTTATACATTTGCTCATGGCTTCTTAAACTGTTTCCAAATCTTAACCTATACTTTAGAGGTGGATGGATTATGTAAATTGAGCTAAAGAAAAGAATTATGGGTGGATTCTGGGTTTTGTTCTGAATGTCCAAAAAATGCCTGGAAGGGCATAGGTTTGCCTGTTATGTTAGTAAAAGGTATAGTAGTTCCTCTGGCCAATGCACTTTTTCTTTAACTTTATTTATTGATTCATTAATTGATTGGTTTCTGGGCCACATTCAGCGGCACTCAGGGGATACTCTTGGCTCTTCACTCAGAAATAGTTCCTGGCATGCTGGAGGACCATATAGGATGCTAGGACTCAAAGCAGGTCCTCTCAGGTCAGCCACATGCAAGGCAAATGCTTTATCATGGTGCTATCTCACCAGCCTGGCCAATGCATTGTTTAAGTGCTTAATATTTAGTTACAAATTTGATTCTTTTAAAAAACAAATGTGATGGGTATCATTATTATCATGTTCATTTGCACAGAAGAAATGAAGGCACAAAATGAGTTAGCAAGGGCATATTCTAAGTAGCGATGGGTATAAAACCACATGATCAACTCTTGTATTAGTGCTCTCAATCACCATGAAAGACTGCCTTTCCAGAAATAAGGATTAAAGATTTGACTAGGTTAAATTTGATATGCACACTTGGCATCCAGCCAGGGAGTTCCAGAATAAGGGAGATAACAGACTGTATTGACTATTTTTGATGAGGGGTGTCCCCAGAGGACTCAGTAAATGCCTCTGATTATTGTTACTGCTATTTTGTTGTCATATGTAATGTATACAAAGCATAATAGGTCTGAAGATAGCAGCTTCCAACATCATTGAGATATTTTATAGGCACTTCAAACTCAACTCATCCAAATAGAGCAAGATATTTTACCAAAATAAAGAAAACTTTCTCTTCTTTCTTCTTCAGTTGACCAAAGTAAACAACATTGTGAATCAATCTCTTCACTCTTCTTTGTCATATTAAGTAGCTACAAAATCCTATCCATGTTATTTCTAGAATTATTCCTGAAATTTTCCTCTTCCTATTCCTTCCCACTACTGTTTTTCCCAACAGCCCCTTGCCTCTTCTTGACTGAATATGAGGGCCATAGTTTACCAAATGCTCTTTTACCTCTAAATTTGCTTTCTCTAGCCATTCTTCCATATATGAGTCTAAGATATACATCTAAAATAAATCATTTTCATCACATTCCAGCTTTTGTGAAAATGCTTCAAGATCTTTACATGCTTACACAGCCCCTGCTCCTGGGTCGCAGTCTGATGAAAAGGATTTTTCTCCACAGTACACATTTAATTATGTAATATTGGTTTACAAGACTGCACATATTTTAAGGGTTAAATTGGACAACTTTTCAGACTATGTTAACTCACTGTACCCACAACCACAGTATCCTTTGAATAGCTACATCCCATAAATGCAGATTATCAGTTCTATGATAAAGAATACTCCAGGAATTTAAACAACAAGAGTCACATAAAATTTAATCATGTAGAGTTAACCAAGTGCTTGGGAAAGGTGTTCTGAAACAAGCAATGGATCAACTGAATCTTGAAAGGCAAATGAAATGTTCACAAAAGAAGGGAAGTGGGGAATCCTGGCACATAAAAACATAACAAGAAAGGGTTAGAATAAGGTATACGCAGGAGGCATAGTTCATGAGAGATCAATGCTAGGGAGGTCTGTAGAAGTAGGCAGTTGCCTTATTTATAATCCTTAGAAAGGACTTTGATTGGGGCCGGGCGGTGGCGCTAAAGGTTAGGTGCCTGCCTTGCCTGCGCTAGCCTTGGACGGACTGCGGTTCCATCCCCCGGTGTCCCATATGGTCCCCCAAGCCAGGAGTGACTTCTAAGCACATAGCCAGGAGTAACCCCTGAGCGTTACTGGGTGTGGCCCAAAAACCAAAAAAAAAAAAAAGAAAGGACTTTGAGTTTTATCCTCAAGGTCACAGAAAACTCAAAGAAGAGTTTCAAATAGAGGAAGACAGTCGCCATATTGGCTCCTCGAAGTTTTATGCTAAAACAGGCATAACTCCCCTGGAAAACAATTTGGCAATGTCTATCAAAATTGCATATTCATTTATTCTTCAAACCAATGATCAATTATACATCTATGCGTCCACCCAAAGATAAAATTAAAATAAATGCCTAGGAATTTTATTGCAGCAGTGTTTGTAACAGCACATATTTGGCAGCAAACTAATGTTTGTCAATAAAGATAAAAATAAATTAAAAATGAAAGTTGACACTCTGCAACTGAGTGACTCTATGTAGAAAATATATTGCTAAGCAGAGAAAAAGGTACACAAGTATGTATATAATGGGAATCTTTTGTTATATAAAATAAGTATTTGGGCATATATTCTACATAGTTACTGAGAGAATAAATGAGTCAAACTTGGTCACATATAAGTGAAGAGAGAGAATGGGAGAAAAGAATCATAGAAAAAAGAGAATAAAAGTGAAATAATTAAAAATAAAAGAATAAAATAAATTTCATTAAATCTCTTTGCTCCATAGTTTTGGACTAAAACTTATTTATTATTTCATATAATTTAAAAGAAAAATTAAATTGAGAAAAATCATGCTTACAAATTGAAAACTTATTTAATAAATAAGCCTAAATGTATATAGAGTTGATGGCATAATTGTACAGAACAAAATAATTTCATAATTTCCAAATAATATATTGATAAAATAGCCCTCATGGAATATATTGTGAGAACAAATAAATAGAAACGAGTATTAAATTGCAGTTTTTGTTAATAGTTATTGTAGTATTGATATTCTAACAAATATTAGAGTAAAAAAATAAAATATTTGTGTAGGAGCCAGAGTGATGGCACAGTGGTAGAGCATTTGCCTTGCATGCAGCTGACCCAGGACAGACCACGGTTCGATCCCATGGCATCCCATATGGTCCCCCAAGCCAGGAGTGATTTCTGAGTGCATATCCAGGAGTAACCTTTGAGCATCACCGGGTGTGGCCCAAAATAAAAAAGATATTTGTGTATATACATAGTTCCCAAACCCAATACTTTTAGTGTTATTAAATGCATTTTCTTTTCTTTTCTTTCTTTCTTTCTTTCTTTCTTTCTTTCTTTCTTTCTTTCTTTCTTTCTTTCTTTCTTTCTTTCTTTCTTTCTTTCTTTCTTTCTTTCTTTCTTTCTTTCTTTCTTTCTTTCTTTCTTTCTTTCTTTCCTTTTCTTTTTTATTTTTTGGTTTTTGGGCCACACCTGGCGGTGCTCAGGATTTACACCTGGATATCTGCTCAGAAATAGCTCCTGGCAGGCATGGGGGACCATATGGGATTCTGGGATTCGAACCAACCACCTTAGGTCTTGGATGGGCAGCTTGCAAGGCAAGCGCCACTGTGCTATCTCTCCAGCCCCCCCCCCCCCCTTTTTTTGGTTTTGCAGCACTTTCATCAATAGAGAATTACTGTGAAATCAAAGAAGCTAGGAAATTTGGATGTAATCTTTCTTGTAAATTGAAATGATCACTATTAACTTTGGATATTGCTTTTTTGTAAGAAGGGGCACACTCAAGGGTCTTCAGTGCATACACAGAGATCACTTCTGGATAACTCAGGGGAATTTTATATTGTGTCAGAGATTGAAAACACCGTACCCTCTCCAGACCCTGAATTTTTCTTTCTAAAAGGTGCATTTTCTTAATTCTATTCACTGTGAAGACAAAGTAAACAACCAGGGGAAAAAACACATTTTCTTGCCCAGCTTGAGTACTTTAAAATATATCTCCTGTAGAAACATGGAAAGGCTTTTATGAAAAAATATTGGGTTGCAGGCTTTTGGTAAAAACATATACAATATGACTTTGAAATCTATGTGTCTTTTGTACTTGTATCACTTTCAGCTTGGACTAATGGAATTTATTTCTGTATTCTTTTACTTAGTGATATATTAATGAGATTCATTTATATTTATTGATTTTTTAATACTTCTTTCCTTTGTACTGCTGAATTTCTTTTATCATATGCATACATCATTTTTTATTGTTTAGAAGCTGATGGAATTTGGATTCTTTCCATTTGGAGTTATCATGAATATATTTCCTTTTTGAGTGAAAAATAGAAAAATAAAACATACAAGATGAGCTGTAAAACTCTTTTAGTGCCTTAAATTATCAAAGATTGCCAAGAGCAAATCAAAATGTCATAGAATGATTTTCCTTCTGATAATGTCAGAACAGCTTATTGTGCCTAGCATTCCTTCTGAGAACAAGTGGAACTTCTAAGTTCAAACTAATTTAACAAAGATGTAAAAAAAAGAAGACCATTTTTGAAGATACTAGCCAGACTAATGCTCTGAGGACTTGAGAACTAGGGTGACAAAGAGAAGGTAAATTAGAAATATAATTGAACATTAGGACACATACAACATATTTGGATGAATACGGAAAATTTAAACATAAGGAAATTTTATTATACCTGGAGATTAAGTAGTGGTTCCCTTTTGTGAAAGAGGTTGAAGACCCCTCCACTCATGATACTCTGGGTTCCATCTCTCACAACACACACAAGAGACACAAAGAGGAGCCGGAGCTGTGGCGCAAGCAGTAAGGTGTCTGCCTTGCTCGCAGTAGCCTAGGACAGATCACAGTTCAATCCCCTAGCTTCTCACATGGTCCCCCAAACCAGGAGCGATTTCTGAGCACATATCCAGGAGTAATCCCTGAGCGTCACTGGGTGTGGCCCAAAAAGCAGAGAGAGAGAGAGAGAGAGAGAGAGAGAGAGAGAGAGAGAGAGAGAGAGAGAGGAGAGAGAGAGATATACACAAAAAGATGAGCTTAAATGTGGCACACTTTCTAGGTGGTAGAATCAAACGCAACACCACTGTCTTGGTCTCAAGACATTTGCCATTGCTAATCAGTAGTTAAAAGGCCAAGAGTGTGAGGATCTGAGAAGAATTCTTATAACCTTTCAGAGTCATGGCCTGCCGAGGAGAGATTTAGTAAATGAGCTATCTCTAAAATAGGATCCAAAGGATAGTAACTAGACCAGAGTGAGCAAGAAAGTTTTCAATACTCACAAAAGTTGAAGCCCAAGTTTTGAATTGGTTTAATCCCTCCTTTAGAGTTAAGTTCTCATTCCTACATGCAGGATGTCAAATTAAATGATCTCTTCGTGGCAAAGATATTGTTTCTTATCCAGCACCTTAGATTTCTTCTATTATTTATCACATAAAATATACACTAATTAAAAAATCAAGTGTGTAGTGTATCAGTAGATAGAATCACATATCCCTGCAAAAAGAAAGAAAAATGAGCGATACCCAGAATGTATAGCCTTAATTACCAGACATGGACAAATATAGCTATGATTATTAAGTTTAGGAAATCACATGTGGGGCCAGAGAGATAGCATAGAGGTAAGGCGTTTGCCTTTCATGCAGAAGGAAGGTGGTTCGTATCCTGGCATCCCATATGGTCCCCCGTGCCTGCCAGGGGCAATTTCTGAGCATAGAGCCAGGAGTAAACCCTGAGCACTGCCGGGTGTGACCCCAAAACAAAACAAAACAAACAAACAAACAAACAAAAAACAAAAGAAATCACATGGCTAGATAGAAATTGTCAGTAAAATTCATAGTGAAGAATCACATGGAAGTTATAATGCTAAGCTGTATATTAGCTGAAAATTAATAGCCTAATTTATGAGTTTAACAGCATAAAAGACATATAGTAGCTTCAAAGTAAATGTCAGCCAAAGGAAAAGTTGTTAGAGGAAAAATCATATTGAAGAATGCACAATGAAGGGGAAAATTTATAAAAATATGTAAAAGATGTATAGGATACATTTCCAAAGAAATTGTATTTTTTCTAAGAGAAATGAGAGAAATAAAAGGACATAACATAATTGAAAAATAGTCCAAAGTACAATGTTTCAAACCTAACAAATGACATTAAACTAAAAAAATCTATAAGTGCCATTGACCCTAAAAATAGAACAACGAAAATTCCACGGAAGTGCATCAGGATAGAATTGTTGAACTAAGCAAAGTGAAAAATTAAAATATTCAAACAAGACCTGCTGGTGCAAAAGCAGGAAAGCAAATAATAATTAGAAATCGAAGAGCTGACTTCTCAGTTAAAGCAATAGGAGGAGAGGCTGGCCGGGGTCTGGGAAAGAAACTGGAGCATTGATGAAGGGAAGTTGACACTAGTGGTGGGATTGATTTTGAAAATTTGTATGCCTGAAACTCAACTATGAATAACTTTGTAAAACATGGTGCCTCAATTAAAAAAGAAAAAGGGGAGTAACATGTTTATTTGTTTTTGGCTACATCCAGCTGTGCTCAGAACTTACTCCTGGCTCTGTGCATTAGAATTACTTCTGGCAACACTTGAGGACCATGTGGGGTGCCTGGGATTGAATATACCATATTGTTTACTCTATAAAACTTACCTGATCATAAGACGCACATATTTTTAGACAAGGAAAACAAGAAAAATTCTAAGCAAATAGTGTACTAAAATATTTAATAAACTATAACAGAATAATATTTCAACCACTTTAAGTAAACAGTCAACATGACATTAAGAATAATTATGACTGTCACTAACAAATGGAGAGAGTTTAAGTTAAGACTATTTGATTGCCTTTGCGACCTTTATTTTTTTAATTGATTTTTTGGGGGTCACACCGGGGGGTTACTCCTGGCTCTATGCTCAGAAATCGCTCCTGGCAGGCACAGGGGATCATATGGGATGCCGGGATTCGAACCACCGATCTTCTGCATGCAAGGCAAATGCCTTACCTCCATGCTATCTCATTTATATATTATATTATATTAATTATATTATACTATATTCATTTATATATAAATAAATATATAAATAAATACTTATATATAAATATATAAATTCTCTGTCTTTAAAATTTTTTTTCAGATTGCTGACCACTGCAGCCTGCGAGATCGATCCTGAAGTAGAGATGGCTCCCAGTGCAGGAGCCCACGTTCCCGTTCCCTGAAGTCACCTGATGTGAGATGCCAGCCTGCGAGGCCAAAGTGTATTTAGAATACGCTAGTCCACAGCTGGTTAAACACATTTACCTAACACTTTTTATATCAGAAAATAAAAAAATAGTGGGTCGAGTGATAGCACAGCGGTAGGGCATTTGCCTTGCACGTATCCAACCTTGGACAGATCCAGGTTCGATTCCTTGCATCCCATATGGTCCCCAGCCTGCCAGGAGCGATTTCTGAGCGCAAAGCCAGGAGTGACTCCTGAGCGCTGCCAACTTCCCCCCCCCACCACCAATTTTTAAACACTTTTTCATTAATATAAAAAATAAAAGTCGCAGCAGCGATCAATTAGTCTTCCAGGAGTCCTCAAACTTTTTAAACAGGGGGCCAGTTCACTGTCCCTCAGACCATTGGAGGGTCTGACTATAGTAAAAACAAAACTTATGAATGAATTCTTATGCATACTGCATATATCTTATTTTACAATAAAGAAACAAAACAGATACAAATACAAGATGTGGCCCGCGGGCCATAGTTTGAGGACCAAACGAAAGCTCTCTATACGTGATGGTGAAAATGTGTTAAACTGATGACTCATACTCTGTGGTATGTCTGTGCAATAAAAGGGGAGTAACACTGTGGATGTCAAAGTGGTTAGTATGTGCTCTCTTCCCCTGCACTCAGACTTCTTCTTCAGGGTCATTCACTCTATAAGAAGCACAGACATTTTCTCCTATCTTTAGGGGGGAAAAGTGTGTCTTATGGTACAAAAAAAAATATGGTATATGCAAGGAAGTCATCCTAGCCACTGTACTATGTCTCTGGCCCCAGGAATACATGTCAAAATCATTGGGAGAGAATCAAATTTTCAACAACATTGAATTTGATATCAGTTTCCTTCCAAAGTGAAGAAAAATAGACTTTTTAAAACTTAAAAATGAAAAAAATCTGTATCACCAACTAAGATGTACTAAAGGATAAACTAAAGGGAATTTTTCAGGCCATAGGAAAGAGACCATATATGGAAGTGTGAAGGTGTAGGAAGAATCATGAGCAACAGGAAGGGTCAATGTATGAACAATAAAGAAAAAAGAAAGAAAGAAAGAAAGAAAGAAAGAAAGAAAGAAAGAAAGAAAGAAAGAAAGAAAGAAGAAGAAAGAAAGAAAGAAAGAAAGAAAGAAAGAGAGAGAGAGAGAGAGAGAGAAAGAAAGAAAGAAAGAAAGAAAGAAAGAAAGAGAGAAAGAGAGAAAGAGAGAAAGAAAGAAAGAGAGAAAGAGAGAAAGAGAGAAAGAGAGAAAGAGAGAAAGAGAGAGAAAGAAAGGGAAAGAAAGAAAGAAAGAAGAAAGAAAGAAAGAAAGAGAAAGAGAGAGAGAGAAAGAAAGAGAGAGAGAGAAAGAAAGAAAGAAGAAAGAAAGAAAGAAAGAAAGAAAGAAAGAAAGAAAGAAAGAAAGAAAGAAGAAAGAAATGTATAAAAGTCTACAGCATTTCAAACAAAATTTAGTCCAAATGCATTAACACAACAGTAAAACAAAGGTGGGATAAACTTAGGTAAATTAGTGTACTCTATGGTTGCGGCTTTTTCTAGATATAGTAAAAAAATAATGCTAGTTTTTGTTATTTCATAGATAGAACCTTAGGAGAAAGTAGTGATAAGCACATCAATTCAAAGGTACTTGATGTCATTTAACTATTATTAGATAAGTTCTACTTACAAAATACACTTTAATAAGGTAAGGAAAATTTCTCAAAATAAAATAACACTATAATGACGTCTGATCTAGCAGAAACATTGGCCACTTCTAAAGTTGAATGTGCTATTAACATACTGCCAAAGGTGTACAAAGCAAAAGCTATAGCACTATAAGGATAAACAATAAACTATAAGGATAATTATTTTTAAAAACCTGCAGTCCTGAGTGGAGAAGGTAATACATTTTTCAGCAACTAATGGGACAAGAAGATAAAATAAAATCAGTATTGATACACTAGTTGATTGTGGGTAAAAACTCTACCTCAGAGTAATGTTTCCACTAACATTGTCATAGTTATAGTGGTCCCTTCTTTACCTTAACTGAGCTGATACACTCTTTGTAACAAGCTTCCTACAATGGACTGATCCTCCTGATCCTCATCTCTATTGTTTCTGGTTATTATTGCCATACTATCTTTTATTTTTCCTTATATCCCACAAGTAAGTGATAGTTCATTAACAGCAGTGCAAGTTATAGTATCTAACACAAAAAAAAGAAAGAGTATGTGTGAGAGAGAGAGACAGAAAAATAATATTTCTTCAGCAGCAGGCTGAAAGGGAAAGGCAGGAAGGAAACTGGGATGTTGGTGGTGGGAAATGTGAATGCTGAGGAGGGTGTAACTTAGATGATGGAAACTCAATTATGAACAACTTTGTGACCAGGGTGTTTAAATAAAGTATTTAATTCATTAAAATATAAATTGGCAGCAACAAATTGTAGGACTAGAAACAACTTTACATCAGTAAAAAAATTGGAACATTTAACACAACTGAACAATCCAGTCTTTTCAAGTGCACATCAAACATTTGCTAAAATTTATTAACATTGCCATGATAGTTGGTAGTGTGGTTACTTCTCTAACCACACTCACCACTCTTTGTAGTAAGCTTCATATCGTCGGCCAGTCCTTCCAGCTCTCATCTCTATTATCTTTGGGTATTATTACAATAATGTCTTTTATTTTTCTTAAAACCCACAGATGAGTGAGACTGTTTTGTATCTATATCTCTCTCTGACTTATTTCACTCAGCATATGCACCATGTTCATCCATGTAAAGGAAAATTTCATGACTTCATCTCTCCTGATGAATATAATATTCCATTGAGTTGGTGAAGGGGGTGTCCTTTTTATGACTGAAACCCAATACAAACAGGATTGTAATCATGTTGCTTAAATAGAGTATTTAAAAATAAATACATAAATACAATAAAAACAACAACAAAACATTTGCTACATTTTACTGTGTTCATCCCTAAAATAAATAGTCAAGGTCCAAAGAGATAGCATAGGCTGTAAGTCTCTTATGGCTGACCTCGGATAAGTACTTGATATCTCTCCACTCCACTAGGAGTAATCCCTGAGCCCAGAGGCAGGAGGAAGATTTGAACCCCTGGGTATGGCCCATCCCCCCCTCAAAAATCGTAAAGCACTCTATTGAAAAAAGATTGAGTATGATCCCCTATCATGATATAATTTATCCACATAACAGTTTAACAAGAAAATAAATCCCTATATGATTTGACATTTTAGAGAATTTCTAAAAAGCACTAACTAAATGAATGAATAATACAGTGTTGGAGAGATGGTTCAAAAGACCATAGTACAGGCTTTGCATGCGAGAAGCCAGGTTTTATTTCTAGCACCACATGGTCCCTGAGCACCTGGTTATGATCCCCAAGTACAGAGCTGAGAGTGGCCCTTTAGTATCACTGGGTATGGCACAAAACTCAAAATAGTAAACTAAAGGACAAATAATGAGAGGAATTAAAAATATTGAAGTGAGTGATAAAATAAGGCATATTAAAACTTGCAGAATTCAACTCCAGTCATGCTTATAGAAAATTATGATCTTAAATGCGCAAATGTCACAAAAAAGGCTACAAATTAAATATGAATCAGTGAGAATATAAAATACAAATAAAAGAGGAAGCAACCAAAATAATGAGAAGAAATTACAGCAAAAACTAAAACTTCCACTTGAGTGTGCAGTGAACAGAATGAATAAAAATTAGTCAAGCAGACAAACGAAGTTCATAATATTAGGAAGTTGAATGAGGGCATTATAAATTCAACAGGCATCTAATTTAGAAAGGCTCTTACCAGAGATAGGACATTTAGCATAAAAGAATAATTGCTACAATGGATTTAAATATAATAATTATACAAAGCCTCACAAATTCTTAGTAAAAATCTCCTTAATATTGTTGGGGGAAATTAATTTAAATTCTAATCATGAATGTACATGTATCATTAATTTACAGGAAAAAATAGGGATAAACATCTTAAATGAATGACCTACAATTCTGAAAAGCAGGAAATTCTGTAAGATAAATGATCCTCTTTCTTTAATCAATGCATAGCATTAGAAAGGGAGGGATATGTGTTTTTGATTAAGGACATATAATAAGAATATCAATAAAATGTATTATGTTCAGAAACTGATTTAAACAAACTCATCATAAAAATGGCTGAAAATAAACTAAACACTAGAATGAACAGAGTTTGAAAATTATTAAAGAATTATTAATTTTCTTGGCTGTGATCCTGAGATTGTGGTTATGTTTTTGATATTGTTTATACATCCTAAAGTATTTTCAATAGAAATTATATAATGTCTGATATTATCTTTAAAATGCACCTGCAAAAAAGTAGGTGCTTAATAAGTGTGTATGTGAGTGAGTGAGTGTGTGTGTGTGTGTGTGTGTGTGTGTGTGTGTGTAAGAAAGACAATATAGACACATACAGAGACAGAATTCAAGAGACACAGAGGCACAGACAAATGGATTCATTCACTTTTAAAACATCTGTAACAATAAAATTTGAAGAAGGGGTTGTTCTCTGGCAGGAGGTGATTGAGGCAACACAAAGTCAGAGACAACCATTAGGAAACTAATACAAAGGTCCAGTGAGATTGGTGGCTAATACTAGGGTGGTGGCAATGATAGACTCATGAGCTGATAAGAAGGCAGTGCTCAGGGTTTACTTTTGGTTCTCTCCTCAAGGATAATTTCCTTTGGGGCTCAGGGGAAATATGTGGTGCCAAGGATCAAAGCTGAACTAGCCACACACAAAGCAAATGAGCTATCCACTGGACTAGCTCTTCTGCCCAAGGTTACTTTCTCTTTGACCCCTGTCCCCTTTTGTTCTTGGAGAACTGGCAAGAAAGCAGCAGTTCTCAGTCATGATCATGTGTCCTGAGAACCAAGGAGATTCAAAATGACAAAGCCTTAGAGCTACAGGTATTGGGAAACAGGCTCCAGAACCTAGCCATAAACTACAGAGCACCAGTGACAGACCTGGAGGAGAGTAGTGGCCTTCCGGAGACAGAATCTGTGAGGGATCAATGTGGACTTCAAGGGACAAAACCAGCAAGAAACCATTATGAACCAAGGGCTACATGTTCAGTGAACCAGCGAGCATGAGGCCTGGATATAGTACACTGGGGGCCTGGAAATGCTTTTTTCCCCATTGTTTTCAAATTTCATTAAAGCAACATGGTTTACAAAGTTAAAAAAAAGAATGAATCTCAAATCATGGAACACATCAGGTGGCACTCAGAGGTTACTCCTGGCTCTGCACTCAGAAATTATTTCTGGCAGGCTCAATGGACCAAATGGATGCTGGGGATAAGACTCATGTAGAGCCTTACCCACTATGGCTCCTCTTACTATCTGGCCCCTTAAAATAGATTTTTAGGATTTTGATTCTATCAAAATCTATCCAATCTATTCACAAGTTGGATGAAGATGTCTTTTATAATAAACCAATAAGCACATTGAAAAGAAAAGTGGCATGTAGCATACTCCATGGGCTCTTCTGTTGGGTCCCGTTTACCCCTTTGTTGATTGAGTATCCGCAAAGAGCTCTCAGAATGAGAAATTGATTCCCATCCTCTTGTCCCCTGTTGTGGGGAGATCTTGCCAATATTTATCCCCAGCAAATAATCCACAAAGGTAACAGGTAAAAGGTTGGGCGAAAAGAGTCCTTTGTCAGCCTGCTACTAGCTCCAAAAAAAGACCTCGAGCCAGCCAGCAAACTCTCCAAAAGACCCCCAACACCTCGCTCCGAAACTATTTATTCGGCTCTCAACAGCGCCTCCACCTGGAAGGTCAAAGTGGGACAACAGGCAAAGAATAATCTTATGGAAATATTTTCATATACAACACTCTTCTATTTTTCATTACTTTTTAAACACTGTGGTTTATAAGGTGTCTAAAGTTTTCCTACAGTTTTCCCTCACAATACAGTTTTTCCACAGCTACAAAGTTGTTTTTGATTGAATTTCGACCATACAGTGTACAACACCCTTCACCAGTGTACATTTCCCACCATCAATGTCCTTAGTTTCCCTCTTGCCACCCTGCTGTACTCTTTCTTGCATGCCTCCATGGCACTGACATTTTATTCTCTCTCTCCCTCCCTCCATCTCTCTCTCCCTCCCTCCCTCCCTCCCTCTCTCCCTCCCTCCCTCCCTCCCTCTCTCTCCCTCCCTCCCTCCCTCCCTCTCTCTCTCTCTCTCTCTCTCTCTCTCTCTCTCTCCTTTCCCCTTTCCCATTTTGTACCTTTCTTGCATGCCTCCATGGCACTGACATTTTATTCTCTCTCTCCCTCCCTCCATCTCTCTCTCCCTCCCTCCCTCCCTCCCTCCCTCTCTCTCTCTCTCTCTCTCTCTCCTTTCCCCTTTCCCATTTTGTACCTTTTAGACAATGTGGTTTTCAATATTTTAACTGAAGCAGTATCATGCATATCACTTTATCTCCTTTCAGCACCCAAACTCTGGAAACAACCCAAGTACCCAAGAACAGATGAGTGGCTTAAGAAACTGTGGTACATCTACACAATGGAACACTACACAGCTGTTAAAATAAAATTATAAATAAAATCATAAAAATTGCTAATACAATAAATAGCTAGCTAGATAGATATGATAGATATGAAAAGTATTATGCTGAGCAAAATGAGTCAGAATGATAGGTATAAACAAAATAATTTCACTCATGTGTGGAATATAAAAAAGATATTATGGTAATAATATCCAGAAACAATAAGATTAGGGACAGGAGGAGCAGTCCATAGCAGGAAGCTTGTCACAAATAGAGGGGGAGTTCAGTTAGGGTGGAAAAGGAACCAGGATGACAATCAACGTTGGAAATTATCACTCTGGACAAGAACTGGGTGCCTATCTAATTTTCTATTGGTCCACCAACTTTGTGGCTTTGGGTATCGGTTATCAAGTACTTAATTGTTCTGGCAAGAAACCACTTGTTCTGTTTTTTTCTACATGACCAACATGAGACGTGGTTAAACATTTTTGGTTTATCTACTGGCCACATATAATTCCCAATTCTGTGTTATAGGCCTACTGCTGGTAGGTCCATAGTGTTGGAGCACTAACAATGTTGACAGCATACAAAGCAAACACCTAACAAGTTGTATTATTTCTCCTACCCTACCTTGGTTAAATATTACTGAAAAAAACTTAATTTTTCAATGAAAAATTGCACAGTAATTTTGCTAGAGAAGGAAATGAGACATATGTAGAGTTACTTGCTATTGATAGTTCCAAAGTGAATCCTGTAGACAATTTCTCCCATTTTTTAGAAGCTCTTAAATCAATTATAAATAGTGTCCTTTAGTTTTGCTCTCAGCATGGATCTCAAGACATTGGTGTTTAGTTCCAGTGGACTAGAGACAGGTCAAAGGTTAATTATAATTTTTATAATCTTATCTTCACAGCTCCTAACTGTCCCAAGAAGAAAATGTTTTACACCAGAGAACTGAACCTGTTTAGAGAACTCACAAAGAATTCTTCACTTATTCCCAGAAATTCTGCTGCCCACTCATTGCAGTCAATTCTGAAGCAATATTTGTTTGCCCAGCTCTTCCTTATTTCACATACCTCCCCTTCCTTCCTTCCTTCCTTCCTTCCTTCCTTCCTTCCTTCCTTCCTTCCTTCCTTCCTTCCTTCCTTCCTTCCTTCCTTCCTTCCTTCCTTCCTTCCTTTCTGTTCTGTGTTCAAATAAAATATGATCAAGTTATAAGACACTAATTGAAAGTGGTTTACATTACAATTATTTATTTAGGCTATTTATATAATTAATGGCTTCAATTAATGGTAAGTAAGCTTTGACAATTACACAATTAATTAGTTGTATAATTATTTATAATAGAAAGGTTAATTACAATATGAAATATCAATCTTTAAAGTTTAGTAACTTTAAAGTTTGGGGTTGAAGCATTAGCACAGTGGTAGGGCATTTGCCTTGCACACGGCTGACCCAGGACAGACCTGTGTTCGATCCCTGGAGTCCCATATGGTCCACTGAGCCAGGAGCAATTTATGAGTGCATAGCCTGGAGTAACCCCTGAACGTCACCGGTGTGACCCAAGAACAAACAAAAATTTTTTAAAGTTTAGTGATAATTTGAGATTTATGAATAAAATAGAAACAAAAAAGTTAGGTTTTCAATCCCAATTAGTTTAGGAACTATAAGGTGGCTTCTAATATACTTAATCGGTTGGGATTAACAATTCTATATAGTATTTTGAGACATTTTATCACTGTGGCTCCATTAACACTCAGGTATGGCAAAAGTTGTTGTACATGATTTATAAGAATAAATCATAAACTATATTCCCATTTCTGTTTTAATTTATCGAATTGCTTTCTTTTTTTTTTTTTTTTTTTTTTTGGTTTTTGGGCCACACCCGGTAACGCTCAGGGGTTACTCCTGGCTATGCGCTCAGAAGTCGCTCCTGGCTTGGGGGACCATATGGGACGCCGGGGGATCGAACCGCGGTCCGTCTCCTAGGCTAGCGCAGGTAAGGCAGGCACCTTACCTCCAGCGCCACCGCCCGGCCCCAAATTGCTTTCTTTGAAGAAAAACAGCTCCATCTTGCAAGAACAATCTAGTAATCCTATGAAAGTTCACAAATTGAGGAACTGAAGCTTTTAACCAACACCAGGACAAGCTTCTAGCCTTTCAATGTGATTTCATACTTTCCAAGTGATTTACTCTTTCAATGTGATTGAGCCCTCTTGGAGCAAACTTTCCCATCCCAGTTTGGCCTTCATATCATTGAAGCCCCTGCAAACACATTGACAGTAACCTAATGAGAGACCCTGAATAGGAACCATCTTGCTCCTGGGTACCTAGTGAGATAAAAACTGCTTGTTTAAAGAACTAAGCCTTGAATACTGGATCCCAGACATAGAAATGACACAGTTCTTCACAACAGCTACAGGAAACAAATCCCATCTGGGACATTCTTAATACTGCTGGGACATCATCAAGTGCCAGCTCTCATATATCCTGACAACGAGGAAAATGGGAACAACTTGACCTAAGAGCAAGTTATCCTACCCCACCAGCTAATGATAAGACAAAATCAGAAGACTTGTCACCCTTTGGACTGTCCAAAAGCCAAGATTGTGATTTACAGACGACTGGCTGATAGAACCATGACCGGACTGTATGTATACTGGGACCAATAAAAAAGCCCTAGTCTAGAGTTTGAGCTATGGCCTGCAAAACAACCATGATCTCCAGTTCCAAAGGTTTGTCTGAGACAATTGCAATGGAATGGAAACATCCTAGGATCAACGCAAAGACCAAGACCACCAACCACAGAAGATGGATTAAAATGACACTGAGGGAGCAGAACTTCTAGAACCACAAAGAAAGACTTCATCGTAAGTTCCACCCCTTGACTTGTGTAGATACCGAGATCTTTAGATACAGAGGTCTGATTTTATCACCGAGGATGGAGCAGAAGTCTTCCAAACAGCACGAAAGCACCAAGGGGAGAGTAAATGAACCTGTACGAGTCTACAGTTAATCCATGACAATATACTCCAAGGGTGGAGAAACCCTGTATCTCTTAGGCCAAGGGAATTCTTTTTCGAATGACCCCAATATTTACTGTGCCTGTGCAGGAGGGAAAAAAAAGCACAAAACAAATTTTCTCCTTTTTTTATTTATCTATCTAGTTTTTGTCGATTTCTTTGTTTTGGTGTGGTTATTGAAGTTGTTGTCTCCATTTATATTTATATATTTATTTTCTTCCTTTCTTTTCTTTCTTTATGTGCTTTTAAGAGCATGTCTTTTATGTGGTGCTTATCTTTATTGTTAGAGTGCTCACTGGATATTTTATTTGACACTTCTTTTTGTACTGTTGGGGTGATTCACCTTTTTCCCCTTTGTCTCTCAAACTGATGATGAAAGCCTCTAGAAGGACTCCACCCATTTTCGGCGTATTTGATTTTAACCGCAGTTTATTACTTTTCTCTTCTTCAAATAAAACCATGTAACTTGATCTATCTAGTCCCACCTCCCAGTTACAGGAGGAAACAAGGGCACTACCAAGACCAAACAGGTGTAAGACCACTAAGTAGCAAGTTAGGCACAGAGGAGACCACATAATCTTGCAGCCCTGGGGGTGAGGGAGGAAGATATGGGAGGCAGGATGGAAACGGAGGTGTAGAGAGAACAATTTCATGATGGGAATCCCCCTGATATTAAGTTAACATGTACCTAAAATATTATATTCAACAGTATGTAAGCCACTATGATCAAAATAAAAATTATATTATTAAAAAAGAATAAACTATAAAAAACTGAAAAAAAGAATGGAGAGTATTGTGCTAAGAGAAGTCAGTCAGTTGGAAGGAGGACATACATGGAATGATTTCCCTCATATGTGGGGTATATAAAAAATAAACAGTGGAAGACTAACTAATGCCCAAATTCATTAGTAGGAAGGTTAGCAAAGGCGGGGGGGGGGGGGAGGAGGAGGTTGATAGGAACACTGGGAAAATGGTGGAGGGAAGCAGACACTGGGTGGAGAGTGTGGTGTTGGAGCATTCTTGCATAAATCCTCACAGGTTCGCAAAGCATGGTGCAAGTAAAGAATAATAAAAATATTCGTTTAAAAAATACTAGGAATCTGATGTGTAACATAACTATTGCAACTTGTGTATGATATTGTATGTTACTTTTTATTTTTACTTTATTTAAACACCTTGATTTCATACAAGATTGTGTTTGGGTTTCAGTCATGTAAAGAACACCACCCATCACCAGTGCAACATTCCCATCACCAATGTCCCAAATCTCCCTCCTCCACACCCGACACCCGCCTGTACTCTAGACAGGCTTTCCATTTCCCCCATACATTCTCATTATTAGGACAGTTCAAAATGTAGTTATTTCTCTAACTAAACTCAACACTCTTTGTGGTGAACTTCTGAGGTTAGCTGTAACTACCAGCTCTTTTCTCTTTTGTGTCTGAAAATTATTGCAAGAATGTCTTTCATTTTTCTTAAAACCCATAGATGAGTGAGACCATTCTGTGTTTTTCTCTCTCTGACTTATTTCATTCAGCATAACAGAATCCGTGTACATCCATGTATAGGAAAATTTCATGACTTCATCACTCTTGACAGATGCATAATATTCCATTGTGTATATGTACCACAGTTTCTTTAGCCATTCGTGTGTTGAAGGGCACCTTGGTTGTTTCCAGAGTCTTGCTATGGTAAATAGTGCTGCAATGAATATAGGTGTAAGGAAGGGGGGTTTTATTCTATTTTTGTGTTCCTAGGGTATATTCCTAGGAGTGGTATAGCTGGATCGTATGGGAGCTCGATTTCCAGTTTTTGAAGGAATCTCCATATCGCTTTCCATAAAGGTTGAACTAGACGGCATTCCCACCAGCAGTGAATAAGAGTTCCTTTCTCCCCACATCCCCGCCAACACTGTTTATTCTCATTCTTTGTGATGTGTGCCATTCTCTGTGGTGTGAGGTGGTAGCTCATAGTTGTTTTGATTTGCATCTCCCTTATGATTAGTGATATGGAGCATTTTTCATGTGTCTTTTGGCCATTTGTATTTCTTCTTTGTCAAAGTGTCTGTCCATTTCTTCCCATTTTTGATGGGATTAGATATTTTTTCTTGTAAAGTTCTGTCAGTGCCTTGTATATTTTTGAGATTAGCCCCTTATCTGATGGGTATTGGGTGAATAGTTTCTCCCACTCAGTGGGTGGCTCTTGTATCCTGGGCACTATTTCCTTTGAGGTGCAGAAGCTTCTCAGCTTAATATATTCCCATCTGTTAATCTCTGCTTTCACTTGCTTGGAGAGTGCAGTTTCCTCCTTGAAGATGCCTGTAGTCTCAATGTCCTGGAGTGTTTTGCCTATGTGTTGTTCTATATATCTTATGGTTTTGGGTCTGATATCAAGGTCCTTAATCCATTTGGATATTACCTTCGTACATGATGTTAGCTGGGGTCTAAGTTCAATTTTTTGCAAGTGGCTAGCCAGTTGTGCCAACACCACTTGTTGAAGAGGCTTTCCCTGCTCCATTTAGGATTTCCTGCTCCTTTATCAAAAATTAGGTGATTGTATGTCTGGGGAACATTTTCTGAGTATTCAAGCCTATTCCACTGATCTGAGGGCTGTCCTTATTCCAATACCATGCTGTTTTGATAACTATTGCTTTGTAGTAAAGTTTAAAGTTGGGAAAAGTAATTCCTTCCATATTCTTTTTCCCAATGATTGCTTTAGCTATTGTAGGGTGTTTACTGTTCCAAACAAATTTCAAAAGTGCCTGATCCACTTCTTTGAAGAATGTCATGGGTATCTTTAGAGGGATAGCATTAAATCTGTGTAATGCCTTGGGGAGTATTGTCATTTCGATTTTGTTAATCCTGCTAATCCATGAGCAGGGTATGTGTTTCCATTTCCACGTGTCCTCTCTTATTTCTTGAAGCAGAGTTTTATAGTTTTCTTTGTATAGGTTTTCACATTTTAGTCAAGTTGATTCCAAGATATTTGAGTTTGTGTGGCACTATTGTGAATGGGGTTGTTTTCTTAATGTCCATTTCTTCCTTATTTCTTTTTTTAAATAAATTAATATGTACATTTATTTTACTTATTACAAAACTTTTTTAATATAATTTTATTTTGATCATAGTGGCTTACATATTGTTGACAATAATATTTTAGGTACGTATTTACATAAAATCAGGGGTGGTTCCTATCAACAATTTGTCCTCCCTACACCTCCGTTTTTGTCCTACCTCCCATATCCTCTTCCCTCACCCCCAGGGCTGCTAGAATATGTGGTCCCCTCTGTACCTAGCCTACTACTTAATGGTCTTGCAATTGTTTGGTCTTGGTGCCTCCCTGACTTCTCCCTCTAACTGTGAGGCAGGGCTACCTAGTTCAAGTTATGTGGTTTTGTTTGAAGAAGAGAAAAGTAATAAACTGGGGTAAAAGTCTAATACACCGAAAATGGGCGGAATCCTTCTAGAGGCTCTCATTATCGATTTGAGAGACGAAGGAGAAAAAGAAGGTGAAACACTCCACCAGTACAAAAATGAGTGTCAAATATCCAGTGAGGACTCCGGCATTAACAATAAGCACCACAAAAAAAAGTAAATAAATAAAAATAAAAATAAAAATAAAAAACTGCCATGGTCTTGAGATAAGAAACATGGCATAGCACAGAAAGAAAGAAAAGAGAAAAAAAATAAGTATAATTAGGGACAACAACTTCAATAACCACACCAGAACAAAGAAATCGACCAAAAATAGATAGGTAAATAATAATAATAATAATAATAATAATAAATGAAGATAAAAATAATATATAAAAAATAAACAATGTTTTCATGCTTTTTGCTTTTTTTCCCTCCTGCCTGGCACAGTAAATATTGGGGTCATTCTAAGAGGAATTCACTTGGCCTAAGAGATATGGGGTTTCTCCGTCCTTGGAGTATATTGTCATGGGATTAACTATAGACTCTGTTCAGAGTCATTTACTCTCCCGGTGGTGCTTTTGTGGTGTTTTGAAGACTTCTGGTCCATCCTGGGTGATACAATCAGACCTCTGTATCTAGAGATCTCAGTATCTGCACAGGTCCAGGGGTGAGTTTTATGATGAAGTCAGTCTTTGTGGTTCTAGAAGTTCTGTTCCCTCAGTGTCATTTTAATCCATCTTCTGTGGATAGTGGTCTTAGTCTTTGAACTGAACCTAGGATGGCACCTAGTATAGCGTCTTTCTTTGTGTTTCCAGAAGCCCCATTCCATTATCATTGTCTTTGCGAGACCTTTGGAACTGGGTATCATGGTTATTGTGCAGATCGTAGTTCAAACCCTAGACTAGGGCTTTTTTATTGGTCTCAAGATATATACAGTCTTGTCATGGTTCTAGCAGCCAGTCATCTGTAAATCGCGATCTTGGCTTTTGGACCTACCAAAGGGTAGGTCCTACAAAATCTTCTGATTTTGTCTTATCGTTAGCTGTTAAGGTAGGATAACCTGCTCTTAGGTCAAGTTCCCATTTTCCTCGTTGTCAGGATATCATATTAGAACTGGTCCTTGTTGGTGACCCAGCAGTATTAAGGCTGTCTCGGATGTGATTTGTTTCCTGCAGCTGTTGTGAAGAACTGTGCCATTTCTTTTTTTCTTTTTTTTTTATTATTTTAATTATGACAACAAAGATGCAAAGAAAGAGGACAGTGTAAAGTTACAGTGAAAGCCCAATCACCCATAAACAGGATTCTCAGTAGTCCCATCGATGATATCCCAGCCTTGAACTTTCAGCCAAAGAACATTAAGAAAAACAAAACTGAACCCATGTACAATACAATTACTTTGTCCCTCAAATCCCCAGTTGTAGTACATATTATTTCTTAGCAGCACACCATATAATCTAAAGATATTAGACTTATGTAACTCTTTAAACATTGAGGGCAAAGTACATTTATCTAGTTCCATGCACATGCTTACTAGTTTAAGTTAACCTCAAAAGTTTTAGTGGGTTGTTTTTCTTAAGGATTGGAGTCAAGGGAACATAGTAAAAAATGGTATTTAAGTGGCATTTGTTTGCATAGGCCCACCAAAACATAAGGGACATGGAAAGACAAATTATGGTCTAAATACATGGAGACCCTACCCCTGAAGTTTCCTGGCACAGGACTGACTCTAGGCTCCAGGCAAACTAGTTTGTCTAATTCAAGTCATCGTCTGTAGTGGCAATACACCTCCATTCCTCACATAGTCTCTGTTGTTGGTATCATGCTTCTGTATTAAAGATCCTGGAGTCTGCATATCCCATATTGCAGTCAGGATGGTGCAGAGCATCCTCTCGTTTCACCTCACACTTAAGGGGCAATAGAGAGAACCTTGTCCTGTAGAGCAGGTCATTGTTGTTGTCACGTCTTCTCGCAGGTCATTGTTGTTGTCACGTCTTCTCAGTATAAACGGAAGTGTCTTTTTAGGAGGTCGATGTCAGACCCTTGGTAGTGTCTTTCCTGGTAGAGGACTGCTTCCAACTGTTGCTATAAAAGACCTTGGATATTTCATAGATAGCTTGCCTGGTTCCAGCGTGAATGGAGAATGCCCATTCATCTGAGGCCTGTGCCAGGTCATTATATCAATGTTCAGGGTATAAGGTACATTGTAATGAGATTTATTAAATAATAACTAATCTGTATGTATAGTGTTTTCCCATTTTAATGTGTCCATGCAAAATGCAAACAAGGATCAATGCCATGAAGCGTTATTGGTGCATCTGGAGGCAATAGGAACAAGACCAGCAATTTCCATGACATAGTTCAATCATAGGCATCAAACTGAGGGACAGTTCCACCAACAATCCTTACTGAACAGCTTACAAAGAAAAGAAAAGATGAAAAGTGGATAGAAACATCATGGTAGAAGAATATATAGAGAGTTACAGCAGTTAAAGAAAATAATCATAAAATATTCAAAAGATATATGTGTTCAATATGTGTTCGATTTGTGTCCTTCTAAATAGTTCTGGGATTTGTAAGATTTACTGAATGTCTTTGGTCAGAGATTAAAACTGTGTGTTACTGAAGTTAAGAAGGGTAAATCTGGGGTACTGATGGTTGGGAGGAGCATATGATCGTGCGGGGGCGTTAGCCCCCGCGCGGCTTCAAAATGTAGACTGGTATGAAATTGCCAGTGACAGCCTGAGTATAGCTGAGCAGTTATCTGCCACCCCCCAGATCAAACGCCACCCCCTAAGCCAACCTCTGGAGCCGGCCTGGGAGTGGGGAAAACCCAGGGTGCCCCATCAGGTTCTCCCAGAAACCCACCTGGAGATCCGGAGGAAAGGGGGAGAGGGGGGTCGGGTGACCCAGGTCCGAACCCCCTACCCTAGGCCAGGCCAAAAGACCGCTGGCACATGCGGAGGTCTGCCAGCTGCCCGCCTGTGCTGCTAAAAATCCTGCTCCAGGACGAGAGAGAGACCCTCCCAAGCCCGAAGGACAGGAATTTAAGTCCAACCCTAGGCTGGTCCCCAGACCCGGCCTGGGAGTGGGGAAAACCCAGGGTGCCCCATCAGCTCCTCCCAGAAACCCACCTGGAGATCCGGAGGAAAGGGGGAGAGGGGGGTCGGGTGACCCAGGTCCGGGCCCCCCTACCCTAGGCCAGGCCAAAAGGCCGCTGGCACATGCGGAGGTCTGCCAGCTGCCCACCCGTGCTAGAACTGTGCCATTTCTATGTCTGGGACCCAGGGTTCAAGGCTGGATGGATGGTATGTAATCACCTGAAGTCTAAGTTGATTTCACATGACATATTTTCAAGGTAGGAGATATTCCTGTATTGTAAACAACTATGAGTTCCTATCTCTAGTAGATAAGAGCTCTTTTTATATGTAAGATTTCCCCCCTTTTTTAGTGTGCCTTTGCAGGGAGAAATGGTGCTACATTATATTGTCGGTGCATTTGGGGGTGGACAGAGAGGAAAACAGAAACAGGTCAAATACCCAAAAAAGATAATAAAAAATAGGAATAAAAATGCATGTGCTCACATATGTATATGTATAACAAACATTTTTAAAAAAATTAAAAAAGAGTTAATGAATATTTAAAGGACCAAAGTGGTGCAAAAGACTACCTTACATTTGGAGAAAAGCAGGTAAAGAGGTGGTGTAATACAGGTCTTATGCTTATGTTGGAGGTACAGGTTTTGCCATTGACTTTTGGGTTTTTATTGTGGTGTGTGGGTTCCCAGGCACCTTTCCATCACACCCCCTGACCTTCTTCAGATTGGCAAAAGATTTGTGGCAGGGAGGTCATGGAAGAGTTCTTGCATTGGGGATATTTTTGGGACTAAGTCCAGTTTCAAGTAACATTCCATGTTAGGGGGAATTGGTAGGGAGAGCCACGCAGCATGAGTCCGCAGGGGAGTTGGCAGCCTTTTCTTGCAGGAGACGAGGTGTGGGTTTGACTGGGTGTCCCTTCTCTTGGGTGCTGGGTAGTGGTTCGTTGGGGTAGGAGGTCAATCTTGATGCCTAATAGATTAAGGACTGAGAGTGAAGAGTTTTAATACGGTGGGACATCTGGATGGGATTGAGGGGTGAGGGGATAGTTGTATTTCCAAAGGGGGGAAAGGGGAAGGTATATGGAAGGGGTAGGAAGGGAGAAAAGAGAAAATACATTAGAAAGAAAGGGAGAAGAGGAAAGGAAAAAAGTAAAGAGAAGAATAGAAAAGAAAAAAATAAAAAAGAAAGTAGTGGGAGGAGAGGAGAAAATAGCAAGGGAATGCTAGTTTGGTTGAATGTGTTCCATGAGTAGAGTCTATAGTTTAAGTCTGTACATCGCAGTTACTGCTTTGGTGGTCTGACTGGTCACGTGCTTCAATTCTCTGGCGAGAGGCACGCAGGTTGGTGGGCATGGCCACATGGAAATGCACTCACCCTGGGCACCGGTGCGGGCCATTTCTTCCTTATTTCTATTGGTGTATAGGAAGGCTATTGATTTTTGTGTGTTAATTTTGTAGCCTACCACATTGCTATATGAGTCTATTGTTTCTAGAAGCTTTTTGGTAGAGTCTTTAGGGTTTTCTAAGTAGAGTATCATGTCATCTGCAAACAGTGAGAGCTTGATTTTTCCTTTCCTCTCTGGATTCCCTTGATATGTTTTTCTTGCCTAATCACTATAGCGAGTACATCCAGTGCTATGTTGAATAGGAGTGGTGAGCGAGGACAGCCTTGTCTTGTGCCAGAATTTAGAGAGAAGGCTTTTAGTTTTTCTCCATTGAGGATAATATTTGCCACTGGTTTGTGGAAGATGGCCTTAACTTTATTGAGAAAGGTTCCTTCTATTCCCATCTTGCTCAGAGTTTTGATCAAGAATGGGTGTTGGACTTATCAAATGCTTTCTCTGCGTCTATTGATATGATCATGTGATTTTTTATTTTTCTTGTTGTTGATGTTGTGTATTATGTTGATAGATTTACGGATGGTAAACCATCCTTGCATTCCTGGGATGAAACCTACTTGATCATAGTGGATGATCTTCTTAATGAGGCATTCAATCCTATTTGCCAGGATTTTGTTGAGGATCTTTGCATCTGCGTTCATCAGCCATATTGGTCTGTAATTTTCTTTTTTCGTAGCATCTCTGTCTGGTTTAGGTATCAAGGTGATGTTTGCTTGATAAAAGCAATTTGGAAGTGTTTCTGTTAGTTCAATTTCATAAAAGAGTCTTGCCAGGATTGGTAGTAGTTCTTCTTGGAAAGTTTGAAAGAATTCGTTAGTGAATCCATGTAGGCTTGGGCTTTTGTTTTTGGGCAGACATTTGATTACCGTTTTAATTTCATCAATAGAGATGGGGGTGTTTAGATATGCTATATCCTCTTCCTTCGACCGTGGAAGATTATAAGAGTCCAAGAATGTATCCATTTCTTCCAGGTTCTCATTTTTAGTGGCGTAGAGTTTCTGAAAGTAGTTTCTGATTATCCTTTGAATCTCTGTCATATCAGTAGTGATCTCTCCTTTTTCATTCCTAATACGAGTTATCAAGTTTCTCTCTCTCTCTTTCTCTGTTATTTTTGCCAGTGGTCTATCAATCTTGTTTATTTTTTCAAAGAACCAACTTCTGCTTTCGCTGATCTTTTGGATTGTTTTTTGGGTTTCCACTTTGTTGATTTCTGCTCTCAGCTTTGTTATTTCCTTCTGTCTCCCTATTTTTGGGTCCTTCTGTTGAGCACTTTTTAGTTCTATGAGCTGTGTCATTATGCTACTCAGGTAAGCCCCTTCTTCCTTCCTGATGTGTGCTTGCAAAGCTATAAAATTTCCTCTCAGTACTGCTTTTGCTGTGTCCCATAACTTCTGATAGTCTGTGTCTTTATTGTCATTTGTTTCCAAGAATCTTTTGATTTCCTCCTTCATTTCATCTTAGACCCACTGGTTGAGTATGAGGCTGTTTAACTTCCAGGTGTTAAAGTTTTTCTTCTGTGTCCCTTCGGAATTCACAAATAATTTCAGAGCCTTGTGGTCAGTGAAGGTAGCCTGTAAAATTTCTATCCTCTTGATATTATGGAGGTATGTTTTATGTGCCAGCATGTAGTCTATCCTAGAGAATGTCCCATGTACATTGGAGAAGAATGTGTATCCAGGTTTCTGGGGATGGAGTGTCCTGTATATATCCACTAGGCCTCTTTTACCATTTCTCTCCTCAGGTCTATTATATTCTTGTTGGGTTTCAGTCTGGTTGACCTATCAAGTGTGGACAAAGCCATGTTGAGGTCTCCCACAATTATTGTGTTGTTATTGATATTATTTTTCAGATTTGTCAACAATTGTATTAAATATTTTGTGGTCCCTCATTCGGTGCATATATGTTTAGGAGAGTTATTTCTTCCTGTTCTACATACCTCTTGATTAATATAAAATGCCCATCTTTGTCCCTTACAACCTTCCTGAGTATAAAGTTTGCATTATCTGATATTAGTATGGCCACTCCAGCTTTTTTATTGGTGTTGTTTGCTTGGATAATTTTCTCCAGCCTTTTATTTTGAGTCTGTTTGTTCTGACTATTCAGCTGCATTTCTTGTAGGCAGCAGAAGGTTGGATTGAGTTTTTTGATCCATTTAGCCACTCTGTGTCTCTTAACTGGTGCATTTAGTCCATTGACGTTGAGAGAAAGAATTGTCCTGGAATTTAATGCCATCTTCATAGCAAAATTTGGTGTGTCTTTTGGTTAGTCTTGTCTTGAATTAGGTCTTTCAGTTTTTCTCTTAAGACTGGTTTTGAGTCTGTAAAGTTTCTGAGCCGTTTTTTGTCTGTGAAACCATCTATTCTTCCGTCAAACCAGAAAGTGAGTTTTGCTGGGTACAGTATTCTAGGTGAAGCATTCATTTCATTCAGTCTTGTCACAATATCCCACCACTGCTTTCTGGCATTGAGTGTTTCTGGTGACAGGTCTGCTGTAAATCTCAAGGATGCTTGCTTGAATGTAATTTCCCCTTTTTGATCTTGCTTTTTTCAGAATTTTGTCTCTATCTGTGGGATTTGTCATTGTGACTAGGATGTGTCTTGGGGTATTTTTTCTGGGGTCTCTTTTGGTTGGTACTCTTCGAGCATGCAGGATTTGATCACATATATTCTTTAGCTCTGAAAGTTTCTCTTTAATGATGTTCTTGACCGTTGATTCTTCCTGGAAATTTTCTTCCTGGGTCTCTGGGACTCCAATGATTCTTAAGTTGTTTCTGTTGAGCTTATCATAGACTTCTATTTTCATCTGTTCCCATTCTTTGACTAATTTTTCCACTGTCTGTTCATTTTCTTTAAGTTTTTTTCCAATATCTCCTGCTGTATGGAATTGTTATTTATCTCATCTTCCACAGCACCAAGTCTATTCTCAGCTTCTGATATCCTGTCCCAGAGCTTATCCTTTTTGTCATTCACTTTGTTTACTGACTTTTTCAGGCCTGTTTGTTGACATGTTATTTCAGTTTGGAGTTGTGTGATTTCTGTCTTCATACTTTCTTGGTTCTTATTAGTGTTATGTTCAACTCAATCCATGGTTTCTTTGAGTTCTTTGAGCATCTTCCATATTGCTTGTCTAAAGTCCTTATCTGAGAGGTTGTTTAGTTGGTTATTATCTTGTCATCTTCATTCTCTATGTCTGATGCTGGCCTACGGTGTTTCCCCATTGTCACACTTGTATTATGGGTTTTTCTACGTGTTGTGGTGGTATTCATTGGCTAAATGATGTAGGCAGCCACACTCCTCTACTCCACCCTTTCTGGATGGGTCGATTTGCCTCCAAGGGAGGGCAGTCCTCCGTGGATGAAGCCTCACATGGGATCAAATCTTAGGCCTGAGCAAGCAGCAGAGAAGACAGTCCGGAGAGAAATGCTGGGCTTCAGTGATCCAGCACAGTTCTTAGTGTGATTTTTTTCTTCTTGTTGCGATGGTGTTCATTCCTTAGAAAGAGCCTCTGCTGGAGCCTCTTTTCGGCCCACTCCCAAGAGGTTCACGTGACAGGACAGGAGACAGACACACATAGGCACCACTTACAATTTTTCACAGTCGGGCCCCACTTGGCAGTCGTAGTTTCATAGATTTTCCCAGCCTGACATCACAAACAGGGGGCCTGGCTTCTGCAAAGTACTGCTTATAGCCGGTTTTCACGTTATGGAGCAGTTCCTTGGCATTCCCGCCCTAGAATGGGCCTCTGGGAGAGCGAGTTTTCTGGAGCCTCTTTTCAGCCCACTCCCAAGAGGTTCACGCGACAGGACAGTAGACAGACACACACAGGTAGAACTCACAATTTTTCACCATTTTAAGTTATTAAGAGAGTAAATCCTAAGAGCTTTTATACAAGGACAAGGTTTTTCTTGGTTTTTTTTTCTTCTCTCCTTATTAGATGATAGATGTAATCTGGATCTATATGAAACTATGTCGTAATTATTTCACAACACATATCAAAAACATAATGAAACATCCATTAAACTAAACCAATACTATATTTATCAATAAAAATATTTCCCCAAAATGATGATGTTTGTTATGTACATTTTAATTCAATAAAAATATTAAAACCCTGAAAAAAAACTAAGTTTTGAAGTAGTTTTAATACAGCACTAAATAACTATCACAGGAAGATATATTTTAATGATAGGGAGATATTTCAATGGGCTAGAGTGAATTCTTTGCATGAGAGAGCCATTGGTTGATCCCTTGTACTGCAAGGTCCTCAAAAAGATCCAGGAGTGTTCCCTGAGCATCTCTGTGTGTGGCCCCAAAATGAAAAATAGATAATGAAGCATGTACATATACATATAGCATGTAATATAGAATAATGAAATATAGAATATGAAACTGAATAAAATCAGTATGCCATTTCCCAGTACTATATTTTACTTTTAAAAATTTATTGTAATTATTCACTAAATTAATTTTATTATTGTATAATGGGTTATAAATTAAATCTTGAAAATTGAGTAGAAGATATTATCCATACAGTTCTAAAATCTTATAAGTGTATATAGCACTGTCCTATGCATATAACAAGAATAAATTTGAAATTGACTCCAGAAATAAAATGTGTGTATTTTCAGTAAGTGTATTTCAGGGTATATCATGGTACAGAGCATGCTCACCTCTTCCAGAGTTATTGTATTCTCCACTCTACTTACCTCCAATCATGTTTGATTTAAATTCTTTATATACAAGTGTATATTTTATAGATACATGTTTGTTTTATATAAAAGTATATTTCTTACTTGGATGTATATTTTTCTCTTTTTACCATTAAGAGTTTAGTACTATAATGATTTCTCTTATCCTTGGATTTTTAGTGGCATATGTTAGGCAATGAAAACTTTTATTCACTCATACTTCAACACATGAGGTGAAATTCTTTGAAGGATTCAACACTCTCTTTCTGATACTTTATCTTAAAGGAAAATGTTGTTAATAAAATTCTAAAATAATTTCTTCATGAGAGCACTGAAATCTACAGGCATGGAATTAAAATGTTAATTATTGGCATTCGACATAAATAATGATCTTCCCAAAGAAAGGAGTGAGGAGAGGGGAGGGAACAAAGGTATGGATGATTGGAAGAAAGAGAGGAGGGAAGACAAAAAGGTTAGCAAGGACAAGGAAGGAAAGAAAAGACGAAATGAAAGGGAAAACGGAGAGGGCATAAGGGAGGTAAAAGGAAGGAAGGGGGAGAAAGAAACCAATTTGCTTCAGTACCACATACACCAGCTGAGTCATGACACACAGTTCTTTTTTCAGATTTCCACTACAATCAAGCAGAATCATAAAACTGCTGGGAATTGGAAGCCCTACAAAACCTTTTCAAATATAGAAACAGAGAGACAAAGCTGGAGGTAATATGCGCAGTTTGTAGATGGAAAAACTTGTTCGGCTGTCCAATTTTCACTAATGGACAATTAGTGTTGTTCCTTCAGTGGAACTCTTAGGCACAAGGACAGATCATGCCCTGGGAGGGGTGAGTGATTGAAGCGTGAGGTGAATGAACAGTTAATCCCAAAAGCAGGCACCCAATCTTCTAATTTCCTGCTCCTGGGGGTGAACTGCTTGCCTGATCCCCACAGGCTCCCATCTTTAGTCACTCACATAAAGAAGACATGAACAAACACATAACATTTTTTCAAAAGGGTCTAAGAAGTGAGAGGCCCAAGGATTTAAGGACTAAGCCACACATGAATTTCTTCATTTGTCTAATTGCTCCAAGAATCCCTCTTTCAATTGATGTCTTATGTCTGGGTGTGGGGGAGCCAACCTAGCAATCATTGCATAGGTGGTCCCTTTAGAGAGGAAGATTTTTACAAGTGCAGGATTGATTGTTATCAACTACAGCTTTTGTATAATTGTCAAGTTTTTGATAAACAAGAAATCATACTTGTCAGACAGTCAGATGCTGATGTCCCTCCTCTTTAGTATGTCTTAGCCATCATTGACGTCAGGCCTAAATTTTTCAAAGGAAAGAAGCTCTTCGCCCCCTGGAATACCTCACCATCTAACATTTGTCTTGAGGACCATTTGATAGCTGCAGGGAATAGGAGTGATCTTTCAAAAATGTTTATAGTTGAAGAAGAAACAAGTGTGATGGTTTATAGCATTGATGTACAAAATTACTACACCTCACAAATGCCAAAATGCTAAGACACTCCACAGCTGTCCCTCCTGTCTTCTAGTCTTTATTCCTCTGTTCCTTTCCTCCCACTGTTTGGTCATTGCTTCTGGATTGCCAAAAATTTGCCCGTGTTCAGTATTGTCTACTCTCTTACTTAGGCTCTCTATAGTTCACAAATGAGTGAGATTGTGTGACTTACTTTGCTTAATAGGATACTCTCTAATTCTGTCCATGTTGCAGAAAACCGCATGATTTCATCTTTTCTTACAACTGCACAGTATTCTATAGTATTCTATTGTGTGCATATATATTCATGTATCTACACATATATACCTTAGCTTCTTAACGCATTCACTTGTAGTTAGACAATTGAGTTGTTTCCATATCCTGACGACTTTACTACTCTCTCCAGTGAACAAAGATGTGTGTATAATCTATCAAATTGATATCTTGTGTTTGGGGGAGCTTTATGCCGAGAAGTAAAATCTTTGGTTTATATAGGAGATTGATTGTTACTGAGAAATTGATTTTTTCACCAGGAAACAAAGTGCACATAGACCTACACACATTGCCAACATGACTTTTTCAAATCATTTACTAAAGTCGGCTGAATTTTCTATATCAAAAAAGAAATCTGAAATACCTTCTAGCCTAGAGGCTTTTAAAATCTCCCCCAGAGGAATAGGGAGATGCCTTTTATGGGAAAGCAGACCCATTTCTGGCCGTTCTCAGTTACTTGTGTCTCTCATGTCTCCCTTAATAGATATAATGTTCAGAGGAAGAGCTCTGCCTTACTTATAGGACATCCCACAAAGCTATACTTAAGCCTTAACATTCACATCGGGGTGCACTGATACCTGCTTGCTGAAGTGAGCAAAAGGAGCTTACTGACTGTAGCACTTGTTTCTTCTCAGTAATCAATGGAAAGTCTGCCCTGAGTCCTGGGACCATGATCTTCTTTCCACTATAATTTTTTTCATCTCCACCAACTTCTCTTTGCCCACATCACAACACTGCCATGTCAGCTGTCACTGTATGTTTAACTGTTTATTCTCTTGACTGAAAGAAAATTGAGGCAAGAGATCCTATTTTATCTCCCCTTGAAACTCTAATAATTTTGAACATGATGCCCAAGCTGAGAAATGACTTTGTGATCAATGGACAGAAAGTGGGGCAGGAAAGGGAAGAAAGGAAAGGCAAAGTACAGAGGGGGAGATTGAAGATGAAATGACATCCTCCAGCCTTAAAATGGCATCTATGGTCTCATACACTGGGTCCACAACAAACTGCCATCTCCAGAACACTCTCACATGTTACTAAGCTGTGGGACACTCAGAGAACACAGACACTAAGAAAATGGATTTTAGCAGAGTCCAGGAGTGTGGGCCCATGTAGGCACATATATATGCACAAAATTAAAGTCTGACCACCTGCTCTGAGCACCAGAGCCTAGTATGCAACAACTACAATTAAATGTGCAAGTAATTATCACAACAACACAATGAGAAGGGCAAAGTGGGAAATTATAACATGAGTGAGCAAATGGTGGTCTGAGGAGTCTCTTTTGGATCAGAAAGCTGCTGCCTATCCCCTTTTTTCAGAACAGTAAGACTAAGAAAATAAAAATGGTATGTATGGGAGCAAGAGAAGTGACTAATTTCTTCTGCAAAGAAAAATATTTTGACCTTTAATAATAAAAGAGTGGCAATTTACAAGTGCCACAAATCCTTGATTATACAAAAGGGAAATCTGAAAGATGCTTTGCTGCACCATTTATGTAACACTTAGGTCCGACTTGACCAATTTATTGTTTCCAACTGATGAGAGGTTTTTTCACCATTTAGACTCCTTGGATTGGATCTGCAGCATGTAATGGCACATCTATTAGAAATTTTCTGTAAGTTAATGCTATTAAATAGGAAGTAGATTGCTGCTTTAAAGGATTGTAAAGTATTATTCAGAGTCTCTGAAATATATAATGATTGACTGATGCTCAGAAATTGCTCCAAAAAAAAAAAAGCATGTCAAATGCCAAACCTAGAGAAATATGACAATTGGGGAAAGTGCCTAGGAAATCAGCCAAAGTTAGTGATTAAAAGGAAAGTAAATCAGATCAAGAGAAATTGTCCACTTGAGAGCAAACAGGACACTGCCACTAGAGTACTTTGTTTACATTTTTGTCTTGCTTACTAGACAGAAAGTCCTTTGGGGACTTCCATCCTTTAATTTGCCCTGTTGATTTCTAGACCTGCCCAATGTAACATCCAGTGTATATATATGCAACACGCAGATTTTCATTTGTTATTACTTTGTATGGTTTGTATGATTTGTATAGTTTATGCCAATAGTTTCACCAGTTGCTTGGCTCATCATTGCTTCTTGAAATATATTTTTTAGTTCTAATTTACTTGGTGAAGAAATTTTCATAGGTCTTAGAGCAAATATCTAGTTATGTCTTTATCTTAAGGATTTATGCCCATAACATGTGATAATAGTATAATAGCACATAGTATAATATAAATAAATGTTAAATGAATGAATAGCAAACCCAATCTTTATTTATGTGACATTTTTAAAAATGGGATTGAATCAGAAAAAGTTCTCATCAGCAATGAACGAGAGAACCTTTTCACCACATCTGATACAGATCTGACAAGACCAAGCCAACCTGAGACTGGGGAGTAAAATTTGCCTATTAGAGTCACCCCATGTTGGGTAGAAACAACCAAGTCTAACCCACCCCAGTGCCTTGGCTCTAGCATAGGACATTCTGGAAGAACAGGGATTCAACTCTATTGCTAAGGAAGCTTCTACAGGGGCTGAACTAGAGCCTGTCAGCACCCCCACCCCCAACTTCACCAGGAAACAAAGGTGTCACACAAAGTAATTCTTGTCAGACTGCAGAGGCAGTCAGACTGCAACTCAAAACTGCCCAACTCTGAGTGAGAACACAATATTGAAATCCCTGTGTGAGAGCTGGAGAGCTGAGTTCAGCTGAGTTTAGCTTTGCATGCAAGGTTTTTATCCCTAACATTATATGACCTCAGTGTGCCACCAGGATCAACCCCTGACCATTGAGATAGAAGTAGCACTTAAGCACTGCTAAGGGGTGGCACAAAAAAAAAAGGAAAGAGAAAAAGTAATATGCTAAAGACTTGCGCAGATTTTAATAGATAACTAGAAAACCCTTTGAATTGTCTAGAAAAGTTCAGCGCTATTTTTTTTTTTTTGGTTTTTTGGGCCACACCCAGCGTTGCTCAGGGGTTACTCCTGGCTGTCTGCTCAGAAATAGCTCCTGGCAGGCACGGGGGACCATATGGGACACCGGGATTCGAACCAACCACCTTTGGTCCTGGATCGGCTGCTTGCAAGGCAAACACCGCTGTGCTATCTCTCCGGGCCCTCTATTTTATTTTTAATTACTCTTTGTTCTAGTCAGCCCCATGACCTCCCTTTCCAAGAGAAAGTTGAAGAATGACTTAAAGGTGAATCTTTTTTTAGTATCTTTGGAGATGTTTTGCTATGTCCTACAACTCACCAGTGTTTCTCGAGCAACTGAAAGCTGTTCCTTTGAAGTGTAATCATCAGGGCAGAGAAAGTCCTCTTGGCTCTGGCACTGTGGGAGATAGGATCCCAACCCGGTTATTGCCAGACAGCAGACAGCCAACTTAATCACATTACTCCATTACAGTCTTCAACCCTGTGCAAACTTTCACTGGAACTACCACTGGCTTTCCCTACTGATGGCCTCATTCTCTCTGGAAGATACTCAGATGTCTGCACTAACTGAAATGCAGCTTAGCTCTCTCTCCACCAGGTGTCTGTTTCTATATATATATACTCATGACTGATATCAGGCTTTGACAATATTAAGGTCCACCTTTCCGATTGCTAAAGGTAAGGAGAGCTGAGCAAGTTTATAGAGAACATAAAAGTATTTATAAACTATGAAGCTCTTTGCAAATACAACTAAATCCTCTCTTATGACTCTCACCTCACAATAGTTTCTTGGGAAGTGGGAACTTGAAGCAAAATGATGAATTATAGAAGTAGTTCTTTTAATGATATGATTTCATTCGATTGTGGGCCAGATATATAATGTTCTCATCAAAATTATAAAATATATGACAGTTTTACACGTTTTTCATACCCACTATATATTTTAGAATAAATAGCTACTAAATTGTACAGAAAACCTGCTAATATTAATATTTTGACTAGGCTGACTTTGGATTTATATGTCAATTTGAGAAAAAAATAATATCTTGATAATATTGAATCTTGGGCTGGAGTGATAGTACAGTGAGTACAGTGGACAAAGTATTTGCCTGGTATGCAGTAGATCTGAGCTGGATCCCGAGCATGCCATATGGTCCCTCAAGTCCCTCAGGAGTGACCCCAGAATGCAAAGCCAGGAGTAAGATCTGAGCACCACCAGATCTAACCCCAAAAGAAAACAAATAATAATATTCTGATCAAGGGAAATGGTATAGCTCTACATTTATTTACCTCTCATTTAAATTTTCTTTGCAATTTTTATAGCTTTAACATGGAGGAATGGAACATTACTCCATTAAATTTATTTCTATTTTGTAGTTTTTGATGTTACCATAAAATATATTTTATAAATCTATTTCCAATTTTGTTGATAGTATACTATGTATTGTCTATTACTAAATATTGTAAGTTCGTCTTATTTCTGTGAGTGCTGAATTAATTTATTAATTTTACAAAGGCTTTAGTTACTTTGGAAGTGTTTCTGCATACACCCATGTTGTCTACAGTTTCCGATTTTCCATTTTTTAAATTTTTAGGGTTTTTTTCCCCTCTACATTTTACTGTCTCATACCACCAGAACAACATTGAATCATATCTTTTGCCAGTCTTTAGAGAAAAGAATTCAATGATTCATCATTAAAAAAGGTGTTTGTTGTAGGTTCTGTATACCTATTGCCTTTATCCAAGTTTCCATTCCTGATTTGCTGATATGTTGTTTTATTTTTTTTACTGGGGTAGGTTTGATCTGCATCCAGTGGTGTTGAGGTTTTACTGCTGGTTTTGTGCTCAGGGTTCACTTCTGGCAGTGTGCAGAGAATCATATGTGGATGTGTGGATGAAATTTGGGTCAGCTACATGAAAGCTACATACTTTATCTTCTATAATATATCAACAGTCCTATTATTAAATAATGAATAGGTATTAAACGTTATAAATGTTTTCCTTCATTTATTTATATATATTATTTAAAATATGGGATAATACATGGAGTGATTATTTTTTTGAAGAGAGAGAGGGAGAAGGAGGGAGAGGGAGAGAAAAGAGTGACAGGGAGAGGGAGAGAGAGGGAGGAGAGAGAGGGAAGGGGAGGAAGAGAGGGACAGGGAGGGAGAAGGGGAGAGAGAGAGGGAGGAAGAGAGGAAGGGAGAAAGAGAGAGGAAGAGAAGGATAGGGAGGGGGAGAGAGGGAGAAGAAGAGTGAGAGGAAGAGAGGGAAAGGAGAGAGAGAGGAAGGAGAAAGGGAGGTAGAGAGGGAGAGGGAGTTTTTCCCCACATGGAGTGATTTTTAAAACACCTAACTAGCATGTCATTCTCGGGAGAAACCACTACTTATTCATGATATATTATTTAATTTATGTGTTTCTGACTTACTTTGCTAAATTTATCAGGGTTATATTTGTTAAATAGGGGAGCTTGGTTTTGTACACTTATGAATAGCAATTAAGTTGAGTGAGAATCCAAGGATGATATATTTTCCCTGAGGACATTGCAGATATCTTCCTGTATTTTCATATCATTTGCATTGATGAGTAGTCTATACTCAGAGTAGTTGTCATTTCTTTAAAAATAATACCATCGTTGGACATTTTTAAAGACATTTTTCACTTCTCTTAAGTGTCAGGACATTTTATCATAATGTGTTTGAGGTAAATTTGTCTTATTTGGGTACGACTCAGTATAATTTTTCCATCTGTGGAGTGATTATTTTTTTAATTTATTTATTTATTTTTGATTTGGGGGTCACACCTGGGATACTCCTGGCTCTGCACTCAGAAATTATTCCTGGTAAGTTCGGCGGATGATATGGGATGCCAGGATTCTAACCAGGATATGACCTGGGTTGGCCACGTGTAAGGTAAATGCCCTACTGCTTTTCTCTCGCTCTGGCCCCTCTGGAGTGATATCTTATGTCAGTCACAGCCCAAGTTAATTCAAATTCTCTCTCATGGTGTTTGTTTTTCCTCCAGGATTTCTTACTATATGCCTTGACTTCTATTATCTAACTTCCCTAATGACACTTTCATAGTTTCTATTTCCTTATATCTCTGTCTTTAGTTCTAGTTAACCTTTTTTCCCATCTGCAATCTAATCCACCAAAGTTTAAATTTCGACAACTACAATTTTCATTTAGAGACACTTACTTGGTTCTTTACCAATACTGCTTTTTATCATATTGCTCTGTGCTTCCACTAATGTTTTTTAAATGCAATTACTAAGAAATACTATTATTTCCTTCAGATAGTTCTATAATTTAAGAGTTTCAGAGTGCTAACTTTTCTGGTTTTTTATTTTTTTTGTTCTTCCATATGAGATTATTTGTATGTGTGTACTTTGAAATTTCTCATGTTCGTATTTTGGGTCATACCCAGAGATGCTCAGAGATTTATTCTGGCTCTGCACTCAGGTAACACTACTGGTGCTGCTCAGGGAACCATAGGGGATGCTGGAGATTGAACCTTGATTAGCTACATGCAAGGTAAGTGCCTTACTCACTGTACTATCTCTCTGGCCCTTACTTTGAGATTTTAATTTCAGTATGAAGTGAAATGTCATGAGGGCTGTTTATATGCTAAAAGAGAAAGTGATTTGATTTGTGAAAGAATCACTGAAAATGCATTTTCTGCTTTCTTTTGTCCGGTGTCCCGGAAATTTCAATGGTTGCACATCAATTCTATAATAATAATTTTATTTGTACCAAATAAGTTAATTATGACCAGTGTGGTATTGGAGAAATTTAACTTTATGCATTGTGCACCAGATGCAACAATGCTTAGGGTCTACTTCCATCTCTGTGATTAGGGGTTATTCCAAGCAATAGTTGGAAGACCATATGGTCACAAGGATCAAACCTGGACCTCTCACATGCAAAATATGCACTCAACTCATCAAGCTATCTCTCAAAGGCACAGTATTTTTATATTTATGAAAGAGACTTTTCTCTCTCAAAAGATTGGAAAAATAATTTTAATGTTTATTTCTTCTCTATCATTATATATATATATTTATATATATATACAAGAAGGCAATGGATTTTTGCATGTTAATTATATATCCTGCCACTTTGATACACAAATATATGTTATTCTAGGAGCTTTTTGGTATAGTCCTCAAAATTTTATAAATAAAGTATCTGCAATCAGTGAGAATTTGACTTCTTCCATTCCTATATGGATCCCTTCATAGCTTTTTCTTACCTGATTGTTACGGCAAACACTTCCCTTACTATATTGAATAAGAGTGGATAGAGGGGGCAGCCTTGTCTTATGCAAGATTTTAGAGTAAGGTTTTTCAGTTTATTCCTCATTGAGTATAATATGTATATTCCTCAAAAATCTGGAAATTGAGCTCTCATATGATCCAGCAATACCACTACTAGAGATATAACCTAGGAACAAAAAAACACAACAGAAAATGCCTCCTACACTCATCACAGCACTATTTACAATAGCTGGAATCTGGAGAAAACCCAGGTGGCCAACAACAGATGATAGGCTAAAGAAACCGTGGTACATCTACATAATAGAATACAATACAACCATTGAAAAAAAACATTGCAAGTGGCTAGCCAGTTTTGCCAACACCACTTGTTGAAGAGGCTTTCTTTGCTCTATTTAGGATTTCTTGCTTCTTTATCAAAAATTAGGTGATTGTATGTCTGGGGGACATTTTCTGAGTATTCAAGCCTATTCCACTGATCTGAGGGCCTGTCTTTATTCCAATACCATGCTGTTTTGAAAACTATTGCTTTGTAGTAAAGTTTAAAGTTGGGGAAAGTAATTCCTCCCATAATCTTCTTCCCAATGATTGCTTTAGCTATTCTAGGGTGTTTATTGTTCCAAATGAATTTCAAAAGTGCTTGATCTACTTCTTTGAAGAATGTCATGGGTATCTTTAGAGGGATCACATTAAATTTGTACAATGCTGTGGGGAGTATTGCCATTTTAATGATGTTAATCCTGCCAATCCATGAGCAGGGTATGTGCTTCCATTTCCGTGTGACCTCTCTTATTTCCTGGAGCAGAGTTTTATAATTTTCTTTGTATAGGTCCTTCATTTCTTTAGTCAAGTTGACTCCAAGATATTTGAGTTTGAGTGGCACTGTTGTGAATGGGGTTGTTTTCTTAATGTCCATTTCATCCTTATTACTATTGGTGTATAGAAAGGCCATTGATTTTTGTGTGTTAATTTTGTAGCCTGCCACCTTGCTATATGAGTCTATTGTTTCTAGAAGCTTTTTGGTAGAGTCTTTAGGGTTTTCTAAGTAGAGTATCATGTCATCTGCAAACAGCAAGAGCTTGACTTCTTCCTTTCCTATCTGGATTCCCTTGATATCTTTTTCTTGCCTAATCGCTATAGCGAGTAATTCCACTGCTATGTTGAATAGGAGTGGTGAGAGAGGACAGCCTTGTCTTGTACCAGAATTTAGAGGGAAGGCTTTTAGTTTTTCTCCATTGAGGATGATATTTGCCACTGGCTTGTGGTAGATGGCCTGAACTATATTGAGATAGGTTCCTTTCATTCCCTCAGATAAGTGGAATAGACTTGAATTCTCAGACAATGTTCCCCAGACATACAATCACCTAACTTTTGATAAAGGAGAAAGAAATCCCAAGTGGGGCAGGGAAAACCTCTTCAACATGTGGTGTTGGCAGAACTGGTTAGCCACTGGCAAAGAAAGCGAACATAGACCCCCAGTTAACATCATGTACGAAGGTAAAATCCAAATGGATGAAAGCCCTCGATATCAGACCCGAAACCATAAGATATATAGAACAACACAAAGGCAAAACAGTCCAGGACATTGACACTACAGGCATCTTCAAGGAGGAAACTGCACTCTCCAAGCAAGTGAAAGCAAAGATTAACAGATGGAAATATATAAAGCTTAGAAGCTTCTGCACCTCAAAGGAAATAGCACCCAGGATACAAGAGCCACCCACTGAGTGGGAGAAACTATTCTCCCAATACCCATCAGATAAGGGGCTAATCTCCAAAATATACAAGGCACTGACAGAATTTTACAAGAAAAAAACATCAAATCCCATCAAAAGATGGGGAGAAGAAATGGACAGACTCTTTGACAAAGAAGAAATACAAATGGCCAAAAGACACATGAAAAAATGTTCCACATCACTAATCATCAGGGAGATGCAAATCAAAACAACTATGAGGTACCACCTCACACCACAGAGATTGGCACACATCACAAAGAATGAGAATAAGCAGTGCTGACAGGGATGTGGAGAGAAAGGAACTCTTATTCACTGCTGGTGGGAATGCCATCTAGTTCAACCTTCATGGAAAGCAATATGGAGATTCCTCCAAAAACTGGAAATAGAGCTCCCATATGACCCAGCTATACCACTCCTAGGAATATACCTTAGGAACACAAAAATACAATACAAAAATCCTTTCCTTACACCTATATTCATTGCAGCACTATTTACCATAGCAAGACTCTGGAAACAATCAAGATACCCTTCAACAGATGAATGGCTAAAGAATCTGTGGTACATATACATAATGGAATATTATGCAGTTGTCAGGAGAGATGAAGTCATGAAATTTTCCTATACATGGATGTATATGGAATCTATTATGCTGAGTGAAATAAGTCAGAGAGAGTGAAAAACGCAGAATGGTCTCACTAATCTATGGGTTTTAAGAAAAATGAAAGACATTCTTGCAATAATAACTTTCAGACACAAAAGAGAAAAGAGCTTGAAGTTACAGCTCACCTCATGAAGCTCACCACAAACAGGGATAAGTTTATTTAGAGAAATAACTACATTTTGAACTATCCTAATAATGAGAATGTATGAGGGAAATAGAAAACCTGTCTAGAGTACAGGCGGGGGTCGGGTGGGGAGGAGGGATATTTGGGACATTGGTGATGGGAATGTTGCACTGGTGATAGGTGGTGTTCTTTACATGACTGAAACCCAAACAAAATCATGTATGTAATCAAGGTGTTTAAATAAAATATATAAAATATATAAAATAAAATATATAAAAAAGATAAAAGAATACTAAAAGGACAGCAAGTCCAAATAAATTATATTAATGCAATAAAATGTTTTTGAATGTTTATACACAAAAAAAGAAAAAATGAAGTAATGAAATTTGCGTATACGTGAATTGAGATGGAGACTTTTATTCTGAGTGAAACAAGTCAGAGGGAAAAGGATTGACATAGAATAGCCTCACTCATCATTGGAATATAAGAAAAATAAAAGACAATATGGTAATAATATCCAGAGACAATAGAGATGAGGGCCAGTAGGACAAGTCCATAATATGATATACCACAAAGAACAGTAAAGTGCAGTTAGAGCACTAAATGCACTGATAACTACCATAACAATGATAGTGAGAAAGAGGTATAATGCCTGTCACAAACACAGGCAGGGGGTGAAGGTGAGGTAAATGGAGGGCATTGGTGGTGGGAAAATTTCACTGATGAAGGGCGGCGTACATTCTGTGATTGAAACCCAACTATGAGATTTTCGATAACCATGGTGCTTAAATAAATAAATTTTTAAAAAAGATTGCAAAAAATGTAAGATTACTCACTTCTTCCCTGGAAGCTTCAAGTTTTTTATTATTACAGTTTTAGCTTCAATATTTCTCTATTTGATGTGACAGGAGATTGCCATATGGGGTTTTTGGCAATATAAGTTATATTTTTAGAAAACAGAGAGAATATCATCCAAAATATCCATATTCTTAATTCTAGATTTAAGACAGTGTGTGTTGCACGTTTACTTCCCCTAACAATTTCCTGAACTATTTAAAAGTCAGTTGTGATTATAATGGTGTTCTATTCCCTTTTACTCTATCTAGCTTCTCCTTAAAAATATTTGCTTATTTAATAGTAGTGTTGGCATATTTACTAAAAACAATTTGTTATCAGGTAACATTTAATTTGTATAAATTATGTCCCATATATTTTATATCTTTTAAGATATCAGGACTAAGGAACTGAAGAGATATTACAGGAGATCAGGTATTTGTTCTGCTCATAGATGAACCTTGTTCAATCTCTGGAACTGCATATGGTCCCCTCGGGAATGTAAAGAGTGATCCCTGAGCTCAAAGCTAGTTATAAGACATAAACACTGCTGGAAATTGCCTCAGACAAACAAAAACAACCCAAATAAATAAATAAATAAAAATTCACAAAAAGAGAGCTCATTTTACAAAATAAAAATCAGAATCCAATAAAGGGTTACACTTTTAATTTTGTATTGAGTCCTTTCGTTCTACTTCCATCTAGACTATTAATTGAATTTTTGGAAGAAAATAGGCTAGTTGTGTTATAAAATGTCCACTATTCTGGCTTTGATTAATTCCTTGTGATTATTTAACATATCTACATCTCACCACATAATTGCCACAGATTTTATACCATTTTTCCAAGACGTGGGCTGTGACAATTATGTGATGTTATTTTAAAAATTTGTGCCAGTACGCTTAAAAATCATTAATTCTTCTATGATTATACAATGAAAGTTTATATATATTTTTGACTGAAAAAACAGAGTTTTTCATTATGCTGTGAAAATAGGTAATGCAGTTTTTCTATTTTCTGTAAAATGAAAGTCAGGTTTAATGGCCTGATTTTTGGCAAACATATTTCATAGGAGAAGCTGTAACCTTTCTATTGTAGCATGTTAGAAGGTTTGGCTGTCCTATTATTGGTGATCTAGGTTAAATTGATGATCCTTTTATTGTAAAATGTCATTTGTTTCATTGTGGCAAAAAAAGAGTACTCAACACTACCTGACTATATGATGAAAGCAGATTTGGATTGTTTTATCTGTGTTTCTATAAATCTGTAGCAAGAACATAGATCTCCATAGCTTGGTAGTCCATTGGCGGTGAACAACTGAGGTGAGCAGTCTTGGAGCTTAAGGAGCTTAAACACATTCCTTGCTTCAAGAGTTGACAGTGCAGTTGAGTGATGGGACCAGGACACCCAGAGACATTTTTGATCTTTACTTTTCTGTCTGGAGTGAATCTCCTACTTTCTAAAGAAAGCCAACATACTCTCAGAAAGTGAAGCTTTCTGAAGGCCCTTCTGTGTGCAGAGACTGTGTCTAGCCCTGGTAATAGAGATTTGAATACATACTGCCCCTTGCCCTCCTAGAGCCCAAGGCCTAATTGGATAGACACACATAAACAGACAACTACAGTTCAGCAAGTTGAGTACTCGACCATAGAAATAAACAGTGTGGGGGGGGGGGAGAGGGGAGAGTAGAGCAATTACCAAGGCTGTTTCTCCAAAAGGCAGGCCAAGCTCCCAGGCCTCCTAACCAGATAGAAGAGAGCACTAATTCTGAAAGACCTCACAAACGTTTTTTTTCTGGCCTTCAGTGCACAATTTAGCATAGATTCTTGGTTACTGAAATTTACACACTAAAAAATCAACTTGGCATTTCTCAAGATAGCTGATAGCAAGGTCCCAGAAAGCATTAATGGGCATCTAGGAGGGTGGCTCATACAACAACCCACAGGGTTTGGCTTTCCCCTGATAAGACTGTAGATCTTTAACAACTAGGCACCCACAGAGTGTATCCATACTGGGATACCCACCTTGCTTTGTAGACCATTGTGAGCCAAACCCCTGCAGTTGTTCGAATTTCAGCCACTGTCAACAACACTTGAGCTGCTCAAGCCTTTATTCACAAACCTCCAGAGAAATCCAATTCCTTTGTGATTAAGAATTAAAGTTGGGGGCCGGCGAGGTGGCACTAGAAGTAAGGTGTCTGCCTTGCAAGTGCTAGCCAAGGAAGGACTGTGGTTCGATCCCCCGGCATCCCATATGGTCCCCTCAAGCCAGGAGCAATTTCTGAGCGCATAGCCAGGAGTAACCCCTGAGCAACAAATGGGTATGGCCCCCCCAAAAAAAAAAAACCAAAAACAAGAAAAAAAAGAATGAAAGTTGTTCTGCTCTGTTCGGACTCTGATGATCCAAAGCAGTATCTACTTTATTGCCTTTTTGTCCACTTTTTCTTTCTCTTTAAATGTCATTACAAAGTTGCTCGTAATTGAGTTTCAGACTTACAATGTACACCACTCTTCACCCGTGAACATTTCCCACCACCAGTGTCCCAGTTTCTCTCCCACCCTGCCCTCTGGGGCAGGCATTTTACTTCTCTTTCTTTCTCTTACCTTCTTTTTCCTCTTAAAGAATGTGGTTTCCTATCATTAAGAAGGGGTACCGTGCATGTCACTTTATCTCCATTAAACGCTAAGTTCTTGTCCAGGGAGATCAGTTCCAACTCTCATTTGTCATAGTGGTTCATTCTCTGCCCTAACTGCACTGCTCAAATCTTTGTGGCAAGCTTCCTGCCATGGACTGGGTCTCCTTGCCTTCATCTCTATTGTCTCAGTCCATGTTTTTTTACTTTTGAGTGAGCGGTCCATTCACAGAGGTTCCTTGGAATTAGCTGTACAGTAAAGACAAATCTTGGCTGAAAAGGATTCAAGCAACCACAGCTTTGAAAATGATTAGCCATGATATAAAAGCAATGGCTAATCCTAGTGTACAATTAATTTCAGCTTCTAATTCTTTCCTCCTGTGGGCGAAGTGCATGAGAAATAAATATTATCTCCAAACGATGAATTCCTGGCAAAAGATCACTTATTTGAGATATGAGTAGTGTCTGGAATCTTTCCCTTCCTACAGGTATTGGCAGAACTAGAACACTTTCTTCTCCTGTTCTCCTTTAATTAGAAAAAACCTGATTTACTATTTATTCTTTAAGAAGAATTTAAATATAGGGGCCTGGTGTCACCCCTAGATACATGTTTAAGGTAACCAGATTTCTCCAATCTGAGGTGTCTTCTTATAGCTTATGCCAACTTCTACACAGAGTAGATGTTTACTTACTAATAAAACTGGTTTTTCTGGAGGGCCCACTCAAGGCTGCAGAGAAAGACAGTGCTGGAGTGCTAATTTCATAATGCAATCAATTAAGCCAAGTGCTCTGATAATGCCTCTGTCCCTTCTACCTTCACTAAACATCTAATTGCATGCGCAGGGGAGGGGGAAGAGAGAGAGAAGCTGCATCAACAGTAAAAAGACCCCAGAGAGGTGCCCCACTCCTGGGGTTCACCATGTTCCCTTTGCATTGGAGTACCTGGCCTTCTAATTGGCGCAGTCTTCTGGCTATTTTCAGGTCTTCACTTTGGGTAATGGATGCGTTTTCAAAGGAAAGCTTCATGGGGGTTGCTGTGGGGGCCGCTGCTGCACTGAAGAACACTGTGTGGGGTGCCAGGTTGCCAGTGGAAACCAAAATGTTCTAGGTAGGTCCAGCATATGGCTCAGTCTCAGGTGCCCGAGAGTGCATGGTTGGCCCCTCAAGCATGTCATGGTCCCGGCTCTGCAGACTGTGCCTGTTTGGAACCATTACTGCCCACAGTGCTCTGACCACTTCCTCATCTTCGCCCTGGATTAGCACTGCCCCAGACTCTGTAAACAGGAAAAGGGAAAAGGACCACACCAGTATAAAAGGAAACAAAAATGTTTCTTTTTGGATATTCTTGTGCACTTCTGTACTGAAAGAAAACATTCTTCCTGATAACATGCAGTGCAGAGCTGGTTGCTAGTCACCTCCAGTAGAATCTCAGAAACTTTCCGGAAGCTTTTAGTTGAGAGCCCACTAGGAGCTGAGGCTGCTGGCTTTGAAGCCAGAATTTTCACTATCCAACAAAAGAAGTATATGGGGAACTGGCCCAGTGCAAAGGCTTCAGGAGCTACAGAATAGACTAGGGACCTTTATTCCAAAATTGATGTCTTCCCTCAAATAAATATGAATGTGTCCAGGTTTCAGAGTCCCAGCACGGTACTCTTCCTCCCAGTACTCCCATCCCTATCTTTCACTAAGGGATAGTTCTAATGGAAACTTGCTCTTTTTACTGTACTTTTGTTTTGGGCAACACTGGGCTGCTTAGGGGTAACTTAGGGGTTACTCCTGGCTCTGCACTCAGAAATTACTCGTGGCAAGCTTGAGGGACTGCCAGAGATCAAATCCAGGTCTGCTGCATGCAAAGAAAATTTCTTTCTCAGTGTGCAATCTCTCTGTCCCCTAAGCTTGCTCTTCTTACATAGTTTTGAAATTGTCACTTTATCCAGTTCTGCTCAGTCTCCCCTCACCCTTTACAAAAATGCCACCCATATTTGAAACCCTGAACAGAGAGAGGGACTACATTTCCCACAAATAATTTATTTTTAATTTTTCAATTAAATCATACAGCGACAATGTTAAAAAATTATTGACACTTCCTCAAAGATATACAAATGAACAAAAGGCACATAACAAAAGGCTCCACATCACTAATCATCAGGGAGATGCAAATCAAAACAACAATGAGATGCCATCTCATGCCACACTGGCACACATCACAAAGAACAAGAACTATCAGTGCTGGATGGGATGTGGATGGAAAGGAACTCTCTTATTCGCTGCTGGTGGGAATGCCATCTTAGTCCAGTCTTTATGGAAAACAATATGGAGGTTCCTCCAAAAACTGAAAATTGAGCTCCCATAGGATCCAACATTACCACTCCTAGGGATATACCCTGTGAACTCAATACAATATAGGTGCACCCTTTGCACACCTATATACACTGCAGCACTATTTACATTAGCTAGAATCTGGAAACAAGTCAGATGCCCGACAACAGGTGAGTAGCTACAGAAATTGGTACATCTACACAATGGAATACTATGCAGCTGTCAGGAAAAATGAAGTCATGAAATGTTCTTATATGTAGATGGACAAGGAAACTATAATGTTTAGTGAAATAAGTCAGAGGGAGAGAGATAGGCACAAAATAGTCACACTCACCTGTGGGGGTTTAGAAAAATAAAAGAGTATGGTAATAATACCGAAAGACAATAGAGATGAGGACTGGAAGGATCGGCTCGTGATATGAAACTTATCACAAATAGTGGTGAGTGCAGTTAAAGAAATAATTACACTAACAACTATCATGACAATGGTAGTGAGTGAGAAATAGAATGCCTGTGTCAAAGACAGGCAGAGGTAGAGGAGGAGCAAGATGGGAGGCATTGGTGGCAGGAAGGTTGCACTGGTGAAAAAATGTACTTTTTATGACTGAAATCCAACTACAAACATGTTTGTAATCATAGTAATTAAATAAAGATATTATATATAACATTGTTGATGGTTGAGTTTAAGTCATGCAATGTTACTGCAAACACCAATTCATTTCCCACAAATGACCCTAGTTTCCTTGTCGAGTTTCCCCTCACACCATGTCTGCCTCTATGGATGGCATTATTCTCTGCCACAAAAAACTTCTTTTAAAAGCCACATATTACATTCCAATTTAGATGCCCCTATGTACTATGTAACAGGATCTGGTGTCATTGCTGAGAAACTTTTTTGGGGGTCTATAGAAATAATGAAAACTCAACCTTCTGCAATCTGAGACTCTCCAACAAGAGCAGAACTGTCTTACTACACAGAATATGACTTTCATGAATTACCCAATTTCTGATTTTTTTGTTTGTTTTGGGGGGAACCACACTGAGAGGTGTTCAGGGGTCACTCCTGGCTTTGCACTCAGAAATCATTCCTGGTTGGCTCAGGGGGACTATGTGGGATGCCAGAGATTGAACCCAGGTTGGCCATGTGTAAGACAAATGCCATGCTCCCTGTGCTATCACTCTGGTTCCTCATATTTTTTCTTAATCTAGAATCTGTTACTAACCCCTCATTGTCCTTCTCCCAGACATTGTCACCCACCATTCTACATTTTGTCTATGAGTCTAGGTTAGTGAGGGACCTAATGAATGTGGAATATAAGGTGCTTGTATTTTTCTGTCTAACTTCCTTCACTTAAGGAGCTATTTTCAAGATTCATCCATACTGTAGTATGTGGCAGAACTTCCTTTCCTTTTAAGACAGACTAATGATGGAGAAGCCACATCAGGTGGTTTCATATTTGTTGGTGGACATTTGATGTTTGCATGTCCTAATTGTCTGAATATTGCTGCTAGGAAGATGGGTGTGAAATGTTCAAGGTACATTTTTATAAGGCAACTGTGGCCTGGATCTAGCAGCAAAAAATTTCAACCACAAAAACAATTTTTTGGAATCTCTAGGTACCCCAACATTTGTAAAAACATAGGGTGCTGCCAACCAGGGAAAATGCTTGTCCGTGCCTTCTAGCTTTCCCTCTTCTTAGGTGTATGCTTTGAGCACTGTCCAATGATAAGTTTACTCCTCTGAAAATTGGAGTGATAAAACCTACCATACCCAGAGACATTGAGAAATCACAGGGGCCATCAAATGACTCTTACAGACTTTTAAAGCCCTTGGGGCTACTATTGCTATTGAACCCAGAAAAGGTAAAAGAAATGCTCAGCACCACTGACACATGGCCCTGAAGGCCTCGTGGGAATGTTTTGGAGGCAGGAGTCTAGGCCACAAGATCTTTTTTTATTTTTTGGTTTTTGGGCCACACCCGGTGATACTCAGTGGTTACTTCTCGATATGCCCTCAGAAGTCGCTCCTGGCTTGGGGGACCATATGGGATGCCGGGGGATCGAACCTTGGTCCGTCCTAGGCTAACGCTGGCAAGGCAGACACCTTACTTCTAGCAAAATCGCGCTGGCCCCAAGCCACAAGATCTTTGATGTGAGAGGACAAATTGGAAAAGCAGCAGGACTGAAATTTCAAAAGCAATTGATTATCTTAATTGCTTTATAACCAGCATGTCCCTTTACTTCTCAAATAAAATACCCCAATGAGTAGGGACTTATGCTCATTGGGGCCACAATCCAATCATATCCCAAGGGTAAACAGAATGATAGTCCTTACTAATTGTGGCTCTGCATGCTATGGGAACAGTCCCCCTTTAAGGAAGACACTTTCAAAGTAAGGAATTGAGGGCTGAGCAGGATGCTGTCATCTAGAAAATTTCCTTCTGGCCAGGATGTACTCAAAACTATGTGTCTGGAGGGAAATAAATCCATACCTGAACATGTCTTGAACCCTTTTATCTTTTCTACCCTTCAGCGAACAAAAAGTTAGTTGTGGGGTCAGAGCGACAGCACAGTGAGTAGGACATTTGTTTTGCACATGGTTGACCCAGGTTCAATCCTCAGCATCCCATATGGGCCCTGAAGTCTGTTAGGAGTGGTTTCTGAGTGCAGAGCCAGGAATAATCCCTGAGCACCACCAGGTGTGGACTCAAAGCAACACCAAAAAGTCAGTTGCTTCTTCATTGTCCCCAAAAATGAGTGAAAGTTTGGGAACTTGCAATAGGTCCATAAAACCCAGTTCACTTGTTTTTTTCCCCAGGATTAATAAAAACTCTATACTCCCTGTTTAGCTGTGACACCACAGCCTTACAGCCCATCCTTATCTTTACACTCTCAGTCCCAGTAAGAGGTTTTCAGAGCCCAAAGTCCTGGCACTGCCAATCTACCCAGGGCTGGACACTGGCCTGGGTTCATGGGCCATGTGTTCACACCCAGCTTCAACCTGACTTTCTTGGTGAGTTTAGTTAGAGCCTCTCCTCTCTATATCTAACTTCCTTTCCAATCTCTGGATTTAGGGTGTTTTAAAGGCCCACTCACCTGCCCTAATAGGCCCTTTGTACAAAGGAGCTTTGATTCATTTTTACTCCTCATTCACATTAAGTAGACAAGCCTAAATTTTTGGAAATTGAGGAAAGAAATGTTCAGTTGTTCTGTCTCAACGTTCTCCAAAGACCTACCACTTCTCTTTCAGGTCCTTCGTGTGCCCTCAGGTCTTCCTTGAGAAAGAACGTGGCTGGGAAGAATTGTTGGGGTGGGACTAGTGTGTAGATCTAGTTTTGTTATATTTTGGTTTGTTGCCCAAATATCACTCCAAGTAGTGCTCAGATGCACATATGCATTGCTGGGAATTGAACGTTGTTGATCCAAGCAAAACAACAAAGTAAGTCTCTATTCTCACATTCTCCATACTATGAGAGGAGTCAAGACCATCTTCTTAAAAGAGGTGCTGCTCGAGCTTTTATAATTTTATGATTTATGACACATTATCCAGGCATAGAATTTGAAAAAGAAGCATAATTTGTGGAAGAGATAAAGACAAAGTATGAACAAAACATGGAGATAGAAATGGCTATTGGATACTGTAGGCAGTCCTCTTTGTGTACATGGAGTAAAACACAAATGGAGAGAGATGCATATTTACTAAGGGTATTGTAATATATATATATATATATATATATATATATATATGTGTGTGTGTGTGTGTGTGTGTGTAGGGGTAGATGGGAGAGATCTTTAAGGGGATAGATGTATTAGGGTAAAAATTGGGTGGCCAGGGGCCAGAACGGTGGCACAGTGGTATGGAGTTTATCTTGCAGGTGGCTGACCTAGGACAGACCGTGGTTCGATTCCCCCGGTGTCCTATATGGTTCCCCAAGCCAGGAGAGATATCTGAGCGCATATCCAGGAATAACCAACCCCTGAGTGTCTCCAGGTGTGCCCCTCCCCCCAAAAATAAAACAAAAAAATAATGGGTGGCCAAACAGACGACTAAGGAGGATGGAATCAAGGATCAATACTGCTGACACACATAATTGACTGAGACCATGTGTCACTAATATGATAATAAATATAAAAGAACCAGGTATGGCTGCAGAGTTAGGGAAGGCTATTTTATCAGCAAGAACAAAGCATGAAAGGCTCTAAAAGAAAGCTTTAGAATAATTTAAATCAGAAGGGATGTTAGCATATGACATTTTTCACAGTCATTTTGTCTACTCTGTGACAGTGGGACTGCACCATAGAGTAAGATGTGAAGTAAATGGAGTAGTGAGGATGACACCTAAATTTCTCACTTGTGCATCTCAGTAATTGGTGTAATTGAGTACTGATATTAGAGATGCGATAAGAAAGGCAGATTGAGTCAGGGTAATTCTGAGTTCTCTTTAAGACATCTTGGCTCTGGGAAGCCTATGGTACATACAAACTGAGATCCAGTAAGTGACTGGATGTGTCAGTCAGGTTCTCAGAATATACATTGGATATAGAGTTATATATATATATATAAAGTTATGGCATAAATAAGAGTAATAGAATTTTGGGAAAGAATCAGATATCCCATGATCAGGAAAAAGAGTCAACAGAACCCTGGAAATAATCTAAGAACATAATGAGCCACCTATCTTCTTCAAGATAAGGGTCCATTGAAGAAAACCAAGAGAAGGCCGGAGTGATGGGGGAAGCAAGGGTGTTTGTCTTGCATGCACTAACCTAGGACAGGCCATGGTTCTATCCCCCTGCATCCTATCTGGTCCCCCAAGCCAGGAGCGATTTCTGAGCATAGAGCCAGGAGTAACCCCTGAGTGTCACAGGATGTGGATCAAAAAAAAAAAAAAAAAAAAAAAAGAAGACCAAGAGAGTACAAGGACATATAAAGCAGATTTATAAACAATGAAAAAAATAGAAGTTTAAGGAAAACCAGAAACATGATTTAATGAAAGCAAAGTGTTGCTTCAAAAATAAGTATCAAGAAAACATGCATTAATGCCAGATAAATTAAGGTCTAAAATGTGTTCATTTGATCGTTTTAGCTGAAACCATTTGTTTTATTATTTTAGGCTAAGAACAAAATATTCATTATAACAAACATTCTTAAAAAGAAAAAGCTGACAATACACAAGGGGTAATTTCAATATTACTAATTAAACATTTAGATGTTTGTATCTGTACAATTGTTAGAAAATTTTACATTGAGCATCATATAATATGTGACAAAGATAGTTTAATCTTTCCAAATTTCCCCAAAATAAAATAAAATAATAAAAATATACCCTTTTGGTGAAAGAATTGGACTTGCAGTGGTTAATTTAGCATGTCAAATATTTATACAGATGCCAATTTATAATATATGGAACTGAAATAAATAAAATTATAATGAAATGCTTCTTCGATATAAATGATAAAGTGTTTAGATATAAATCTATGAAAATGTATGCATGACAATTATAAGCACAATTCTACCTGACTTAAAAAACATTAAATGACTTAAGTAAAGGGAAGATGAACAATATTCATGGACTCAAAAACTCAGATGTCTGACCTGGAGAGGCATTGCATCTGTCCTCAGAGTCCCCTGAGAGTTTATCCCAGAACACAGAGCCGAAACCGAGCCTAAGAACTCCAGCTATGGCCCTGACTTCAAAATAAAATAATGTGAAATAAAATTTAGGAGACAACCGTTCAGAAAGTAAGTGCTTTCAGGCAGAATTTTTATGACATTTGATGAAATGATTTGAATTTTCATACAGAAATTCAAAATACTAAAACAGACTTCAAGATATGAATTAGAAATACCAAAGGGAAAAGTTTCCTTACAGTCTATCAAATCTTACAATGCCATAATAACTGTGACAATGTGCTAGTGCACAGATATAGATGAACAGATCCATAGAACAGTGTAATGAGCTTGAGCGCATATTCACATACGTAAGGAACTTGATTCGCATTAGAGGCAGCAATACAAATCATTTGGGAAAGGGAGAATGAGTGATAAGTGAAAAAGAAAAACCTGTTAATCACATATTAGAAATATACATGAACAAACGTGTATATATGCACACGTATCCCCATCTCAAACATCTCAAAGGAAATCCCAGGTTGCTAAAGTCCTAAATAGAAATGATACATTTTTTTAAATTTTAGGAGAAAATATAGGAAAATACCATTATGGCTTTAGATTAAGAAAGACATTTTAAAGCAAGTCATGAGATTTATTATTATTTAAGGTTTGTTGTTAAAACTGAGTCCAGGAAAAGTCGACTCTACATGTGACCAGAATTAAGCCATATTCCTTTGTTCTAGACTCTTCCTGTTTTTCTTCTTGATTTTTATTTTTTTCAGGAAAACATTCAGCAAAACATGGTTTACCTGAATAGTAATAAAATAAACAGTAGTGCATATTTATGTTGTAGTATGCACATAACAATAGTATTTAGTATACAAATATAAATACTTAGTATACAAATAATAATATAAATAAACAGCTTATGTTTTAGTATATAAACTTATTTCCCATCCACCACCATCAAAGTACAAAAACCCTGCCCTGTGTGAATATTGCTGTGAATATTCACAGTTGCTGACAACTGGTAGTAGTTGTGGCATCTATGCTCAACAGGCTTGACCAGCAATTAAGGTGACTCATGGATGGCCAGGACTGACAAGTGCTCCTGTCAGTCAGAAGTGTTTTGAAAGTGGCTGGTTTTGTTCTACCTAGCGAAGGCTAATAACTCATCTCACTATAGTACTACTCTCCATTCTCAATGTCAAATGGTGACATTGGACCTAGAGGTTTGTGTTTTTTCTCTTCTGAAGTATAGTAAGCCCCATGTCAGCCAGCCCAGGGATGTTGAGAGTGGTGAATAAAGTTTTTGTGTTTAATGTAACTTGCAGCTCTGTTTTTAAGAATAGAGGCTTAAGTTTGAGTTTGAGGGTTTGGGGATAAACCCTCTGTATTCTCAGGGCAAATTTCTGTAGCTTCAAAGTCTCTGTGGTTCACTCTTCCTGCCCAAAGGGTCATACAGCTTTGAAACCAGCACTCCTTATTCTACAGCTCCTTATTTTTTTTCTTTGTTTTCTTTATTTAAACACCGTGATTACAAACCTGACTGTAGTTGGGTTTCAGTCACAAAAAGAACAGCCACCTTCATCAGTGCAATATTTCTACCACCAATGCCCCCCATCACCCTCTTCCCCCACCCCTTGTCTGTATTTGAGAAGACATTCTACTTCTCTCACTCATTAATATAAACATAGTAGTTCTAAGTGTATTATTTTCTAACTGCACTCACCCCTCTTTGAGGTGAGCTTCATATTGTGAGCTGGTCCTTCTGGCCCTCATCTCTGAGCATTATTAAAATAATGTCTTAAAACCCATGATAAGCGAGACTATTCTGTGTGTGTCTCTCTCTGACTTATTTCACTCAGCATAATAGTTTCTATGTCCATCCATGTAAAGGAAAATTTCATGACTTTATCTCTCCTGGCAGCTGCATAATATTCTATTGTGTATATGTACCATGCCCTTCAACAGATAAATGGCTATAGCTCCTTATTCTACAGCTCCGCAGTCTAAAGCTCCTCAGTCTACAGCTCTGAACTCCTGGCATGGTGGTTGGATTCTCTAGTAGATTTTCTTAGCGGGGATCCCTGCAGCATTTTGTTTCACTGAATGTTTATAGTTTATTATGTTTGAGTGCTGCAAAGACACTCTCAGGTTGCTCCTTTTGATCTTGATCTTATGTTTAAAGAAGAAATTCTTTTGTAAAAAAATATGGAACACTTCACAAATTTGCGTGTCATCCTTGACCAGGGGCCGGGCTAATCTTTGCATCATTCCAATTTTAGTATATGTGCTGCCAAAGTGAGTGTTCACCACATTAATATGAAAAGGATCTACTCAACAAAAGACACCATAAACATAAGGAAAAGAAGAGTGCTTGTTTGGAAAATTATATGTATAATACATATAAATAAGAAATATTAGTACCCAGACCTAACAAATAAATCATAATATCAAAATAAAATTGAATACATTTTAACCAACAGCAAATATTAATAGGCAATTACCAATAGTATAAACCTACCAAAATAACATCTTGAACCTCACTAACAATGAAAGAGAAACAAAGTAAAATTGCAACAAATAACATTTTAGACTTGCAAAAGTGGGAAAAGTTTAAAACTCACAAATTTCCCAGAGTTGTGAATCATCTGGCACTTTTATCAAAAGCTGGTAAAAGCATAAAATGGTCCAGCCTAGAAGGGCAATGGAACAGCATGTGGTCAAGCTGAGCATCAGCACAGAGCAATTTCAATACCAAAAAAAGTTTCGTTGCAAAACAACTTCCCACTGTGCACAAGGAGACCCATATAAATTCCTCCCAATTCAACATTCTCTGACATGGTTAAAAAAGAAACATTTAAAGTGATAGATACATTCATGGAGGCACTTTTATAAACCAGAAAACTATACAATAATAAAAGTGAATAACTTATAGGCTACATGTGTAGATATAAATAATTACAAGATGAAGTGCAATTGAATGAAAAAAGCATATTGTGAAGGTTATATTGCATTCCTATTTACATAAAATTTAAAAGCATATAATGAGAAAGATACATGATTTATGGATAATCAATAATGCAGTATTAATAAAACATAATTGAGAATGATCAAAACTATATTTGTGGTTGATGCTAGGGTTAGAAAAGGCTTGAGGTGAGGAGAAAATTAATGTTTCAAAGACCCTCACTATTTTTTTAGTATTTTTTATTTATTTAAACATCTTGATTACAAATATGATTGTGATTAAGTTTCAGTCATGTAAAGAACATCCCCCTTCACCAATGCAACATTTCCACCACCAATGTCCCAAATCTCCCTCCATCCCACCACACCCCCACCTGTACTCTAGACAGGCTTTCCAGTTCCCTCATTCATTTACATGATTATGGTAGTTCTTAGTGTAGTTATTTCTATAACTGCACTCACCACTCTTTGTGGTGAGCTTCATGAAGTGAGCTGGAAGTTCCAGCCCTCCTCTCATTGTCTCTGAGGATTGTTGCAAAGATGACTTTTATTTTTCTTAAAACCCATAGATGAGTGACACTATTCTGCATCACTCTCTCTCCCTCTGACTTATTTCACTCAGCATGATAGATTCCATGTATAGGAAAATTTCATGACTTCATTGTGTATATGTACCACAGTTTCTTTAGCCATTCTTCTGGTGAAGGACATTTTGGTTGTTTCCAGAGCCTGGCTATTGTGAATAGTGCTGCAATAAACATAGGTGTGAGAAAGGGGTTTTTGTATTATATTCTTGTGTTCCTAGGGTATATTCCTAGGAGTGGGATAGCTGGATTGTATGGGAGCTCAATTTCTAGTTTTCGGAGGAATCTCCATATCGCTTTCCATAGAGGTTGGACTAGTCAGCATTCCCACCAGCAGTGGATAAGAGTTCCTTTTCCTCCACATCCCCTCCAGCACTGATTGTTCTCATTCTTTGGGATGTGTGCCAATCTCTGTGGTGTGAGATGGTATCTCATCGTTGTTTTGATTTGCATCTCCCTGAGAATCAGTGATGAGGAGCATTTTTTTCATGTGCCTTTTGGCTATTTGTATTTCTTTTTTTTTAAACAATGTGTCTGTTCATTTCTTCTCCCCATTTTTTGATGGGATTAGATGTTTTTTTCTAGTAAAGTTTTGTCAGTGCCCTGAATATTTTGAATATTAGCACTTTATCTGATGGGTATTGGGTAAATAGTTTCTCCCACTCGGTGGGTGGCTCTTGTATCATGGGCACTATTTCTTTTGAGGTGCAGAAGCTTCTCAGCTTAATGTATTCCCATCTGTTGATCTCTGCTTCCTCTTGTTTGGAAAGTGCAGTTTCCTCCTTGAAGATGCCTTTAGTCTCAATGTCATGGAGTGTTTTTACCTACGTGTTGTTCTATATACCTTATGGTAGCAGGTCTGATATCAAGGTCTTTAATCCATTTGGATTTTACCTTGATACATGATGTTAACTGGGGGTCTATGTTCACTTTTTTGCAAGTGGCTAATCAGTTCTGTGAGCACCACTTGTTGAAGAGGTTTTCCCTGCTCCACTTAGGATTTCTTGCTCCCTTGTCAAAAATTAGGTGATTGTATTCTGGGGAGCATTGTCTGAGAACTCAAGCCTATTCCACTAATCTGAAGGGTCTGTCTTTCTTCCAATACCATGCTGTTTTGATGACTATAGCTTTGTAGTACAGTTTAAAGTTGGGGAAAGTAATGCCTCCCATACTCCATTTCCCTAGGAGTGCTTTAGCTATTCGAGGGTGTTTATTGTTCCAGATGAACTTCATAACTGTTTGATCCACTCCTTTGAAGAATGTCATGGGTATCTTTAGAGAAATCGCATTAAATCTGTACAATGCTTTGGGGAGTATTGCCATTTTAATAATCTTAATCCTGCTAATCCATGAGCAGGGAATGTGTTTCCATTTCCGTGTGTCCTCTCTTATTTCTCGGAGCAGCGCTTTATAGTTTTCTTTGTATGGGTCCTTCACGTCTTTGTTCAAGTTGACTCCAAGATATTTGAGGTTTCAGAGACATGACAGTGGAAAAACACACACAGGCAACACACAGTCGGGAATCACTGGGCAGGTGTAGATTTTCCCAGCCTCACTGTTACTATTTTTTGCTTTTAAAAAGACCTGAAACAGGATAACAGAAGCATAAAAACTTAAGTAGTGGAAACATGGATATTTTTTGTTATTGTAACTATCTTCTATGTAACAAATATTTTATAAGTTACATAAATAATTATTAAAGTTATATAGTGGGGTCAGAGCTATTGCACAGTGGGTAAGGCATTTGCCTTGCACATGGCTGACCCAGATGTCATCTCTGACAACCCATATGATGCTCCAAGCCTGTCAGGAGTGTTTCTGAGCTAAGAACCAGAAGTGCCCCCCAAATTTAAATAATGATATGTGATATAGAAAAAATAATTGAAGATAAAAACTAGAAAATTTTTAACTTAATTCTGAGGAATGAGGAGTCATGAAAAATTTCTACAGACTAGGCTATGCTCAGAAATATGATTTAGTCTATAATTTTATATATACATGTACGTATTTATATTGTGACATATATGCTATATAAGTGCAGTGTAATACATACAGACATAAGGAAAACAAAACTATTTAATTTTCTATAATATGGATAAAAATAGACTAGACTATGCTGAGTGAAGCTAGTCAGAACAAAAGGGAGAGATACAGAACAATCTCTACTATGTGAGACTTAAAGATACACCACTAGGGCTCAACAAAGGGTCAAAGGCAACATAACTGAAGAACTTATACACACAACTGAATTTGAAAGAGACAGAGATGTAAGGGAGAGGCACCAAGAACTTGAGAGGTGCATGTGGTGTTGGAATTAGGTGCCCAGAAAATCATCATTAATGATATAAAGCACAGTGCCTCAATCAATTAAAATATCAAAAAATAGAAAGGGCTTTTTCAGAAGAATGCTGCTTTACTTCTCTAAGTACAAAATGACAAAGATCTAAACAGGAACAGAGGAGCTGAGAGTGGAAGAAAGAAGCTAATAAATTTTAGAGAGACAAAAGAGAAAGAAAAGATTTTCAAATCTTTTTTCAAATCAGACCTTAAAAAGACTGCCAAAACTTTTTATTTCTTGAAAATATTCTCAGGAGTAAGAGCAAACACATTATAAATTATAGAGCCAAATCCTAGGTCTCTGGTAGTTACAGTAATAAAAAGAATATTTGTTGAACAGCTCAATCTTAATATGGTTATTTATTATACAAAGCAGGAAGAAGAAAAACATACGCTCCTTTGCTACTTAAGCAATGGTATCTACCAGCAGGATAAGAATTCAGCAAACTACTCATCTTCTCCAAGGTAAGAATCCAGGGTGAGCACAATCAAAAATAACTGCCAACTGGAAAAGAAAGCCTGAAAGAAAATAATCAGCCAAAAATAGCCAGCTCTTCTTCAGACATGCTAGCCTGGGGAATGAGATGGCTTATATAGTTTTCTTTTCAGGCTCAGCAATAACTTTATATCTTAGTATTTTATCATTGATATGGTGGTACCCTGGTCTAAGATGATCAAACTGAACTCGACCTAAGAAAAAGAACATGGTAAAGTATCTTCCAAAGAGCTGTGATACGCTGTTTCTTGCCACCAAACATTAGATTATATAATTATTATTGTTTTTCTTCGTTTTAATTTAATTTTTATTATGTGATTTATAAAATTATTCATAGTTGAGTTTCAGGCATACAATATTCTAGCACAAATCCCACCAGTAGAGTTAACTTCTTTCTGCCAAGGTCCCCAAATTCCCTCCCCAGAACCACATAAAATTCCTGAGCACTTCCAGATTCAAGAATAGGCCATGTTGGGTGTAGCTCCCACAAAACATTTCCAAATTTGCTAAGAGATTACATCATAATTGCTCTTAATACTCAAAAAAGAAATTATAATTATATGATTGGATAAATGTGTTAGCTTAAGCTACTATAATAATAGTATATATATAAATGTATAAATGTATCAAACTAATAGGTCCTGTACCTTGTTTTTAGACAAAATTTTATGTCAAAGATATCTCACTTTAAAGAGACTTGATTGGAGTTGTAGAGACATGATAGAGCTAGCTTAGTTTTAAAATGCTTGCTGTTTTGAATATAAACAAAATCAGTTTGACCTCAGGCATCACACATGGTCCTTTGAGCACTGCCAAGAGTTATTCCTGAGCACAGAACCATAGCCAATATGGTCAAATCCTCCCCATTAGAAAATTGATTGTGAATTGGAGAGGAAAGGATCACAGAGATGCAACACCGGGTATATGTTACCACTAAACCTGAGTGAAGGTCCATTAAAATCTTCTCAAAGAATAACAAAGCAATCTTTCTGGCCATTGCCCTGGTGTCTGTGATGTGAAAGTAAGTGTGGGCATCAGGGAGGTCTAGGTACAAAATTTTCTTCCACAAAAAAGAACCTTCAAAAATATATGAAAGGGGTTCAACAGCAATTATAATCACAAATGTTTCCCATTAGTATTATAATCTATCTAGGTTTCAATTTACAATAGTGTTCAATTTTACGGTTTTGATGTACACCATCAACAAAATGGGCAAGACTCTCCAACAATGTGCTTAAATTGCTTCCTGTCCATCTCTTCATCCCCTCAAAATCCCAACTACATAATCTCAGTTTCTAATTCAAATTGTTATCAGTATTTGAAAGAAAGGTTGGGGGGCAGGGGCCGAGTGGCCTTGGATGCATTGGCTGGAAATAAATAAAAACAAAACTAACTATCCAAGCTAAAGTCAATGATAATAGAATCAAGGGATCTAAACTTTAACAATCTTAACTTAAATGAGGCCTGTTATACTGGCAGGTCAAGGGGTAAAGGATGATGGTATAGGATGAACTCTGTGGCCATTGGTGGAGGAATGTTGACACTGGTGACAAGAAGGACTCTGACTCATTGTATATCTGATAATCAACTATGAAGGACTCTGTAGATCCCAATTGTTTAAATAAAATAAGATTAAAAATGTTACAGTATTTGGTACTGGATATTTCATTGTTTTGTTTTTCTAGGCATATCAGTATTTGTTACCTCTCCGACTCATTTGGTGAAATGTTAGGTATAGAGTGAGAAATTTATGGCTCTAATTCAGCAGATTTGTAATTTACTTACTTAAGCACCATGGTTAGTTGGGTAACATCCTTTACTGGTTACAAAATTGTTCATTGTTGGATTTCAGTCCTACAATGTGCATCATCCTTCACCAATGCATCTGGTAATTCAACAGATTCAATCTTCTCTGATTCTATCTGGACTTCAAGTGACCAGCTAAGTGTCAAGCACTGAGTAGGTTCTTAACTACATTAATGAAAGAATGAATTAATAAATTACAAAAACCTAGTACAATCCAAGAGTGGAAAGAGTGGAAGAGCAGAAATGAAGATCTAAGGGAGAAATAAAGAAATGAAGCTCATTTCTGCTGTCTTGGCTTTGCCTTTCTTTATATGGTCCCAAGATTTTCAAGAAAATCCTCCTAGAGGGATGACTATTCTTGTTGAGGACAAGAATTACATGGAATCTATTATGCTGAGTGAAATAAGTCAGAGAGAGAGAGAGAAAAACGCAGAATGGTCTCACTCATCTATGGGTTTTAAGAAAAGTGAAAGACATTTTTGCAATAATAATTTTCAGGCACAAAAGAGAAAAAAGCTGGAAGTTACAGCTCACCTCATGAAGCTCACTGCAAAAAGGGATGAGTTTAGTTAGAGAAATAACTACGTTTTGAACTATCCTAATAATGAGAATATATGAGGGAAATATTGAAAGCCTGTCTAGAGTACAGACAGGGGTTGGGTGGGGAGGGGGGAGATTTTGGACATTGGTGATGGGAATGTTGCACTGGTGATGGGTAGTGTTCTTTACATGAATGAAACCCAAATACAATCATGTATGTAATAAAGTTGATTAAAAAAATAAAGATTGTATGTTACAAATACCAAAAACAATATAGAAAAGAGTCAGGAGTACTGGTCCATGGTAGGAAGCTTCCCACAAAAATAGGGAAATGCAGTAAGGAAAGAGAAGGAACTACCATGACAAGGATAGATAGTTGGACATTATCACCATGAACAAGATCAGGCTGCTGAAAGTAGGTAAAGAAATAGGTATGATACCCCAATTGCAGTCATATTGAAAACTACAGTGTCTAAATTGGAAAAATTTGTGAATGTTTGTGTGTTGGAGAGAGTGCACATGAGCAAGAAGAAAACTTCTGCCATAGAAAAATACAAAGGGAAGGCTGGAGGAGAACTGGGGACGGTGGTGGTGGAAAGCATGAACTGGTAAAGGGACTGGTGTTGGATATTTTATTACTGAAACTAAATTGTGAACCACTTTTTAATTGTATCTTATGATGGTTCAATTAAAAATTTTATTAAAAATAAAAAAGGAACCAACAGTCTTTTAAGAAATAATGAATAAAGAATGATTTTTACCACAAGATTTTCTTTAACTAGTGGCTTCAGAATTGTAATTTCTACAGTTCTCTTTCTTCTATTACCTCTAGTTTCAAATATAAATGATAATGCAATTTTTGTGTTTTAAAAAAATATAGTGGGAAATTCACATGTTCACTTGGTGAGTTGTGATTAGGAGAACTATGACAATGGGACCTATAAACATTAAAAATAACACTACAGAACATTAGCCTAGACATATTCCTTATACAACTGCCTTATGGACCAGGCCAGAGAGTATACTGAGGCTGGATGAAATATATGATAACTTTTGTGTTTTTCATAAAAAGTGAACCCATAACACTGTATACCTAAATTATGTTTTTTCTAAGTGGATGGTTGGGAAATGTTAAAAATTGAGATCTGGATAATTGCTTTTATAAAAATAAGTTCAAAATAAACAGTGATAAGGCTAAAAAAAAAGAATTACAATTCATCTTTGCTTCTTCATCTCCTTCACTGCGCTGTTTGACCCATTGTCCAGTACTGATTTTCCACTTGACATTACAATTCATTACGTTGGTGTACAAGAAATTTCTCTGCACTTTTGCTTTGTCCTAGTGCTGATTCCCTGGAGTCACATCTAGGCTCATTTGGTCCCCTCTTCCTCTTTAGACTTTGCCTTCCTTTCTTCTTTCACTGTATACTATTTCAGTGTTGCATGTCTATATACTTACCTTTACCCTAAACTTTTCCCAATTCTAACTGACTTTACTAAGTAAAATGTGATGTAAATCCTTTAATGATAGGCTCCACTCTCCACAGAACTGAATAGCTTCAACTCTATTCATTTGATTCTGTTTAGTGTTTGAACAATAGAGCCAAGTTTGGCATAGGATAAATATTAATCATCTAGCTCCCCACTCACTCTCTGCTGAAGGCAGCTAGTATTACTGTCTATTTAGTGGGTCCCTCAGGTATACCGATGCCTGGGATAAGCAAAGAAAAAAAAGCACTTCAATGACTAAGAACTCCATGATTCTACTCTCAACACCATAACTATTGTTGGGTGTCCTGCTTCTACAGTAAAATCGTCACTATTTACCATCATCATTATCATCATTATCACCACCATTATCATGCAAATTACTGTTTCATCCAATAGTTATCCCACATCACTTTAATCTAACTTTTAAAGTACTCTATTTGGAAGTCCTTAAAATTATAATCCAGTGAGGAATATACTAAAAAGTATTTGAGAATATTTAAGCAAAAAGTCATCAATGATAGGAAAGAAGCCATTTCTTCCTCTAATAAATTTCATCTTTTGGGGAAACACCATTTAAAAAAGAACAATTTTCCTAATGAGGTGATTTGGGATGCTCTATCCAATTTAATAAAGAATGAGAAAGTCATAGGAGGCTACATATTATTCCACTACACTCATATGCTTAATTAAATTCACCTAGACTCGCCTGTGAATTTTCAGAACCAAAGTTTGCCATGACCATCACTCCCAAGTTCCCAGAAAATGTCCATGTTTGACAGGAGACTGATTTTGTCCAGGATTTTGTATGGGTGTGGGTATTTCAGTTGCTCTGATTGAACTCCTGCCAAAATTTTTGTGTGTATACACACACATACAAATAGATATATTCCCAGTATAGGCAATTCCAGACACAGAGCTGGTTTGGATCACTAACAGATCTGACTTGTTCATGGCAAGTTGAGCATATGTATGTGAAGGTGTGATTGGTGTGGAGAAAATATGTTGCTGGTCCTAGCTGTAGTGATTTTTGTATTATTTTAACATATTAGTAACTGCAATACAAGATTACTTTTCATTTTATCACCTTTTTGCTCTAAACATATAGGTATGTATATCTTTTTACTTTCTCATTTAATAAAGTTATAATTATGACCTTAAATTCTATACATAAATGAATTTTTTTATTCATGCAAGATAAACGAAAATATTTTAAATGGTAATCAGAATACTTAGCAGGCCTACTCATTCACTCTTTAGTTAATTTTCTATGGGACCTTGGGAAAGTCATTTCATCTCCCTATATTCCATGTATGTAAATAAAGAAGTTAAATTATTAATCTTTAAGATCTCTCCCAGATCAAAATTTTAAGAGTTAGTGGAATATGTATGTATCCTGGCTTCCAACTGTAAATATTAGTTTCCACAGCAGTATTATTTTTCATTGTTCTGTAGTTGTATCTACTGCATAATTTCTACAACCCAACAGAAAAAATGTTGACAATCCTCAGAGAACTTTATTCTGAAAAAGAATATTTTATATAATCTAGTTAAGTCTCAATTAATAAATGAAGAAACTGAGGTCTACAAAGGGCAAGGGACATTATAGGTCATCACCACATGGTGCCATTGCTTTACTTGAAAATGAATGATGATTACAGAGTGAAAGACAGTCTGGGTTGAGTGTGAGTTTGGATTTTCCTTTCCTGGATATAGTTCCTAGAGGAGAGAGGAGACTGGCAAACATTGACAGCTTTACCTGTTTAGGTGGAATTATCACAGGAGACTCTCTGCTCACAGAAAAGAGAAGAAATAGTCAGAGATAAACAAAAACTTGGGAAAAAATTTCTGTTTCATCATTTAGAATACTGAAGGATCTTAGAGTATTTAGAGGATCCTTCCCTCTACATTATGAGATTATCCTGTGATATTTTATACCTTCAGATAAAGAGGACAAATCTAATGTTCAAAAATCTTTCTAATTCAGCAGTTAACAATTGTTCACCATTTGAAGTTGTGCCAAGTATACAACCATCAAAACTACATATGAAAAAAAGTGTCTATGGGAAAACCAAGCATCGATAGATCAAATCCTGGAGCCATCTGCTAAGAAAAGCATCACAGAGGACAGAATGCCTCATCTGGACTTGAAGGACCCCTACTCAGGAGAACTAGCAAGGACTGTTAATATATGCTTCACAGGAACTGACTCAATTTTTTCTTGGTCATTAGATGCCTTCATTATATTTAAGAAAAAGATGGGGTTCACAGAGATTAGGTATCATGACACAGCTTGTTCAGATAAAAGACCATCAGGCAGAAGCTATTATCCTAACTAATACAAACTCAGCTAGTTATTACCAGGCTGTATTGGAAATTTTGTCATAGGATCCAAATGCAGTGTGGCCTGAAACTAAGATTATCCCTTGAATCAATCTTCTCAAGGTGGTAGGGAAGGCAAGACCTGGTTATATATAATCAGTGGGAGATTAATATATGCTTTTAAAGAAGGAGGTGATATTGCCAAATAGTGATTTGGTTAGGTATAGTGCGGTGTGTTGTGATTTCATTTGGGTTTGTTTAGCAACATTATAATAGGTACAGAATAAAGAATGGATCATAAGGTGATAAAGAAAAAGTAAAAATCATATATAAGAGATATGGGGCTTTAAATTAAAGGTAGTAAGTAGAAGTAGAGAAATAGACAGATTGGAGAGTATTCAGAAGATAGAATCAATAGATGAGGGTCATAGGAGGTCTAAAAGTGACTTCCAGAAATCCAGCTTGGAAAATTGTCATAAATGGCATTAATCAGGATTAGAAATACATAAAGCATTTAGGGGGAAAGATATGCTGCATTTGATGAAAATTTGTATGATGATTTTCAGTTAGCAGTTGGGTACACAACATGTGGTTACTAACTGAAGGTCACAAGAATGACTGTTTGCCCTAGTGAACTGTGGTCTAGAGAAATAATAAGTTTAAGTCAGAAGAACCCAAAAGAAGTATTGATATTTCTTCATGGGGTAAACTCTTCTTATAGTGCTTATTGTGTACTAATCTAGGCATGAAAACTATGGTTGTTCTAAGAAGACACCATGCACAATCTAACCTGGAAGTCTTTCTTCAGCAAAGTTTACCCTCACCAATGACGATTTGCCCTTCTACCCAGATCTTCCGGCCTCATATTTTATAGCACTCTGACACATTCCACATGAATCAGTTCTTCAACTGAAACCTATTAATCTATCTTCAATGTCTCTCTCTATGGTGTTAGTGTGTATGTGGTGGACACCTCTACATCTGTGTAATGTAATCTGTATTATACAGAATGCCTGTCTATGTTGTATAGAGTCCCTGTTATATCATCCTCTCCTTCCTCCCCTGCCTACCACTATACAAAATATCTTCTATCCTCTCAACCTTTCACCCCTGTTATGTTATTTTTCCCTATCTAGCCCTCTTTGCCCTCGTTTCTTAACTACCCAGGAACCGGAACCCCTATCACAGCCAGCTGCCAGCTGGCTCCCAAAGCTAAAGTACAGCTTCCCAGCCCTCCTTGCATCAGTCCAGGAAGAAGCTGCCGCCACTGTTCCTGCTGATCTACTCTATGCAGCCCCTTTTCCCCAACCTCTCTTCACTGGGGACTGTTGCTGGCTACCAGATTTAGCTCTGGAAAGACCCTAAGCTCTAGGACACACCTGATTTCTGACTTCTGCGAACCATTTTTTCAGACTCCACAAGATCATGTGGCAGGTTGAAACTGTGCTTTAGATTTTATCTCTCCTGGAATATCTCAAAAGACTTATAGGGGATATGTATATTTACTAATATATCTCCTTAGATGTATTTACTTAATCATAATTCCTAGTGTGTATTTCCTTATGTAGAGATAGCTTTCCCCATCCATTTTTTGGATGTGCTTAGGAGGAAATTCTAGTAGATAAGTTTCTTTTGGGATCTGAGTTCAGGATAGAACCAGGTTATAGGGATTGTTGAGCTTGTTGTTTTTCCCCCACATGCACCAGTAGTGTCATGTGGCATTGTTCCTTTTTTGCATAGGCACATTAAAATGGGGAGATCTCACACACAGAAAGAAGTTCTTATCTAATAGGTATAGGAACTCAAATATTATAGTACAGGGGCAACTTTCAGTGAACACTTGTCATAGTGACTCAACATAGCCTCAGTTGATCGAGCATTAATCATCCAATCCTGATCCTTGGATTCCATCCTAGGAATCGGCATGGTATTCTATACCAGCACTAGGAATCAAACCACCTCGAGAGGTCTTAATGCTACCCTGGCACCAACTTATTCCAGGATAGGTTCATATAACACCATGGCAACTAGGAAACAGCAACAACTTTCTTTCAGGATAGATTTCCCTGCCTTGCCACCTAACAGTGAGATAAAATCAGAAGATGTTCCTTGACACACTCCAGCTTTGACATAAGATCTATGCAAAAACCAAGATCTCTAATTCCAGAAGTCTGACTGTTTTGGAGTTCGGAACCAGAAAAGGAGTGACACAATCACGAAAGATGATGTCACAGTTGTCTGAAATGTAATGTTTATTCTGAATTCGGAACCCCCAAACAGGACAATACAGTCACAAATTATATCACAGTGGAATTATGATGTCATATTGTGTTCAAATCTGATTGAGGAGAACTTTTCCTGGGACTGTAAAGAAAGACCTTGGGGTGGAACTATTAGTATGACCAGAGTCTGTAATTGGTCTTACAAGATGTTTTATGGGTAGGAGACACCCTGGTTTTTAGGCCAAGGGTATTTCCTTTGTAATTTCCCCAACGTTTGCTGTGCCTATGCAGAAAAAACCTTGCCACCACCTTTTTATCCCTAATTTTTTATCTTCTAGATAGGGGATCTCACTTTTTTCATATAACATTGGGACATTAATTACTTTGTCTTATCTCATATTTAACATATAAATATAATATATTTAATGTACCTAATACTTATGTATTTTTCTACAAAATAGAGAGAAAAAAGAGGATGAGGGCCAGGGGCGAATAGGTTTCAGGTGAATTGGAGGAGATAAGAAAGGATAGAACTAGGGGTCAGAACAGTGGTGCAAGTGGTAGGATGTTTGCCTTGCACGTCCAGTGTCCCAAAGGGTCCCCTAAGCCAGGAGAGATTTCTGAGCTCATAGCCAGGAGTAACCCCTGAGCATCACCAGGTGTGGCACAAAAAGCAAAAAATAACAAAACAAAACAAAACAAAACACAAAAAACAGGTTAGAACTAAATATTCAACCCAAAGTCAACAACAGTAGGGTCAAGAGATTCAAGCTATAACAATCTATACTTAAAATGTGCCTGTTATGCAGGCAGACCAGGGAACTAAGGGTGAAGATATAGAACGCATGCTGGGAACTTTGGTGGAGGGAGGTTTACACAAGTGGTGGGAATGACCCTGATTCACTGTCACTGTATGCCTGAAATCTAACTGTGAAGGACTTGTAATTCACAATGGTTTCAATAAAAATTATTAATAATATTCACATATTATTCTCCTCCTTCTTTATAAAAGGAGGTTAGGAAAAGAAATATTTACTATGGATCCTTCCATCTCTTCTTTCTATGGCAGGATAACTACACTGATTCTGAGGTCAACTGTGGAAAACCACCGAGTGATACACATGAATAACCATGCACAATGGACTCAGGTACAATTCTAAGTTTAGTTAAGACCTTCATTCCACATATTTACTCCTAGACACACCTAAAATTTATTATCCATAAAATTACAGAAATTTTCCCAAAACACATTTAATACTCACCTAATTTTGTTTTCATTGGTGAGTCTTGAGTAAAAGTTTGACTACAACTGTGATTACATATTTTGCTTAAGTTCCATTTTTATCCTACAATACTATACATTCCCTCGTTTTGTTTCTCATCTGAGAGATATTATTTAATAGTTGTTACCCCTCTTTTTTATTTTATTTTATTTTTTTTGGTTTTTGGTTTTGGGTCACACCTGGCTCTCAGGAATTACTCCTAGCTCTGTGCTCAGAAGTCGCTACTGGCAGGCTCAGAGGACCATATGGGATGCCGAGATTTGAATCACGGTCTGTTCTGTGTTGGCCACATGCAAGGCAAACAACTTACCACTGTGCTATCATTCAGGTCCCAATTGTCACCCCTCTTATTTCACTTATCATAGCATCCTCTAGTTTCAGCTGAGTTGTAACAAAAGTCAAGAAGGCAATATTTAATCTTTTCTTAATTCTATTTAGCATTTCCCATAAACCAGACAAACCTTTAGATTTTTACCATAGAAGTGAGTTGCTAAGCAGTAAAGTATTTGTTGGAGGAAGAAGAGGCAGACTCGACGTGACAGAATAGTAGTAGCAGTGTCTAAAATATAATGGAAGAGAGCGAAGAAAAATGTCTGCCATCAAGGCAAGCAGGGAAGAGGGAAGAAGAGAGGGTAGAAATGAAACGGGGGACATTAATGGTTGGAAATGTGCATTATTGAAGGGTGTTGGACATTGTATGACTGATACTCAATCATGAACAACTTTGTAACTGTATCTCACAGTGATTCAAGCTAATAATTATTCATTAAAAATAAAATAAAAACCAAAACAAGAATAATGGTAGAGGGTCTTTGTCACTTTGGTGGTGGTGAAAGTATTCCAAGTTATCTCATCTATAACAGATAGATAAATAAATAAAAACGTTCCCTTCATTCTGTTGACTCAAATTATCTTCTTGGCTTTCATCAATATTACTTTTGTACAATTTTGAGACTACAAACTGAAAAACAGAAAGTGATTTTGTTTACGGGACATGAGGATTCATTTGCTTTCATCAATTTTCCACATTTTATGGGGCCAAAAAGTTAGTACATAATGGAGGATACTTGCCTTCCACACAGCTGACTCATATTTGATCCCCTACACTCCATTTGGTAGTCTGAGCACTACCAGAACTAAGCCCTAAGGACCACCAAGAGTAGTCCCAAACTCCCAGAAAGTCTACATTTGTCATGATTTTCTCTTTAAAAAAAATAGCCGTTAAGGGGGCCAGAGAGATAGCACAGTTATAGGGCATTTGCCTTGCACACAGCACTCAGGAAGGATGATGATGGTTTGAATCCCAGCATCCCATATGGTCCCCCGAGCCTTCCAGGAGCGATTCCTGGGCATAGAACCAGGAGAAACCCCTGAGTGCCACCAGGTGTGACCCCCCCAAAAAAATCAAAAATAACCTTTAGGGGTAAGGGGATGTGGCTTAGAGGCAGGCAGAACACTTGCTTTGCCTGCATGAGGCCATAGATTTTATCCTCAGCACTACAAAATAATGTAGTTAAATATAGAATAACATGGATAACTAACTAGTAGTAGGAGGCTACTAATTTTGAAAACAAAAATATACTTTCAAGGAAAAAATTGATTAAGATGACTATTCTGTAGAGATTAAGCACGTTAGAAAAAACAATTTGAAGTTGCACACATGTTAATAACAATGGTGAATTTAGCATTTATTTATTAGTCTTTTCAACAAATGACTGTTTTGTCTGTAAAGCAGATTAATGCTGAGCTACACAAATTTATTGTTCATCAACTGTTTCAGGCTAATTCATATTTGTCCTATTGAGATTATTTTAAAATTCAGTTTGTCTGAAAATGAATTTTCTACCTAGCTGCATTAGCCTTTGTAGAAAAATATATTCATCCTTTTCTCTTTGACATGGTGTTGAAATATGACAATAAACAGGAACTTGCTGCTTTTTAAATAAAGACCCTAGAGATAACTTTTAATTTCAAGACATTTGTTATGGTAACTTCAACAAAACCTGTCATGCCCATGTCAAATTTCACATCACCGCTAGGATAAAACATTTTTCCTCTCAGCTAAGCAAGGGGGCTTAGGGAGATACCATAAATTTACAACTATAAGCTTGTCACTATTTCTACTTTTCCAGATCTTGAGTAATCTTGGCTCAATGTCTCGGCCTATCTAGTTCTTCTATTTTGGATCAATGAGATCAAGCTCATGCATGATTATTTTACTAATGGGGAATCTGATATGAACTGCAGAATATCTCCTTCCTTCTGTCATGCAAATATATGTGTTCATAAGTAAATACCTTCCATATAAAACAATGTATATTTACATATAGATATATGTTGCAAGAGAAGAGCTAAAATTGGAATGGATAAATCATGCCAAATCAATCCCTGACCATCTTACTGTCTTTTCAAGAATACTTGACTCCATGCCTTAACTGGAGGCCTCTTTCATTTGCAGTGAAAATGTTTGTGATAAAGGCTTGATTTTCTCTTTAAATATATAGGTTCTTCAGGACAACAAAGTGAGAGAAAAACACAAGAGAACTCGTAAAGAACTAAGCTCTCTGTTCCACTTATTATCTTCTTTTTCAAGGTTCATGCACCTTCAGTTTCTTTTCACTAGAGGAAATTCAGGAGCAAGTTTTAGAGAAGCAAATTATTTACTACAATCTAAGAGGGAAGGCTGAAGACCAGAAAGGTGGAGGAGGAGGAAGACTCAGTCGGTTGCAAACAAAGGAACAGAATTCAGTTCATCTGAATTTTCTACTTGTATCTGCCATGGTGGCAGCACAATAGTATTCTTAGGAATTATTAAATTGAATTGAAGTGACTTGTTCACAACCAACATTGCTTTCCTTCCAGTTCATAAGAACAGCCTATTTCAGATTCCCAAACTCCAGTTGATTCCCTTCAACCTGAGTCTTTGTTCATTTATGGCTTCCATTGAATATTCTGGACTAGAAAAGCCACAGCTAAATATGTTTTCATGGACAACTGTCTTTAAAACTAATTTCAAATACGAAATAAATAAATCCTTGGTGCAAACCTTTTTAAATTAGGGATAAATTAGGTTAAATTAGGTGATAAATTTAAATTAGGGATAAATTAGAGTAAATTAGGGATAACATGTTCTTCTGACACATTTTATAAGGGAAAAGTTCCAATTTTTATTGTTTGTCTCTGTAATCAATGGACAATTAAAAATTGGAACATTTATCACTTCAAAATGTGACAAAAGCAAAAATATAAATTGATTTTGATGACCTTATGTATGATATAAAATAATTGCAGGTACATAGAGGCTGCTTCTTAAATCTCAGGTACTGTTTGGCAGACGTTATGTGTATTGAGTTAGTTGTTAACAACCTCATAAAGAAGACCTTAATTTTTGTCCCATCCCATTTTTACAGAAGAAGTATAATGGCATAACAGAAGATAAGCAACTTGCTAAAAATTACAACTTCAATTCGAAGCTATGTGGTTTCAGTTTGACATCACTGAATTTCTCTGTTGCCTATCTCACCGTCTTTGCTGAGGTTCTTTTGCCTCTGATGCTTCTCCTCTATTTGTCCAACCTCTTCCCATCCTTTGAGGTTAAAGGAAGCCACCTCCTTCCTGATGACGTAGCAGGTCCTCATCATCATCCTCACTGGAATCGACGTCCTTTTTCTATACTCACAGAGCTTTGCAAACTCCTTATGTAGAACTGTGCACTTAGTAATACTTTGCATACTTAAGTAGAGCTTTTCACAGACTTTAAAACATTTTTCTTATATTTATTTTTAATATAGTGTGATCATATAAGTTTTTCGTATAGTGTGTTGACCACTTCTCACTGTGGGAAATGGTAAACACTTAGGGCATAGCAACTTTCAGTTACAGATTGCTTGGCTCATTTTCATATCCAATTTAAAGGCTCAGTGGAGTTTTTTTTTTTTTTTAACAGAAAGCAGGTGAATAAGATGAAGTCTCTCTATTCAAAAGTTATAATTATCAACTTAAAAGCATCATGGCTGCATGAGGAGAAACCCGGGCCTTCATTAGAAAGACTGCAACTTTTTCTGTCTGAGGGAAATTTTTCCTATCTCTGAAACTTCATGGGCAAAGCCTGGGACATGGCAGCTGCCGCTTTCGTGGAGTCAGTTTGTACCTGAGTCCGCCACCCTGCTCATCCAGAAAGTTTTCTGGAGTTGGACTAGAATCTACCCTCCTCACATCTCAGAGATCTTGTTCTTCATTCTGGCCCCCAAAGGCGCACCACCAAATCTGTCTTCTTCGGTCAATTATGATGGCAGTTTGGTTGTGATCAACTCTTTAGTACATGACACAAAAGACTCAGACAACTGCATTTCATCATCACGCCCACCAAATTGGATTACCCTTTCAGTTACTTGATGGATTGCTCCGCAAACAGCCCCTCAGGACTTGGAAATGATTAATGCTGGTTTCTATGTAGACATATTATCAAGGGGGGAAGAACTGGCTTGTTAAAGAACTGCCCAAGTGGCAGAATAACATCTACCCAGGTGCAGATAGCTCCAAGTGATATAAATATTCCAAATAGATCAAGAGAATTTTCAGAGGTCTGCTAAATTTTTGAAAGAAGTATTGAGTCAGTGGTCATCTAAGATTAAAACATCAAAATAAAATGCCCAATTTTAACTTGGAATCAAGTCGTATAGGAAAAGGAACATCTGAACAGTTAATAAATACACTCAACACAAGAGTTATCTTGGCAAAGATTCTAATTGTATTCAGTACATTAATTTTCTGCCAAAAAAAAGTGTCTGTGGCTGAGGATGGACCTTATTAAATTAGGAAAATATGCCTAATATGCTTCTGTTAAGGAAAATTAAATTCAGAATCGGCTAAGCTCCACTTTCACCATTTTCACTTTCACGGGCACTAAACCTCTCTTAGTTTCAGTTAGATAATGTAAAAATTCCAACAAAAATCTCGTCCAGTCTACCTAACTAGACTAGTCTTGGAATGCTGTGATCCAAAACTTTGAAAAGTGTAAATTTTTTTCTTATGAAAGGTCTAAAAGAACATAGGGGTCTGTGTCCTGGTGATATCAATGAGTATCTGTATGAAAGAATTATGTTTAGCCACAAATGATGCAACCCATGTCTGAGGACAGTACTAAGTGTAAGGTAGGGAAAAATGAGCTTTTTGTTTATTATTTTTATTTATTTTATTTATTATCTTTTGTCAAAATTCTTCTAAGCACAAACTATCTGTTTTCCTGCATCATACTTTAACTTGTAAAAGTAGACTTGATTTACTGGCATGTGACAAGAGTCACTAATTTGCTTCTCAGCCAACATCTGTAAAATTGTCATTTTAAGGAGTGGAGACAGATAGGGCATATATTTCTAAGTTTTCCTTTTAATAGTATGAGGAAATGCAATTGGTTTGATATTTTTATTTTTTCTTTTGATTATTTATTTTTATTTTGTTTGTTTTTATTTTGTCCATTGTTTATTTTTATTTATTATTTAGTTTTTTTCTCTATAAGTTATTGACTGAAAGTATATGGACCAGCTAGGAATTTGTTAAGATCTTCCAAAAATATTTCTCACATTTTGTCTTTTAAAAAAAAAAAACTAATTAAGCACTGTGGTTACAAAATTGTTCATTGTTGGGTTTCAGTCATACAATGTACACCATCCTTTACCAGTGCACCCTTCCTGTCACCTATGTCTCCCATTTCCCACCCCACCCCTGCAACGTTTCTGTCTTTTCTATTTCATTGTGACTCAAATTCAGATCTTCCCCTGTCCTCAGAAGCCCCTTTCCATTTTTAACACGTGAAGAACAGTTCACATGATAATTGGCAAATGAAAAGAGGCTATTGGATGATTTTAGAGTATCTACCATTTTACCATTTTTCTTTTTTTGTTTGTTTGTTTTGTTTTTGTTTTGGGGTCACACCCTGCAGTGCTCAGGGATTACTCCTGGCTCAGAAATCACTCCTGGCAGGTTCGGGGGACCATATGGGATGCCAGGATTCGAACCACTGTCCTTCGGCATGCAAGGCAAACACCCTACCTACATGCTGCCTCTCTGGACCTAGAGTATCTACCATTTTTGAAGTGTGCATTGACCAAGAACAACTGAAACACAAATCCCGATACTTTGGCTTTCATGCCCGTCCTACAACAATATTGCCAGTGACTTTTTATCTACTGGACACAATTAGAGATGGAGATTAGAGATTTAATTTAAACACTAATATATGTAACATAAATTCAAAATTAAATATTTAGTTTACACAGAACTATTTCATTACGATTTCTTAGATTGATATATTTGGAATTTTCACAGTTGGGCTAAAGGACAGTATTTATTCAATTATATTTATATGATTTTTATTTTTTGTTTGTTTGTTTGGTTTTGGTTTTTGGGTCACACTTGGTGACTCTCAGGGGTCACTCCTGGCTATGATTTCAGAAATCGCTCCTGCTTGGGGGACCATATGGTACTCCGGGGATCAAACCAGGTCCATCCTAGATCAGCCGCTTTCAAAGCAAATGCTCCAGTTATTTTTTGGAGGTTTATTTTTTGTGATTTTTTTCTGTTTGGGGAAACACCTCGTGGCTGACTCCTGGATCTGAGCTCAGAGGTCACTCCTGGAAGGCTCAGGGGACCAAATGGGCTGCCAGGATGGAGCCCAGATCAGAGTCATGCAAGGCAAGCATCTTATTCACTGAACTATCCCCCTGTCACTATTACGTGATATTTTTCTTTATTTAGAACCCTCAAAATCAATGTATTTATGAAGAAAATAGATTATTCTTAAAGTAAAAAATAAATTAAAAAAGACTTGTGAATACAATGCATTTACTACTTTTATTGCCAATCAATAAATTCGAAAATATTTTTGCACAGCATGTGTTAAATATTATTACTTATTCTGTGTACTACTGATGGGTGCTCAGGGTGGACCTTTCCTCCTCAAACCAACCCTCAAGTCAGCTAATCAGCACGTCTTTATTTCACTCAAAAAATCTCCCAGAGTTTCTGGGGCATTAAGCTAATGCTTTTAAAAAAGGAGTTGGAAAACAAATTTTAATCAGCATATGCTTAGAGTGGATACAGACTGTTGTCAAATTGATGCTTTGAATTAGAAATTTACTCGTTTATTTACTCATTTACAGTCTCAGATATATACTTAACCACACCCAAGAGCAAGAATACCTCAGTGGGGCACTGTTGGGGTAAATTATGGGTGGAAAGGACAAGGCTAGGGCGGCAAAGTTATATTGATATATTTATTTGTTCTAATGCCTTATGCCAAAAAATTAGGTTAGTATCTCCAAAGGGGACCAGACAGGCAGCAGAGTGGGCTTGAGAATGCTCTTTATGGTAGAGGCCTGAATTTTATGCCAGCACCACCCCAAAACACAGACTATCATGACATAAATTTAGAAGGGGTTAGAAAAAGGGCCTGTGGGGCCGGGCGGTGGCGCTGGAGGTAAGGTGCCTGCCTTGCCTGCGCTAGCCTAGGACGGACCGCGGTTCGATCCCCCGGCGTCCCGTATGGTCCCCCAAGAAGCCAGGAGCAACTTCTGAGCGCATAGCCAGAGGTAACCCCTGAGCGTCACAGGGTGTGGCCCAAAAACCCAAAAAAAAAAAAAGAAAAAGAAAAAGGGCCTGAGCAATAGCGCAGTGGTTGGGTATTTGCCTTTCATGTGGCTGATCCAGGACAAATCTCGGTTCAATCCCTGGCTTCCCATATGGTCTCCCAAGACAGGATCAATTTCTGAGCACATAGCCAGAAGTAACCTGAGTGTCACCGGTTGTGACCCAAAAACCAAAAGCCAAAAATGGGAGAATTAGAAAAATAAAATCCATCAGAATACCCAAGGATTGGATTTAACTATCAGTGGAATTTACTTCCTTCTGCTCAAAAAATAAAAGAAACTTTTAAGCTCTATAGATCTAAGGGAAGCAGATGGCTCATGAGAGAATGTTGTTGGCAACTGCCCCCATACAGGTTAGAATTGTGCCTGCAATGCATTTTGTGAACTATTTTTTCTTATCTCCACCTCAAAACTTTAAAAATTTGAGAGCAGATATTTTGATTTTATCCAAAACCTATATTTTACTATATTCTGATGGTATTGATGAAGACACTTGTGAGCACTTATATTTTCTTATTGACTATCAACAATGTCTGGTCTGGTGTTCTGGTTTACAGAGCTTTGAAGAAAGACAGGGGTTGTGGGAAAGTTTTAGATAAGAATAAAAGATACATTGGATGGGATTTCTATGAAAAACCTGAATAACTAGAAGAACCCAGTGACATTATGTCCTCATCACTTTGTATCTTAAGAAGTACTCAATGGTAGAGACCAAGTGACTAGATTGAGAAGTTAAACAAAACCGAGGTCAGAACACTTATTCCCAACCAGATGAATTCTAAGCATAGTTTAATCTCAACATTGGATGTATTAAATTTGTTTTAAACTAAAATTACTGAACCAGAGCATGGAATTTATAGAGACCCTTCATGGAAACCTGCTACTTAAACTAAGAAAATTAAATTACTAGTCACAACATAGAACCCCATTAGAAAGCATTTTTTGTACAATTCTAGGGACATAATTCTTGAAAAAAAGAATTTTGGGAAATCTTGGAAAAGAATCAAATAAATCAAAAAAGGAAGTTTTGTGATCTTCACCAGTCAGCTCTCTTCTCTCTGTTCTTTATAAGAATCTCTTGGTGAGTTTCCAAGGACATTTCTGCTTGAACACGCTGCCAATGATTCCTAGATATTCAACCAGAACCATAGGATATGAGTGTAGGCAGAGAAGCTATTGAGTAAAGGGGTTGAATAAAAAGAATAATACATGGAGGTTATGAAATTGTAATATGAAGATAACATTCCTTCATGTTCTCTAGAAAGCATGCTCAGGTGGAGTTTGGAATGAAATATATCTGGGAGAGCTTTCAGGAGGTGATACAGAGCTGATTCCTAAGAAAATAATGAGGAGGGAAAACAAAATGAAACAGGAGAACCACATACCAAAATTCAGGGGGGAAAATATTAGTTGGCTGAAGAACTTGCTTAAGAGCCAGGAACACTTCTAAGAGGAATCCTATATTATACAGAAACAGTCAAACCCTAATTCTTCCACCCTGTACAGTCCCAGCCTCAGAACTCTTTGAGACGAGCACAGTATTGGGTCACAGTATTGTCAATTCATTGTCTTTCTTTGTAACCCAAAGGTACATTTTTCTCTGAAGAGAGATCCAAGGGACATGAAAGGAACAGAACTTGACAATAGCTAAAAAAAAAGATGAGTCAAATATCTGGGTTTCAGTAACTAAACACTTTCCTACAGAATTTCACTTTATAAAGCTATTCTCTTTGACTAATACCAATCTTAAACAATTATAATTGGCTTATAGTATAGTTCAATAAAATATTATAAAATAGTCTAAGATGTGTTTTTTGTTATGAAAGTAATCAAATAATTTGTTGGGTTTACTTCTGTACATGGAATTGCCATTAGAGAAAAGTACTCATTCCTTTATCTTTAAGGCTGCCTGAGACTTGAACCAATAATGTTTAAATTTCTATACTCAAATCTTCTGCCAACATTCCAGCCTTGAAGTCATAATTCTTACTGGGTTATCCCCAGAAATCTTTGGATCCTCATTACTTCCCAAAACAACTCAACTGAATTTCAGAGGCTCTGACTGCTACTGAGCTCTTCTTTGCAAGAAGTGCTTATAAAATTGTCCTTCCAAACCATAAGTGTACCAATGGAACAAAGATGCCTCAACACATGAGTTTCCTAACAAGACTAAAAACTTCTGATGGGATACATACAGGCCTTTGAGAGCCCTTTCTATTTTCAGGTTTTCATTTTTAAAGACATATTTCAATCCATATTCACAGATTGCATCTTCCTAGATGACTCATTAAAAGCAAAGGAAGAAGCAAGCAAACAAAAAGAGTGCCTTTGAGGAAGTAAGTGAAGGAATAAAGTTAACATATTTCTACACTTCTAGTAGTTTACTGTAAAGTGCAAAGATGAATTTTGAATAAGATGTGATAAATAATTTCAAGGCTTTATAATACAATGGCATAATGGTACGTCTGAAGAATCTTAGAGTCTAAATGAGTGATAACGTTTTACCTCCTATGAATTAACTAGAGAAGCTCCAATAACCGGCTTAAGAAACACAACTCCCAGACTCTTGATTTTTTGCCCCTCATATTAAATTCTGCATTTGAAAAGTGCCATTTTGCAGGTGTGGGAAGAAAATTCAAAGCTGGAGGGAAAAGAGTAGTGGAGGTCTCAATATTGCAGATGCTCTTTGAGGTACTCAAAAACAAAAACCATCATTGCAACAGTTGATGGAGGCCATCTCTGCTGATTCCTCGCATGATGAAAGTTGCCAGCTCTTCATTAGCAGAGGGCCTTTTAGGAAATAGCAAGTTTCAGGGGCCGGAGAGATAGCATGGAGATAATGCATTTGCCTTGCATGCCAAAGCTCCGTGGTTCAAATTCCGGCAAACCATATGGTTCCCCGAGCCTGCCAGGAGCGATTTCTGAGCATAGAGCCAGGAGTAACCCCTGAGTGGTGCCGGGTGTGACCCAAAAAACAAAAGAAAAAAAGGAAATATCAAGTTTTTCATTAAGAAGCTTGCTAGATTTCAGTGAAACTATAGTTACAGACATGTCTACAATGATTTATCCAAGTGATTCCATCTTTATTATTCTTTTCTTTGGTTTTTGGGAAAATCTTTATTATTCTTAATAGATGAAGGTCAACTATTTTTAGCTCTCAAATAGTTTCATTATATGGACTGTGAAATACTTCTATGCCATCCAATGATAATGGTGTAATAAAGAATTAATCTCCTTTTGCCATATTGACTAGGGTCTTCTGAGAACACTGTTGTTTAAAAGATCAATCAAGAAATTAATCTCTCTAGATTTTCATCAGGAATGTAATTTTACTCTTTGGAAGTTACTCTATCCAGAAAGGAAAGCAAGACCAGGTGAATTAGAAGGGAAGTACTAGTAAGAACCCACCAATTCACCCGAAGAGGTAGTGGAAGCAATATTTCTAGAGTTTAGGTAATATCTGTCCCTGACTAACTGGAAAATCTTGACTAAGACATTTTAAACTAGTTTATATAATCGATGCAAATGAGTGGTGGTGAGGCTTTATCTAAAATATTGTTTAGGTGACATCTTCTGTAGAACACTAAAGTGTTTTTCAAATGTGCATAGATTTCACTGTACATGACTTTGGCTTACATGCACCCCTAATGCAGCAAAGGTTAAAACTTATAGAGCAAGAGATAGACTATCTGGATTGAGTCCCCTTAAGAATGGGAACAAGTCGCCGGAGTGGTGGCGCAAGCTGTAGGGTGTTTGCCTTGCATGTGCTAACCTAGGATGGACCACAGTTCAACCCCCTCCCTCCCATATGGTCCCCCAAGCCAGGAGCTATTTCTGAGCTCATAGTCAGCAATAACCCCTGAGAGTCACTTAAACCAAACCATGGAGTCAGCACTTTTTATAATGAAAAATCCAGATAACAATAGGCAGCTCAGCAATGTCCAACCTTAGTGAGCTGGAGGTTTATATGACAGCAGAGGACTAAGAAGAGATGTTTTATTTGTAGTCTTGATGTATTGGAGAAGTGACTGCGATTCCCCAAATAAAATGACCTGCAAACTGGATTAATCGCATTAATGACTATACAGCATTTGATTCATCACAATAACAACTAATTAAGAGGTGACCTAAGTGTATGGGAAAATGACTTTTATTTTTCATTATTGGAGCCTTTGTTATTTTATTATGATGTCTACAAAAGCACTGTGAAGGACCACATATACACTTAACTTTTTTGCTATATTGAGTTTTCCATAAGGTACAGTGCAGAGGATTAGTGTGTTGGTTGTTCACAGAGAGCCCAGCCCTCCTCTCAGCTTACTGAACTTCTCTATGCAATCATCGTAAGCAGCTTTTTTATTTCCTTTAATTTAGCATGTCTCCCATGGAAGATACAGAGGTTTTTTAAAGAGGAGCACTGTTGCATTAAGCCCTTAGGATGGGCGTGGATGGTGGACGGATGGAGGGACCTTTCTCTTCCATCCCAGACCATGTGGCTCTGCAACACTCTTCAACCTGTGAGTCTGGGTCATCATGCTGTTTTGATCCAGGGTTCAGGTCAGAGTTTGGAGCTCCAGTTGTAGAGTTACAGACCTTAAGTTACAGCCCTTATGATGGAGCTGGATGAAGATGGATGGAGGGACCTTTTTCTTCCATCCCAGACCACGTGGCTCTGCAACCCCTTCAACCAGTGGGACTGGGTCCAGGAAATTGGCAGGTATTGAACTCACTCACAGAGAGATTACATCTTTATTGGTCCTGGCCCACGTGTGTGGCCTATATCATAACCAATTAAGCACATGCCAATCTTAGCTTGCCCTGCGTCTTAACTTCTTTCAGCCATCATTCCTCTGACCTCCATGCTGGCAAAGACCCTAATCCCTTGGGTTAAAGGCCTTATCTAACTTTCTCAAGACCCCTCCCAGAAATGGGCGGAGTCGTGCAGGTAAAGTTACATGTAGTATCCGGGGTGGAATCACAGAGCACATTATTAGACACATTAACATCCCCCATATCCTCACCTCTCTAGCATGGGAGCACTAGGAACTTTTCCTGATAACAGATGTCACATGTCAAGTCACACTACAGCCTCCCTGAGTTCCTGTGACAGACTCAGTGTTAAGCTTCTCTTTCTCTCCCCACTTCCCCCCTCACACACTGCCTGGCTCATAGGCCCCCCTCACACACTGCCTGGCTCATAGGCTACTAAGGGGAAGACATTTAGGCTAAACATCCACTCACAGGACTGCAGCCACTACAGGAGGATGGGCCACAGCCCACCAGGACAGTGCCCGGTCCTCCCAATGGCCAGTCTGGTTCTGTTGCCAGATGAGCTGCAAAGCAGACACTGGAACACTCACCTCCTGCCCCGCCGCATATCTTAATTGCAGACCTTCCCGCATGCCAGCTGCAAGACTTTCGAGTGCCACAGCTGACACGCGTGCCAGAGGTTCACCATCGCTATTCTAGCCTTATTGTAGTACCATGGTGTTTTGATTATTCTAAGCATTATAGTATAAAGTCGTGAATAACAATATATCCTAACTTCTTTATTTGAAGAATGCCTTTGATAATTTAGGGAGATCTATGGTTTAATGAAAAGTCTTTTATTAATTATTTATCACTAATAAAATGACAATATTTGTAGAATGTCAATTTTTATGGCAAGTGCATTGAATATGATAAGACTTTAGGTAGAATATACATTTGACTATGTTAATTCTTCCAATACTTGGACATGGACTCTTTTTTCCATTTCTTGATAGTCTCCTCCATTTCTTTCAAAGTTCACCTTTCATTCTCAAATATCGGTCTTTCACATCTTTTGTTTAAGTTGATTTACAGTTTTTGGACACTATTTTAAGTGAAGTGTCCTTTTTATCTGTTTCTCTTCTAGTTCTTTGTATATATAAATGCAAGATAATTTTGTGTCTTGATTTTCTGGCCTGCTACTTTTCTCTTATTTTTACTGTTTCTAAGATTTTTAGTGGAAATATTTAAGGTGGTCTATTATTATACCATCTGAAATTATTACTGCTAGTTTTGTCTCTTTTCTCCAAAGTTAGATCCCTTTTATATTTTCTTTTCTAATTGCTATGGAAATGATTCCCAAGACTATATTGAATAATAATGGAGAAAGAGCACATCCAACTCTTGTATCTGATCTGAGAAAGACTTTAAGTTTTTCATTATTGAAATAAATCTGACTTTTTTGTAAATGTTTTCATCTTTAGAGAGGAATGTTCCTTCTATTCTAATTTTGTTGAGGGTTTTTTTAATCATGAATAGATATACAATTCTGATAACGGTTTCTCTGTGTCAATTTATAGGATCATATGATTGTTATATTTCCTTTTGTTCATATGATATAAACATTAACTGATTTGCTTACACTGAATCATTCTTCTATCCCCAGAGTGAATTATATTTGTTTTATGGATCAGACTAAAAGCTACAAAATAAGTCATAATATGTGTGGGATTCAGTTTGCTAATATTTTGTTGAGGACTTTTGCATTGGTTTTCATTAGAATATCAGCCTACAATTTTCTCTTTTAGTGATATCCCTGTTTTTACAATTAAGGTAATGTCTGCCTCATAGAGGCTATAGCAAAATTCATATTTCTTTGATATTTTGGAAGAATTTGAGGGTTGTTGGTTATAAGTCTTCTTTAAGAGTTTGATAGAATTCACTAATGAAGTTAGTCATGTGATACCTGAGCAATAAAGTAATAAGATGGATGGATAGGCCTTATGTACTGGCTAAGGAATCAAGAGATCTAGAGGTATAACAATTTTTAACATATATGCAACAAGTGAAGCGGAAGCAAAGTTTATAAAAATGCTATTGGATCTAAAAAGCATAGTTATGGAAAATAAGCTTACTGGATATCTTCAATACCCCACTTTTATCATAAGACAGGTCAACTATAAGGAATATCAATAAGGGAATACTTACTCATTTACATACTTTGAGTTTTTCCTTGAAAAGCTGAATAGTGTCTTCTCTAGTGTACATGGCACATTCTATAGGACATACGATATTCAGGGTCATAACTTGAACATAAATAATATAAATAACACTAGGTATTTTCTCAAACCACATTATTATAAAGGTAAAAATTTACCATAAAAATGGGGGAAATTCCAAATTGAGCAATATGGGCTAAATGAGATATTCATCAAGAGGAAATCAAATTAGAAGTAAAACGATTTCTAAAAACAAACAAAACTGAAGAAAAACTATCAGAACTTATATGAAACAACAAAAGTAGTATTAAGAGCAGAACTCACAGCAATAGATCAGGAGATAAGCAATAACTCAAATATATAATCTATAATTGGTGGTGGGAATGTTGAGTGGTGAAGGGAGTGTTCTTTTCTATAACTGAAACTCAACTACAAGCATGTTTGTAACCATGTTAAATAAATATATTATTATGTAAAAAATATCTTCCAAGAAGAAAAATACCAATATATGCTATAACATTTTTTTGGTTTTTTTTTTGGGGGGGGCCACACCCGGTGATGCTCAGAGGTTACACCTGGTATGTGCTCTAAAATCGCTCCTGGCTTAGGGGGACCTAGGGCATAATATTTTTAAAGCTAGAAAATAGCCTTTTTTCTTCTCCAAGGAATGCAAACTGGTCGCTATACATGACTAATATTTTCATAGCAACAAAAATGAATGTTATAAAATGCAATGTATCTGAAATATATGCAAATTGAATTTCTAAATATATTTAATTATTGGAGCCCAAAGACATAGTACAATGAATAAAGCTTTTTCTTCACACACATGTTCTCTCCCCAGCACCAGATTTTGTCCCCCAAGGACTGTCAGGACTGATTCCTGAACACAGAGCCAAGAATAATCCCTGAGCACCACCAGGTGTGGACCAATAGACCCAAAATGATATAATTATCTATTCTTATGCTTTGTGACAATGAGAAAAATTACCAAATAAAATATGTACAATATGCAGATAATGAAAAACTTTACATCTCAGTTTAAAGGCATGGAAAATATCAAGATCCCCCATAAGAAAACATTGTAAACCACATAATTTCAATTTAAAAATGAAAAATGAAAAAGAAAAGATGTTAGCAGTAAGTTTTTGAGTGTCACAAAGCCCCATTCCCCTTGTGCATTGATGATGGCATCTGAGATTATTCTTAAGGAAATTCAACAACAGAAACAAATATGGTAATGACATAAAAATACTTTGTCAGTCAAAAATACTTATAAAAACACCTTAAAATGAGAGGTTGTACATGGCTCAATATATCTATTTCATGACACTGAGAATATGCAATTTGTTCAAATGCAATTGTATTGCCCTGCCCCAAACAAAAAAAAACTAGGAATAAATTTACCCAAAAAAGTAGGTAAAATAATCTTTCCACTAAAAATAAGACATTGATGAAAGAATTAATACTGCTAAAATGTTAATATTAATATTGCTAAAACTGCTCAAAAATAATTAACATTTCATAATATCTTTCAAAATTCCAATGTCATTTTTCACAAAAAGAGAGCAAGTGGTCCTGACATTTATATGAACTACAAAAGACAATGAATAGTCAAAAAATATTGAGAAAGAAAAACATAGTTGGGAAAACACATCATGCCCACTGATTAGAAACTATTCTATAAAACAAAAGCAATCAAAATATGAAGGGGCAGAGGTTATAGTTCAGTGGCAAACACGTGCCTTGCATGCATAAGGCCTGGCTTCAGTGCCTGACACTGCTATGTTCAAAAGAACAAACAAAAACCAATATGATGTTGGTACAAAAAGACACATATATCAATAGAACACAACACAATGACAAGAGAATAACGAGGGTTGAATAAGGGGAAGATAATGGTTCAGGGTTTGGGTATGAGGAGGTAGGAGAGACAAAGGGGTGAGGGGAGAGGCAATATTTAAATGACTAGACAATAAAGGTCAATTTGGGTGTTTTATCAGAATCTTGGGCATGCTGATTCTATTCCTAGGAACAGTCTAGGATCAGGAACGTTTTTGGATAACGCTTAAAAAGTATATTTGTTTGAAAAATAGTATTACTAGCAAACAAAACGGGGGGGGGGGCAATATACATAGGGGAGGGGTTTCCCTCCTCCACCCGCCCCCCAGGGCCCGAGTTGCCAGGGCCAGCCATGAAGACCCACCTGGCGTGGGGAGTCCCAGTCTCCTGGACCAAGTGTTCAGTCATAACCAGAACACCCCCCTTCACCAGTGTAACATTACCCCCTCCCCCTTCCCATCCCCTGCCTGTATTTGAGACAGGCATTCTACTACAGTAATTTGTTTTTAAGTTCAGTAAGTTGTATTTTTTTCCTTAAAGGATAAGAGTAAAAAAAGATAGTAAAGGTGTGATAGTGGCAATCGCCAATGTTTGCATGGGTCCAGAAAAATGGAGAAAATGGAAAAAAATTCTTGACCTGATTACAAAAAGGCCTCACCCCAGAAGTTTATTGGCATAAGACAGGCTCTGGGTTCCAGGCATACCAGTCTATCCAATTCCAGTCATTCTCAAGGTCCCAGTGAAACTTTTTCACACTTTAGCTATAGTTGGTATCAGACTTTTATATTTAAAGACTCTGGATTCTGTGCATTTCTTTCGTCGATGTCAGGCTCATGTGGAGCATCCTCTAGTTTCAGCATATCATTAAATGCAGAGCGATCTGCCCTGCATGCAGACTGTTGCTGAGTCGCCTGGGTGTTGGGAGTACTCTTTGGAGTAAGTCAATGCCAAAGCAGTGGTAGGTCTTCTCTGGTAGAGGCTTGGATCCTGGGAATGTTAAAGACAATTGTGGTTGTTTCCATAGATGGTATCCATTGTTCAGTTGTGTGTGGACGATGCCCATTCTTCTGAGGCCTGAGCCAAATCATTATGCCAAAGTTCAGTGCAAAAGGCCTAATTGCATTACCAAATTTGTGTTCCCATCTCTATTAGATAAGAACTTGTTTGCATATGTATTATTTTCCCATTTTAATGTGCCTATGCAAAAGAGAAGCAATGCCACAAGATATTGTTGGTGCATCTGGGGGCCAACGAATAATGTCCAACATTTCCCATAACTTGGTATAAACGTGAAATCTATACAGAGTTACTCTTCTACCAGTATTGCTTATAAAACAGATCTCACAGGGGGAAAAATCAAACAATCAAATAACTAATCTAGTGGGCAAAATTGGCACTATATGAGGATATTTGAAAAGAGTTATAGATGTTAAGGGAATACATCTGAGATATACAAAAGAGATACATGTGACCCTTTTCTGTTTTAAGAAGGAAAAAAAGAAAGAAAACAAGGGTATTTGAAGACAACAGGTGATAGTTGAGTTTGAGACATGTTTTTGCGGCATTATGGAACCCTATATTGTCCTTGAACTAGGGGCTTTGCTGAAGCTGATTCCGGTATCATGCAACAGTCCAAAGCTTGATGGGGGCATGAGGGGCCACCAAGCATGGGTCAACAGGCATGTTGATTGTAGTTGTTTGTATAGGAGGAACTGGGGACCGAGAGGGTGTCTATCAATGAGGAGCTGGATGGTGGTGTTGGGGCAGGTTAGTCTTGGTGTCTACCCAATTAGGAACTGAGAATAAGGAGGGTTGAATAAGGGGAAGATAATGGTTCAGGGTTTGGGTATGAGGAGGTAGGAGAGACAAAGGGGTGAGGGGAGAGGCAATATTTAAATGACTAGACAATAAAGGTCAATTTGAGTGTTTTATCAGAATCTTGGACATGCTGATTCTATTCCTAGGAACAGTCTAGGATCAGGAACGTTTTTGGATAATGCTTAAAAAGTATATTTGTTTGAAAAATAGTATTACTAGCAAACAAAACGGGGGGGGCAATATACATAGGGGAGGGGTTTCCCTCCTCCACCCGCCCCCCAGGGCCCGAGTTGCCAGGGCCGGCCATGAAGACCCACCTGGCGTGGGGAGTCCCAGTCTCCTGGACCAAGTGTTCAGTCCAGGAGATCTGTGGCCCACTGTCCGACCAGCTACCCTAACATACTAGAAAAAAAGAGGGACGGCTTTCCTGGCATGTGCGCTCTACTGGGTCCAACTGCGAGCTCCCTCTCCAGGACATAAACAAAATTTAATGAAGTTTTGCCGCATTTACATTTACATGAGCTAACACATCTATAACTGAATTAAGTAATTATCATAAAAATGAAAACCAAAAAGATTGTTCAAAGCACACTACCAAAATATGAAAAATCACTGAATGGCAAAATATTTTCAAGAAATAAGCATCTAAAATTAGGTTAATATATAAACATAAAAAAATCAAAATTCAGGCTGGAGCGGTGGCACAAGCAGTAGAGATTGCTTGCACGTGCTGATCTAGGAGGGACCGTGGTTCGATACCCTGGGGTCCCATTTGGTCCCCCAAGCCAGGAGTGATTTCTGAGCACATAGCCAGGAGTAACCACAGAGCGTCATCGGGTGTGGCCCAAAAAAAAAACAAAAAAAAATTTAAAATTCATGTGCTTTAATCAAATTTAATATATGCACATGACAATAGCAGAAAAAGAAAACATTTAACCCATAATAAGAATATTTTAATGGGCAGCGAATCTGAATCAGCATTTTCCAAAGAAAACAGACAGATAAGCAACAAGTGCATAAAAATGTTCATAATCACTTCTTATTATGAAAATAAATTAAAATCAAACTGATATATTAGCTCACACCTGTAAGAATGTCAAGATAACAAATGTTGGCTGGAATGTGGGGAAAGGGAAACTTTTGATGAAAAGGAAAAAGAATGCTCTTTCTATGGGAAACAGTATGAAAATATTAAAAGTAGAATTTGGTTCAGTGTTACAGAGCATGTCTCACATGCATACGGATTTGGGCTTGATTCCCAATAAAATGCAGGCACACATACACCTTAGAAGTACTGTATTATCTAGAAATTCTATTTCTGGGTAATTATATAAAGAAAATTAACACCAGCTCAGAAAAAAATCTTCATCTCCATGTTCATTGTATTATTATTCACACACAATAGCCAAAATATGGAAACACCCTAAAGACATCAATGGACAAATGGATAAAAAAATGTGATATTTCTCTGAAAACATACATAACGTGATATATATGTAGTAAACATAGATAAATAAGTATTGTTTGAAGATTTGTTATACATATCAGTCATAAAAAGTAAGGACACCTTGATACTTGTGACATTAATGAATTTTGAATGTATTACGTTAAATAAAATAAATAGAAGACAAATACTGTATGTTTTCACTTGAAGTTAAATCTAAAATAAAAGAAAAAATAAGTTTATAAATTTAGGTAACAGGTTCATGGTTGCGTAGAATTATTAAGACAGAGAATGGCTAAAATTAAGGAAGACAGGAGAATAGACTATCAAAATGAAATGAAAACTTGATAAATAATTAGGCTGTGTGCCTTGGGAGAAGTTTAAAAAGCTACACTTGCTTAAGAAATGCATATAAATTTCTAAGACTTAATAAATGATGAAAGATTAACAATAGCTTGTGGTAAAACTTGAAAATAGCCTTTATAAATTGCTTCCAGTATAGAGTCAGTCATCTCTGACATTCTGGTCCTAAATCTCTCCGTCACTGGCACCCTGTTTCTTCCAGTTTAACACTGAATATGGAAGCTATAGTAACAAATAGGCATTGTATTTTACATTGATACATATATATATACAAATTTCACAAACAAGCAATAATCATGTATAAAAAGGTTGATAAATTTGACCACAACAAAAGTATAATATTTCTTATAAATTGCTGGTACCCATCTACCAATTTGGGAAACAAAAATAGAAAAAAAGAAACAAGTTGATACTTACTGGTAAAGCATGAAATTTGAAGCTATAAAAAAGATAAAATATATCAGTTTGCTTCAACTTTGCTGGAACTGAAAGGTTATATATTAAGCAAAATAAGAAGAATGAAGACTAAACCAGATGATCTCACTCATCTGTGGTATATAGAGAATAAAAACAAGGAAATAAACAGTATCAAATGACAAATTATTGGCCTTGGATTACAATACTGAGATTATTAAGCATTGAGGTAAGAAGCTGGGAAAGGAAAGAGATTGACTAGAAGTGACATCGGAATAGTGATAGAGGGTTTTAGGCATTTTGTTGTTCAGTAAGGTGCAGTAACTTTTTACATAAAAACCATGAAAGTCAACACTATTATACCCATGTCAACAATAAAACTTTAAATAAAAATAAAAATTGCACATCAAGACTCAGAAAAGAAATGTTTACAAATATGTTACAAAAACACCAAATTATATAATATATAAATTATATAATTATAAAACAATTATATAAACTATGATAGCATTAAGCAAACAAAAATTTAAAAAACTCTGAAAACAACTTAATACCCAGCAATAAAAGAAAAAAGAATTATTCATACATTAAAATATACTATAACAGTGAAAATAATGAGCACCAGTTACAGGAAACAACACAAGTAAATATAACAAAGTTAAGCAATCAAAGCAAATCCTAGACTACTATTTGACACTAATTATAAAAATATATTAGGGACAGAGCAATAGTACAGTGAACAGAGCTCTTGCCTTGCACGCAGCTAACCTGGGTTTAATTTCCATATGGTCCCTGAGCCCCCCAGGAGTAATTAATTTCTGAGTGAAGAGCCAGTAGTAATCCTTTAACACAGCCAGACCTGGCCCCCAAATAAAACAAATTATAAACATTATTAAGTCAATCCAAGTAATATATTGTTTATGGGTACTGTATATGGGATTACACTTTTTTTAATTTGGGGACCACATCCAGCCATACTCAAGGTTTATTCCTGGTTCTGTGTTCAGGGATTACTCCTGATAGTGCTTGGAGGACTGGTATTGACCCTGGGTTGGCTACATGCAAAGAATGCTCCCTACTGCTGAATTATTTCCCAACCCAATGTATTAAATATTTTTAAGAGCAAGGAGATGGAAAGTAGAAAATTAAGGATACCATCCTTTTCCTGAGGAGGAGTGAAAAGATAGGTGACAGGATGGAGGAAAAACAGGTAAGAAGATACACATTCTTAGCATTTGTAGACTAGTTAGTAGATTGGATGGTTCACAGGTGTTTGTTACAGGTTAAAAAACAAATCCCTTTGTAGTCTGAAGATGATGAATTGCTATCAAAGGGGATTTATAATTAGCATGATCAATACAATTTTAACCCCAAGATCCAAAAAGATGCTACATACTGATTACTGATCTGTAACCAAAATATAATCATAATACAGTTGTTGTGAATCCACCATATTTCCTGTAACACATTTCCTTAGTGAGTAATATCAAACAAGATCAACTTTCTGCAGTTAGAAATTATTGACATTGTTCCAAGAGATAATCACATTTCTGCCTACAGGGAAAGGTTGATGAATAGTATTCCTGAAAGATGTGCAGAGAAGACTGTCCTGCTACTACCTGGGTAATGGTTTGACATTTAATTAGAAGATTAAAGAGCTTATTTCTCTTTTTTTCCTTCACTGAGCAGAACTTATAGAGGAGGGTAAGAAATGGAAAGATAAATTAGATATACAAAATATGTGGTATAATCTATGAAAGTAATCCACTAGCATTGCTGGAAATGAGGTATTCCTCAGACATGAACTTTGCACATAACTTAATATAACTTAATATAACCCCCTTTAAACTTAATAATACTTTTAAAATCACTGTAATCAAAGTTGGCAAACCTTAACTTTTATTTAAAGAGAATGATATTTAATGCACCGCCTTTCTGCAATGCTCATATTTCATCTTTCTGAAATAATATCATTGCATCAGGCAACAAAGGGATTTTTTTCTAAGTTTCCTCCTAACTAGCCTATTAGCCACCCCAATTCTCAACACACTTGTCTCTCTGCAAGCTTTACTGTCTATTTCTTATGTGGTATAGAAAGAAAAGCAGAAAAATAAAGCCTCATTTCATTCACCACTCATTTTTTTAGTTCTTAGCTTTTTATTCAGACCCTATAATTTACATATTACTATGTAATTTACATATTACTATGATTCATAGTTGAATTTTAGGCAAACTATACTTTAGCACTGATACCAACAGCAATATCGACTCTTAGTGTCTTCTGGTGTCAGCTGGTGTCCTCGCTTCCCTCCCAAACCCCATGATCCATTCCACCCCAGCATTCCCTTTTGATGAGTACATTTTTAAGTTGGGTTGTGTGGTTTGGATCTCTTGCCTTCATTGTGATTGATTCTGTGGTTTGAATACGTAGCTGGATCAGTCCTCTACACCACTATTGTTCCCAAGATTGACCCCTGCTTTCCATTACTTCCCATGCATCTCTTCTTACTGCCCCCTCAATCTCTTTCCTTTTCTGTCCTTTTCTGTTCTTTTCTCTACATTCTAGAGTCAGTGTCCCTTATCTGCTTTTTCTATATACCAGTCATTAGGTATCCTTTTGTTTGTCCTTTTTCTGGCTTATTCACTTAATATGAAATCTATCAGTGCCACCCAAGACACAGAAAATTACTTTAATTCATTGTTCCTTGCAGCTGCATAGTATTCCATTATGCATATATAATTACCTATTGAAGCCCAATATGTTCTAAGTGGAAAGCATGAAGTAAAGTAGACACCACGCCTGTTCTTGACATGCATCTGCTCTGGTGCTAGAGGTTTGTGAGCACACATGCGTAGTATAGTGACACACTAGGTAGTGCACCAACCTGGGCATTCTGAGGAGAGATCAATCACTTCTACTAGGGGAATGATATTTTAATTGTACTTGGAAATCAGTATCATAAGAGTGTATTTAAAAATGATAGTGTTTGGGGCCGGAGAGGTAGGATGAAGGTAAGGCATTTGCCTTGCATGCAGAAGGATGGTGGTTCAAATCCTGGCATCCCATATGGTCCCTCGAGCCTGCCAGGAGTGATTTCTGAGTGTAGAGCTAGGAGTAACCCCTGAGCACTGCCTGTTGTGACCCAAAAACCAAAAAAAAATTGATAGTGTTGAAAATATACAGAGAAGTTTATATAAACACAACTACGAAAAAAACACAAGACCTTTCAAAAATAGGTGCTCAATAAATACTTGCTAAAATATTAACTGTTAGTAGATGTAGGCATGTGGACAATAAATCTCAGGGTGTTTTGTAAGAAAATAAAGATTTATTTTTTTGGTTTTTGGGCCACACTCATTTGACACTCAGAAATCGCTCCTGGCTTGGAGGGACCATATGGCACCCCGGGGGATTGAACCGAGGTCCGTCCTATGCTAGTGCTTGTAAGGCAGACACCTTACCTCTAGCGCCACCTTCCAGGCCCCAAGATTCATTTTAGTTAGAGTAAAAGGGAGGAAAAGTAGTAAGGAAAGGTTGACTAGACTCTAAGTATTTAGATGGCAGGTTTAAAAGTCAAAATTATTTTTCTAAGAAATAAAGATCCATTCAAGATTTGTAATAGAGATTTGACAAACAAAATTATTTTTAGATGATTTGCACTGAGGTCTAAACAACCATCGTGGTACCAATAATTGAGAAAAACCAAATATAAAGAGCAGCCAAAAAATAAGAGGACAACTCAGAATTTCATTTTAGCAATTGATCAAATAGGCAGAGAATCTAGGGTAGTAGAACACTGCTATCACAACTGGTGCACTTTTTTGTTCTTGACTGCTGGTCTACTCCTTCCTGACAGTTTGTGTCCTACAACAAATTCTGCTAAATGTTCATGCTGCTAAGAGAGCTTCTGTGCATGCTTACAAAAGGTGCAGTCTCACTTCCGCCCCTTAATGCATCCTTTGGAACAACGATATCACATTGGCCTGGCTCAGCAGTTGCCCAAATTGTCTTGCCACGTTTATGTCTGTGTCCTTTCCCAACTGCTGTGCTCCCAAACATGGACCCATTGTGGCCAATAGAAGTGTTGCACTGGTGAAGGGGGGTGTTCTTTACATGACTGTAATCATACAACTATAATCATGTTTGTAATTACGGTGTTTAAATAAAGATAATTATAAAAAAAAGAAAGAAAAAGAAAAAAAGTGCAACAAGGATAGTTTACCTCATTCATAGAGGGTTATAGACACATGGAAATCTCCAGTAGGAATTCCAGTTAGTCTGAAAATAAATAAATAATTCCCTCTCTGGTACTCAGAGAAGTCTTCAGGCTAAGTTCTTATTCCTACTCTGGAGAGCCAGACACACTTGTCTACCCAAGATCTTATCATTCTTTTTTTTAAAACACATTGATTACATACATGATTGTGTTTGGCCTGGCCATTCTGGGGAGTGAATGCAGACCTTTTATTTTGCAATTTTAGCATTCTAATTTAGAGTCAAGATGAACATTAAATTCAATACTGGATTGGTCTGGTGTGGCTTTACACAAAACAGCATGCTATGTTATTATTATTTGGTTGGAGTTTATTTTTGGACCACACTCAGTGGTGCTCAAGAGCTACTCCTGGCTCTCTGGAGTCAGGAATTACTCCTGGCAGTGTTTGGAAGAATCGTTTGGGATGCTGCGAATTGAGCCCAGGTCAGCCCCATGTAAGGCGTGGGTACAGAGAAAGCATTTGATAAGGTCCAACACCCATTCTTGATCAAAACTCTCAGCAAGATGGGAATGGAAGGAACCTTTCTCAATATAGTTAAGGCCATCTACAACAAGCCAGTGGCAAATATTATCCTCAATGGAGAAAAACTAAAAGCCTTCCCTCTAAATTCTGGCACAAGACAAGGCTGTCCTCTCTCACCGCTCCTATTCAACATAGCACTGGAAGTACTTGCTATAGTGATTATGCAAGAAAAAGATATCAAGGGAATCCAGATAGGAAAGGAAGAAGTCAAGCTCTCACTGTTTGCAGTTGAGATGATACTCTACTTAGAAAACCCTAAAGACTCTACCAAAAAGCTTCTAGAAACAATAGACTCATATAGCAAGGTGGCAGGCTACAAAATTAACACACAAAAATCAATGGCTTTTCTATTCACCAATAGTAATAAGGATGAAATGGACATTAAGACCCCATTCACAATAGTGCCACATAAACTCAAATATCTTGGAATCAACTTGACTAAAAATGTGAAGGACCTATACAAAGAAAACTATGAAACTCTGCTCCAAGAAATAAGAGAGGACACACCGAAATGGAAACGCATACCCTGCTCATGGATTGGCAGGAGTAACATCATCAAAATGGCAATACTCCCCAAGGCATTATACAGATTTAATGCTATCCCTCTAAAGATACCCATGACATTCTTCAAAGAAGTGGATCGGGCACTTTGGAAATTCGTTTGGAACAATAAACACCCTAGAATAGCTAAAGCAATCATTGGGGAAAAGAATATGGGAGGAATTACTTTCCCCAACTTTAAACTGTACTACAAAGCAATAGTTATCAAAACAGCATGGTATTGGAATAAGGACAGGCCCTCAGATCAGTGGAATAGGCTTGAATACTCAGAAAATGTTCCCCAGACATACAATCACCTAATTTTTGATAAAGGAGCAGGAAATCCTAAATGGAGCAGGGAAAGCCTCTTCAACAAGTGGTGTTGGCACAACTGGATAGCCACTTACAGAAATTTGAACTTAGACCCCCAGCTAACATCATGTACGAAGGTAAAATCCAAATGGATTAAAGACCTCGATATCAGACCCAAAACTATAAGATATATAGAACAACACATAGGCAAAACACTCCAGGACATTACAGGCATATTCAAGGATCTTATCATTCTTTTTTCAATGAATAGATGTCCTGAGGCTGGATCCTTAAGGCCCAAGTACTAGGAAAAAGCTGGGTTGAATCTCCAAGAACCTAGAATCCCTGTGCCAGTGGAACATGCTTGATGCTGTGTCTTTTTTCAGCCCCCAGAAGGAGAGTACTGCTCATTTCCTCTCCTCCTGATTCACCACTTACCTCTCCTCACTGCCTTCTTACACCTCTACCTCAGTCTTGGGCCAACCAACCTGGTCTGTGTCCATCGTGACTGTCTGTTTTAAACAAGCCACTACAGATGGAAACGTTAATTCCTCAGCTGTGTGTCCCATCGTGGTATATGTCATAATCAGCAACGTCATTAAATGTTCCCACTTTCGGCATTTAAGTAAAGAACTGAGGACACATATGAGCCTGTCTGGATAAAACAATGGCCCCTTTCTGAATAAAAATTATCTGTGGCTTGATACCAGACTTAGGTCCAAAAGAATTCCCACTGCAAGAGCTCTACCCAAGGCCTTCCTGCAGCAAATCTTTGCTAAATCTCAAGAAGCCCCGGGTGTGTGATGAAAAAATGCCCGGGAGACCACAACCCACAAAAAAATCTCAAAAGACAATGTGAAAGCCTATACTTTCATCATAAGTATAAGACCTATATAACACTACCTCTTAACCTGTTTTTCCTCAAATGTAAGGTAATCTCCTGCATCACTTTGCTCCTTTAATTACTTTCTTTTTATTTAATATTTTTAATTTTCTTTCCATATATATATAATTTGTCCTATTTCTGTTTTCTTCTCTTTCCACCCCCAAATGCACCAGCAATATAATGTAGCACCACTTTTTCCTGAAAAGGCATACTAAAAAATGGGGGGGGGGGAATATCATGTACATAAACAAGCTCTTATCTACTAGGGATAGTAACTCTAACTTTTTTACAACACAGGGCATCTTCCACCTTGATCACATGTATTGTTGACCCAACTTAGACCCCAGGGAATTAGACACCGACCGTCCAGCCTTGACTCCTAGATTTCAGACATAGAAACGACACAGTTCTCCACAACAGCTCCAGGAACCAAATCCCTTCCGGGGCACCCTTAATACTGCTCTGACACCAACATGTGCCAGTTCTAAAATGATATCCTGACAACGAGGAAATGGGAACAACTTGATCTAAGAGCAGGTTGTCCTACCACACCAGCCAATGATAAGACAAAATCAGAAGACTTGTCACCCCTTGAGCTGTGCAAAATCCAGGACTGCTATCTACAGATGCTGGCTGTTACAACCATGACTGGACAGTATGCATCCTGGGACCAACAACAAAGCTCTAGCCGGTGGTTTGGTCTACGATCTGTACAACAAACAAGGTCTATAATGCCAGAGATCTGACTGAGATAATTGCAACTGAACGGGTCTTCTGGAAACATAATGAAAGACTATACCTCTGGCTCCATCCTAGGAGTAGTGCAATGACCATGACCACCAACTACAGAAGACAGATTAAAACGACATGGAAGGAACAGAACTCCTAGAACCACAAAGAAAGGCTTCATCATAAGCTCCACTCCTTGACCTGTGCAGCACCCAAGATCTCTAGATACAGAGGTCTGATTTTATCGCCCATGAAGAAGCAGAAGTCTTCCATACACCACAAAAGCACCAAGGGGAGAGTAAATGAACAGACAAGGAGTCTACAATCAATCCCACGACACTATACTTCAAGGGTGGAGAGAACCTGTATCTCCTAGGCCAAAGGAATTCCCTCTCTAATGCCCCCAATTTTAACTATGCCTATGCAGAAAAAAAAAACAGGGGGCGGAACAAAATAGGGTTTTTTATCTATTTATTTTTTATCTTTATTTTTATCCTTTTTGACTTCTTTGTTTTGGTGTAGATATTGAAGTTGATGTCTCCAATCTTATTTTATGTTATTTTATCTTTCTCTTTCTTTTTGCGCTCTGACACAGTTTTGTTTCAGGACCAAGACTATTAAGTGGTGCTTACCTTTAGTGCTGTAGTTCTCACTGGATATTTTATTCGATATTTCTTTCTGTATTGTTGTGGTATTTCAATTTATTTTTTTCCTGCCCTCTCTCAAACTGAGGTTGAGAGCCTCTAGAAGGACTACACCCATTTTCGGCTTATTTGATTTTTACCCTACTTTATTGCTTTTTCTTTCTTCAAACAAACCACATAACTTAAACTATCTCATTCCACCTCTCAAACAGAGGGGTAATTAAGGGAGGGTTCCAGGACCAACCAGATATATGATCACTAAGTAGTAAGCTAGACACAGAGTGAACCACTTATTCTAGCAGCCCGGGGGATGAGGGTGGAGGATATGGGATGCAGGATGGAAATGGAATGGAGGGAGGGCAAATTTGGGGATGGGAATTCCCCTGATTCAATGTTAATATGTACCTAAAATACTACTGTGAAAGATATGTAAGCCAATGTGGTCAAAATAAAAAATATTTTAAAAAATTACAAGCTACAGAGACCTTGGTACAGGAATGACTCTTATTAAATCATATTGAAATTTCTATTATCTCCTGGAACATCCCTATTTTTGTGAGATGGAAAAATAAAATCAGGAAAATGGAGATTATTACAAAACTTAAAGGAGATTAACAAATTTATGCTCCCTATGCAGTGCTTGCAACATGGGCTTGCAAATACAAATGTGATTCCTCAAGATTGTACCTTATATATTGTGGTTTAAGAGCTTGATTTTTTACTAGATCATTAAATCATAAAGACAAAGATAAATTTGTCTTCAAGATACCTACATACAACACCATAACCCCTCAAAAATAATACAAGTAGAGTCATTCCTCAAGGCATGTTCAATAGCCTTACCATCTGCCAGTATTTTGTTGACCAGACCTTTGGCCCTTTCCACTAGACATTGTAATCCTAATGGTATACCATTACAGGATGACATCTTAATAGCATGAAGGGATTTAACTGCTATTCACCTAAAGACTATCTCAACTATTACGCCACTTACACATATTGGAGAAGATTCAAAGGAAATATCCAATTACTTATCTAAGACATAGAGTGTTGAAAACTTATGTTGTCCCCCTGATTCCAGGATGAAGAAAGACTTCCTGCAAAATTTTGTCTGACCCACTTTACAATAGTTCTTGGGACATCTCAACTGGGCTTGGCATGCATGCAGATAACCACTGATTTCCGTGGTTCAAAATAGACTATATATAATTGAATGGTTATACTACCCATTTTTCAGGCCAAAATGTTTTGCTACTTGTGGACATATATGCTCATCTCATTTATCAAGGGATCTGACAAATTCTCTACAAGGGTGGGAGCCTACGATTCTTTCATACAGAAGGGCCTTGAATGAATAGGTTCTGCTATTTTCTGACCTGCTCAAGCAGAATTAATCAGTTTCTTGTCTCCCCTGTCACTATACACCTCTTAAGGATGAGATCATTATTTTTTTTCTTTTACTTTTAACACATGCTTAACCAATTCTCCAAGTTTTCACTGTTTTCACACATGGAAGCAAGAATGGGTGTATGGTTGTTTCTCAAAACCCAGAGATGTGGAAAATTAGATATATTATGCCACACATTTCCACCCAAAGAGCCAAATTGACTATTGTTCTTTTAGCTCTCACATTTTTTCTAAGCAATCTGTGAATATAATAATGGACTCAGTACATATTCCCCACTTGAGATACTTCTGAATGAGTTTGGGAGAACATATGTAGTGCTGGAGAATGAATATTAGTTGGCTTCATGATAGGCAAGTGTCCTACCCATTGTACTGTCTCTATGGTCTTACATAAAGGCATTTGTTTCACATTATTGTCATTATTTTCCTCTAGATTCCATTGCCATACCTTTCATTTCCTTAAATATTGAATTTATTAAGAACTTTTTTGAAGTGTCAAGTTCTATTTTAGAAGAAGTAAAAAACTGCTACTATGATTGATATAATATAAATACTTTAGGCAAACAGATTGAGTGGATAGTAACCCATGGATGATCTTATTGAAACCAAGAGACACATTAACACAGCATTTGAGAGTATATTTCTCCTTTGCAAAAGTTATCTTGACTTTTTGTTCTCATGCTCACCCCAAGGTCCCACTAATTTTCTAGTCCTAATGATGTGCAGGGGCTCATAAAACAGAGTTTGGCAAGCACTATCATAGAATAAGGTGAAATCACATCTTTTTATTTTAATATTTTTTCACATCTGGCTGTGCATAGGGATTATTACTATCTCTGCTCTCAGGGATCACTCTTTGTAGGCTTTGGGGATCATACAGGGAGCCAGGGATTGCACCTGGGTTGGTGGCATGCAAGGCATGCCCCATTGTACTATCTCTCTGGCACCACTGACTTGATAAAGGAGTTGTGAGCCTTAGTTTCCATCTCTTTCTGATCTCCTAACTCTGGGACAGCATCATATGTCATCTTGTTGTTTTTAATCAACCCCGCTTTAGTACCACCATGCTAACTTTTCTTTCTGTATCTGTTCTCTCAACCACTGTCTTCTTTGACCACTTGCATAGATGTGTGGTTATACAACTGCTTCAGACAGAGAACAAAGTCCTATGATATTGCTGCATTGAGAGAAATAGAGAAGGTGAGAGAGAGATTTGGGGTGGCTATTACCTTCCTGGATTAACAAAAAATAAATCTCATTTCATGGGGCATCAGAAAAATTTCATAGCTCAGACCCATTGACCTAAAGTTGTCAGGAAAAATAGTTTTGAATGATCAAGGCAGTGCTATGAAAAAAAGCATTGACAATGTTTATGTAAAGATTATGTGGGTATTAGGGTCAACTACCCTATACTATATAGTAAATGAGGGCACTATAGATTTGTAATTTTGGATTCTTGGAATTCTGGTGCTGAGAATTCCATACAGCAAAGTGACAAACTTATAAGCATTTCAATGTGACTAGAAAGCCAGTTGTACTGGGATCACAGTTTGAGAAACTGAACTTAAATAAAAGAGTGTTTGTTGGAAAAGAGTGTGCAAATAATAGTCTCTGGGTACAAGCTTCTTAAATTGTTCATGACAATCCCATATGAGGTCACATAACTATAAAGATTGTTTGCAAAAAGGAGTCAGAAAAATAATAGAGTAGGTAGGGCACTTGACTTGCATGAGGTAGGCTCAAGTTCAATCTCTGACATCTCATATGGTTCCCCAAGCACTACCAGAAGTGATTCCTGAATGCAAAACCAGAAATAATACCTGAACATTGCCAGGAGTGACTAAAAAGTTGTTAAGATAAATTTCTTTGTGATTTTATCAAGAAATGTTTTCTTTTTTTTTTTTTTTTTTTTGGTTTTTGGGCCACACCCGGTTGACGCTCAGGGGTTACTCCTGGCTATGTGCTCAGAAATTGCCCCTGGCTTGGGGGGGACCATATGGTACGCCGGGGGATCGAACCACGGTCCTTCCTTGGCTAGCGCTTGCAAGGCAGACACCTTACCTCCAGCGCCACCTACCCGGCCCCGAAATGTTTTCTTTATATAAGTGTTTTATATGATTATTTTGACTCAACTTTTATTAAAGTAATGTGATTTTAAAAGTTATTGATAGTTGGATTTTAGACCTGTAATATTTCTATACCAATCCCACTACTAGTGTCAACCCCAACTACTAGTGTTCCCATAATCCATCAACCTCCTTCTCCTCCACCCCCTCACTTCTTATCTGCCTCCTCGAGGCACATTACAAATTTTGGTGGTTGCCGTTTAGATTTTATGTTTTCAGTGTTGAGTCTGTGCTTTAGACTTAGAGCTATCCCACGCTCGTACATCACCAATATAACTGAACCCCCAGTCTCTGTTTCCTCATTACTTCCCTCTTTCATCTTTCTTCCTTGATTTCTTTCCGTCTTTGTCATTCTCCCTAGGTTCTGGGGTCGAAGGTGGTCTAGACTTTCTTCCTTACTCCATGACATTTCCTCATCCAATTATTCTATATACTCTAAAAAAAGTAAAATTATCCTGTCTTTCTTCTTCTAGCTTACTTCATTCAACATGATATCTTTCGGTTCTAACCAAGCTGCACAAAATTATATGACTTCATAGTACCTTGAGACTGCATATCATTTTATTGTGTATATACTCACATCTTCATATTCCAATAATCTATCATTGGACACCTAGGATTTTCCATACTTTGTTATTGTACTCAGTTCAGCAATGAGTAACGGTGTTCATCTGTCATTATGAATACATTTTTAAGTCCTTGGGTAGATATTCAAAAGAGAGAATTCTGGATCATATGGTAACTTAATTCTAAGTTTACTAAGGACATGCACTATTATTTTCCACAGGTGATGAACCAGAGAACATTCCCACCAAGAGTGGATGAGGGTTACTTTTTCAGCACAACACCACCAGCACAGATTGTTCCTACTATGTTTATATGTGCCATTCTCACATGCACAATGATATGCCATGTCAGACTGATTTGTATTTCCCTAATGATAAATGATGCTGAGCAAATTTTCATGTGCCTAATGGCAATTCACTTGGCTTTATCTGATAAGTGTCTGTTAATTTTCTCTTCCCATTTTGATAATGTTTAATATTTTGGCTGATATTTATGAGTAACTAATATCTCATGGATATCTGATGTGTTGAATGAAATTATTTTTCCCAATGATTTGCTGTACTTTAGTTTTAGCCCATATTTCTTATGTAATGCAGAAACTCCTTAATTTTATGTAGTTCTATTTGTTTCTTTTTTATTTTATTTATTTGCCAGTTATATCAGATTATTGAAGGTGTCTTTGACATCCAAATCTTAGTCGGTTCGGACCATATATTCATCAATGCACTAAATAATTTCTTGTCAAATTCTAGGGTCTTTAATCTACTTTGAATTGATTATTGTGTAAGGTATAAGATATGGATGTGTGTAAGATATGGATGAAGTGTTAATTTTTACACATACTTATTCAGTTATTTTTTATATTTTATTTGAACACCTTGATTACACACATGATTGTGTTTGGGTTTCAGTCATGTAAAGAACACCACCCATCACCAGTGCAACATTCCCATCACCAATGTCCCAAATCTCCCTCCTCCCCACCCGACCCCCGCCTGTACTTTAGACAGGATTTCCAATTCCCTCATACATTCTCATTATTAGGAGAGTTCAAAATGTAGTTATTACTCTAACTAAACTCATTGCTCTTTGTGGTGAGCTTCCTGAGGTGAGCTGGAACTTCCAGCTCTTTCTCTTTTGTGTCTGAAAATTATTATTGCAAGAATGTCTTTCATTTTTCTTAAAACCCATAGATAAGTGAGACCATTCTGCGTTTTTCTCTCTCTCTGACTTATTTCACTCAGCATAATAGATTCAGTGTACATCCATGTATAGGAAAATTTCATGACTTCATCTCTCCTGACAGCTGCATAATATTCCATTGTGTATATGTACCACAGTTTCTTTAGCCATTCGTCTGTTGAAGGGCATCTTGGTTGTTTCCAGAGTCTTGCTATGGTAAACAGTGCTGCAATGAATATAGGTGTAAGGAAGGGGTTTTTGTATTGTATTTTTGTGTTCCTAGGATATATTCCTAGGAGTGGTATAGCTGGATCGTATGGGAGCTCGATTTCCAGTTTTTGGGGGGATCTCCATATTGCTTTCCATAAAGGTTGAACTAGACGGCATTCCCACCAGCAGTGGATAAGAGTTCCTTTCTCTCCACATCCCTGCCAACACTGCATGTTCTCATTCTTTGTGATGTGTGCCATTCTCTATGGTGTGAGGTGGTACCTCATAGTTGTTTTGATTTGCATCTCCCTGATGATTAGTGATGTGGAGCATTTTTTCATGTGTCTTTTGGCCATTTGTATTTCTTCTTTGTCAAAGTGTCCATTCCTTTTCCCCATTTTTTGATGGGATTAGATGTTTTTTTCTTGTAAAGTTCTGTCAGTGCCTTGTATATTTTAGAGATTAACCCCTTATCTGATGAGTATTGGGTGAATAGTTTCTCCCACTCAGTGGGTGGCTCTTGTATCTTGGGCACTATTTCCTTTGAGGTGCAGAAGCTTCTCAGCTTAATATATTCCCATCTGTTAATATCTGCTTTCACTTGCTTGGAGAGTGCAGTTTCCTCCTTGAAGATGCCTGTAGGCTCAATGTCCTAGAGTGTTTTGCCTATGTGTTGTTCTATATATCTTATGGTTTGGGGTCTGATATCAAAGTCTTTAATCCATTTGGATATTACCTTCGTACATTATTTTAGCTGGGGGTCTAAGTTCAATTTTTTGCATGTGGCTAGCCAGTTGTGCCAACACCACTTGTTGAAGAGGCTTTCTTTGCTCCATTTAGGATTTCTTGCTCCTTTATCAAAAATAAGGAGATTGTATGTCTGGGGAACATTCTCTGAGTAGTCAACCCTATTCCACTGATCTGAAGGCCTGTCCTTATTCCAATACCATGCTGTTTTGATAACTATTGCTTTGTAGTAAAGTTTAAAGTTGGGGAAAGTAATTCCTTCCATATTCTATTTCCCAATGATTGCATTAGCTATTCGAGGGTGTTTATTGTTTCAAACGAATTTCAAAAATGCCTGATCCACTTCTTTGAAGAATGTCATGGCTATCTTTAGAGAGATCGCATTAAATCTGTATAATGCCTTGGGGAGTATTGCCATTTTGATGATGTTAATCCTGCCAATCCATGAGCAGGGTATGTGTTTCCATTTCGGTGTGTCCTCTCTTAATTCTTGGAGCAGGGTTTTATAATTTTATTTCTATAGGTCCTTCACATTTTAGTCAAGTTGATTCCAAGATATCTGAGTTTGTGTGGCACTATTGTGAATGGGGTTGTTTTTGTAATGTCCATTTCTTCCTTATAACTATTGGTATATAGAAATGCCATTAATTTTTCTGGGTTAATTTTGTAGCCTGTCACCTTGCTATATGAGTCCATTGTTTCTAGAAGATTTTTGGTAGGGTTTTCTAAGTAGAGTATCATGTCATCTGCAAACAGTGAGAGCTTGACTTCTTACTTTCCTATCTGGATTCCCTTGATATCTTTTTCTTGCCTAATTACTATAGTGAGTACTTCCAGTGCTTTGTTGAATAAGAGTGGTGAGAGAGGACAGCCTTGTCTTGTGCCAGAATTTAGAGGGAAGGCTTTTAGTTTTTCTCCATTGAGGATAATATTTGCCACTGGCTTTTGGTAGATGGCCTTAACTATATTGAGAAAGGTTCCTTCCATTCCCATCTTGCTGAGAGTTTTGATCAAGAATGGGTGTTGGACCTTATCAAATGCTTTCTCTGCATCATGATCATGTGGGTTTTATTTTTCTTGTTGTTGATGTTGTGTATTATGTTGATAGATTTACGGATGGTAAACCATCATTGCATTCCTGGGATGAAACCTACTTGATCATAGTGGATGATCTTCTTATTGAGGCATTGAATCCTATTTGCCAGGATTTTGTTGAGGATCTTTGCATCTGCATTCATCAGCGATATTGGTCTGTAATTTTCTTTTTTCGTAGCATCTCTGTCTGGTTTAGGTATCAAGGTGATGTTGGCTTCATAAAAGCTATTTGGAAGTGTTTCCGTTTGTTCAATTTCATGAACGAGTCTTGCCAGGATTGGTAGTAGTTCCTCTTGGAAAGTTTGAAAGAATTCTTTAGTGAATCCATCTGGGCCTGGGCTTTTGTTTTGGGGCAGACATTTGATTACCGTTTTTATTTCATCAATGGTGATGGGGGTGTTTAGATATGCTACATCCTCTTCCTTCAACCGTGGAGGATTATAAGAGTCCAAGAATTTATCCATTTCTTCCAGGTTTTCATTTTTAGTGGCATAGAGTTTCTCAAAGTAGTTTCTGATTACCCTTTGAATCTCTGTCATATCAGTAGTGATCTCTCCTCTTTCATTCCTAATACGAGTTATCAATTTTCTCTCTCTTTCTTTCTTTGTTACTTTTGCCAGTGGTCTATCAATCTTTTTTATTTTTTCAAAGAATGAACATCTGCTTTCGTTGATCTTTCGGATTGTTTTTTGGGTTTCCACTTCGTAGATTTCTGCTCTCAGCTTTGTTATTTCCTTCTGTCTCCCTATTTTTGAGTCCTTCTGTTGAGCACTTTCTAGTTCTATTAGCTGTGTCATTAAGCTACTCAGGTAAGCCCCTTCTTCCTTCCTGATGTGTGCTTCCAAAGCTATAAATTTTCCTCTCAGTACTGCTTTTGCTGTGTCCCATAACTTCTGATAGTTTGAGTCTTTATTGTCATTTGTTTCCAGGAATGATTTGATTTCCTCCTTGATTTCATCTCGGACCCAGGCTGTTTATCTTCCAGGTATTAAATTTTTTCTTCTGTGTCACTTTGGAATTCACAAATAATTTCAGAGCCTTGTGGTTAGTGAAGGCAGACTGCAAAATTTCTATCCTCTTGATATTATGGAGGTATATTTTATGTACTAGCATGTAGTCTATCCTGGAGAATATCCCTGTACATTGGAGAAGAATGTGTACCCAGATTTCTGGGGATGGATATATATATATATCCACTAGGCCTCTTTCTTCAATTTCTCTCCTCATTTCTAGTATATTCTTGTTGTTTTCAGTCTGGTTGACCTATACAGTGTTGACAAAGCCGTGTTGAGGTCCCCCACAATTTTGTGTTGTTATTGATATTATTTTTCAGATTTGTCAACAGTTGTATTAAATATTTTGCTGGCCCCTCATTCGGTGTATATATGTTTAGGAGAGTTATTTCTTCCTGCTCTACATAACCCTTGATTAATATAAAATGTCCATCTTTTCCCTTACAACCTTCCTGAGTATAAAGTTTGTATTATCTGATATTAGTATGGCCACTCCAGCTTTTTATGGGTGTTGTTTGCTTGGATAATTTTTCTCCAGCCTTTTATTTTGTGTCTATGTTTGTTCTGACTTTTCAGGTGCGTTTCTTGTAGGCAGCAGAAGGTTGGATTGAGTTTTTTGATCCATTTAGCCACTCTGTGTCTCTTAACTGGTACATTTAGTCCATTGACGTTGAGAGAAAGAATTGTCCTGGGATTTAATGCCATCTTTATATCGAAATTTGGTGTGTCTTTTAGTTAGTCTTTTCTTAAATTAGGTCTTTCAGTTTTTCTCTTAAGACTGGTTTTGAGTCTGTAAAGTTTCTGAGCTGTTTTTTGTCTGTGAAACCATGTATTCTTCCGTCAAACCAGAAAGTGAGTTTTGCTGGGTACAGTATTCTAGGTGAAGCATTCATTTCATTCAGTCTTGTCACAATATCCCACCACTGCTTTCTGTCCTTGAGTGTTTCTGGTGACAGGTCTGCTTTAAATCTCAAGGACTCTCGCTTGAATGTAATTTCCCCTTTTGATCTTGCTGTTTTCAGAATTCTGTCTCTATCTGTGGGATTCATCATTCTGACTAGGATGTGTCTTGGGGTGGTTTTTCTGGGGTCTCTTTTGGTTGGTACTCTTCAAGCATGCAGGATTTGATCACATATATTCTTTAGCTCTGGAAGTTTCTCTTTAATGATGTTCTTGACCATTGATTCTTCCTGGAAATTTTCTTCCTGGGTCTCTGGGACTCCAATGATTCTTAAGTTGTTTCTGTTGAGCTTATCATAGACTTCTATTTTCATCTGTTTCCATTCTTTGACTAATTTTTCCATTATCTGTTCATTTGTTTTAAGTTTTTTTCCAATCTCTCCTGCTGTATGGAATTGTTATTTATCTCATCTTCCACAGCACCAAGTCTATTCTCAGCTTCTGATACCCTGTCCCAGAGCTTATCCATTTTGTCATTCACTTCGTTTACTGAGTTTTTCAGGCCTGTTAGTTGACATGTTATTTCAGTTTGGAGTTTTGTGATTTCTGTCTTCATATTTTCTTGGTTCTTATTAGTGTTCTGTTCAACTCGATCCATGGTTTCTTTGAGTTCATTGAGCATCTTCAATATTGCTCGTCTAAAGTCCTTCTCTGAGAGGTTGTTTAGTTGGTTGGTCATTATCTGGTCCTCAGAATTGTCATCTTCATTCTCTATGTCTAATGCTGGCCTGCGTTGTTTCCCCATTGTCACACTTGTATTGTGGGTTTTTCTATGCGTTGTGGTGTTATTCATTGGCTAAATGATGCAGGCAGCGCACTCCTCTGGCTCCGCCCTTTTTGGGTGGGTTGACTTGCTTCCAAGGGAGGGGAGTCCTCTGTGGATGAAGCCTCAAACAGGATCAAGTCTTAGGCCTGAGCACGCAGCAGAGAAGACAGTACGGAGAAAATTCTGGGCTTCAGTGATCCAGCACAGTTCTTAGTGTGATTTTTTCTTCTTGTTGCGATGGTGTTCTTTTCTTAGAAAGAGCGCACAGCCACGTAGCAAAAGGGAGCCAAAGTGCTCTTCTGGAGCCTCTTTTTGGCTCACTCCCAAGAGGTTCACACAACAGGATAGTAGACAGACACACACAGGCAGCACTCACAATTTTTCACATTCGGGCCCCACTGGGCAGGCGTACTTTCATGGATTTTCCCAGCTTGACATTACAAAAAGGGGACCTGGCTTCTGCAAAGTACTGCTTATAGCCGGTTTTCATGTTATGGAGCAGTTCCTTGGCATTCCCACCCTAGAATTGGCCTCTGGGAGAGCGAGTTTTCTGGAGCCTCTTTTCGGCCCACTCCCAAGAGATTCACGGAACAGGATAGTAGACAGACACACACAGGCAGCACTCATAATTTTTCACAGTCGGGCCCCACTGGGCAGGCATCACTTATTCAGTTTTTAAAGCACCATTTGTTGAAGAGGCTCCATAGTTAAATGATTTTTGTTCTCAATATGAGGGTTTGTCCTTATATATTTGATTCTGACCCATCAGCGTGCCCATCTTTATTTCATTACCAAGCAGTTTTGGTGACAATAGGATATTATAGTTCCAAATTAGGTAATGAGTTCACGTTTTTTTCTTCAACATTTTTAATGGGATTGGCTCCCTGATCTCATTTTCTGTACATAAGAATGCAATCAATTTTGTTATTGGCCTTGTAGCTAGTTACATTACTGTATTGGTTTATTTTTTCTAGAGGCTTTTTGAGAATTTGTTAGGGTCTTCTATATACATATCATTTCATCTGGAAAAAATTGTGATAATTTGACTTGCTTTATCCAATTTAGATACCTTTGATTTGTTTCTCTTGCCTGATTGCTAGAGCCAGGACTTCTAATACTATATGAATAAAAGTAGGCACAGCAAACCTTCCTTTCCCTGTACCTGATATCAGAGAAAGCTTCTGGTTTTTCACCATTAAGAATTAAACTGTGGGCCCGGAGAGATAGCACAGCGGCGCTTGCCTTGCAAGCATGGACCAAAGGTGGTTGGTTCGAATCCCGGTGTCCCATATGGTCCCCCGTGCCTGCCAGGAGCTATTTCTGAGCAGACAGCCAGGAGTAACCCCTGAGTGCCGCCGGGTGTGACCCAAAAAAAAAAAACAAAAACAAAAAAAAAAGAAAAAGAATTGAACTGTATGTGAATTTGTTATAAATGAATGACTATTTTTATGTGAACTGGGTTACATAATATTGCTCAGGGAAAAGGACCTGTGATCAGGAAAAGTTGAAGAAGCTCTGCTCTAGAGGACCGAGACAAATTGTTGAGAGATTTTAATGTCAGGATTAGCAGTCTTTAATTTGTCCTTTCCACCCAGACAGCTAATGGGAAACATTAAGGATACTTTGTGGCTCAGCTTAGAGTCACTTGACAAAAAGGAAAGAGAAACCAGCGCGAGGCCAAATGAATCCAGAAAGAGCAGTGATAAATGACGACTGATATCAGGGAACACTTATTCAAATGCATTCCTGCTGAACACATGGAAATGAGAGAGAGTTACTTCCAGAAACTTGGGCCAGGAAGGAATCAAAAAGTTGCCTTTTCCCCACTTTGCAGATGCAAGTTAGCAGATGCTTTATTCAAATTCTACCCAAAGCTGGGATTACTCAAATAGTTCAGTGAAGTGAGTAGGAAGGGACCTGAAACTGATATTTGCTTTAAGAAGTCAACTCTTCAAAGATGTACCTGGGGCTACATTGCTGAAGTTTAAAAACAAAGATTTTCTACTTTGGTTATGGGATTCAGAATATATTATTACTTAGCAGTGCCTTCCAAGACTCCTATATAATTTTCTTCATTTTCCAGATTGAGAGGTTGTGATTTGGAATAAAAATATATTTTATTTGATATTTGAAGGGAAGTGCAAATATTTTGAATGAGAAAACTTTCCCTAAATTTTCACTGTTGTACAATATAGTCCACCCAGGACCCTTAACTGTAGGGCTAGCCTTGATGAGTTTATATGAGAAACAGGTGAGAGGAAAAATAAAACTGTTTCTTTCCAGAAAGCAATAGAGCCTCTACCGAATTCTTTCTTGATCTGGAGGCTAGCTCTAGCCGGCATGGGGTTTGGGGAGACCCCAGGTCAAAGGCTTTCTCCCTAGCTTGGGGGTGATGGGAGCTTTGATAGTCCCCCAGCCATCCCTCTTCTGCCCCCAGCCTCCAGGCCTTCCCTGGGTGCCAGCCCAGGCAGCCAGAAATAGTGGGTCCTAACTTTGGGTGTGCTGTGCTGAGATTTGCCCTGTTGCACTAAGGTAATCACTGGCACACCCCTACAAAGCTCATTTTTACTCCTTAACTCACCCTCAATCATCAGTACCCCACATTTCCCCTTTTTATTTCAATAGTGCACAGTCCTAATCACAGATCAAAATGGTGCACTGGATTTAACAACCCCTAACTATTTCAAAAGGCATAAAATGGACACGTATGTGTTCTTAATATATATGTGTGTTTTCTTTGACAGCTATCACTCTTACTGAATATTCTCTTATACAGAAAGCAATAGGAATTCTAACTGTGAATAAACATATGTTATTTAACTCTTTACAGAGAAACAGTGTAACTGGTATTTTGTGTTTGTTTTTAGAATTTTGTTTGCTTTTTATTATTTGTTTTATTTAAGCACTATGGTTACAAAATTGCTCATTGATGGGTTTCAATCATACAATCCTTCATCAGTGCACATTTCCTGCCATGAATGTCCCCATTTCTCTCCCATGCCGGTCTCTAGGGCAGGCAATTTGCTTCTCTTTTCCTCTCCATCTCTCTCTTTTCCTTTAGACACTATGGTCTGAACTTTTGTCAATGGAGGAATGTCTTGTCTTGAGTGTTACTTTCTTCCCTTTCAGCACTGAGTTTTGTCTAAAGTGATCTGTAACTGGTATTTTATTATGTTAAGGTTGTGATAGTACAGAAGGTAAGACACTTACTTCCCAACACGCATATGGTCAGCACAGCCCTACAAATAGTGAACCCTGAGCACAGAGCCAGGAGTAAAGCCTTGAGGACAGCTGGGCATGGCCTCTAAATTTAAATAATAGTGTTTTCTGGCCTAAATTAATCCCACTGTTTAGCATATGATTTTTTCTCTAGTGTCTAAAAAAAGTCTCTTAAAAGACAGCCAGGCAAGTCTAACAATTTCTTGCCCAGATTTTTCAGAACAGAAAGAATGGGAAAGCACCAGGTCAATCAAACACTGTACCAAACATTTTCCTTGTGAGGGCTGTAATCAGCTCTCTGCTGTGCTAAGTTAGCAGAGTAGGCACTTGATTGGTGAGAAGAAGTGGAGCACTGCTGTGGAGAGAAATGTACTTTGGGTACTTGGACATTGATCAGGTGGTCCTCCTACAAAAAATTTAAGATGGTTCTGGACCACTTTCTCTCCAGTAAAACTTATCCCTATAGTATGTAAGGAACTAATTATATGACTTGATCATCATAGTAATCCATATCAATAAAACTATGCATTTCTGTATTTGATGTTATGTGTGTAGTCTAAGCAATACACTTAATAAATTGATAGTACATAGGACTTACAATTAGAAACAAGGTAATGATCCAAGTCTCCAGAAAACAGGTCTGGGAACACTTTGACGTGTTTTGATACATCAAACAAATGTAACAGTTGCCTTAGGATTAGTGATTTTCTTTCATATATAAAAATGTATATATTAAACTGGATACTAAAATTTTTTCATGATTTGGTGAGAATGTAGTAGTGTGGAGTAAGAGAGCCCAAGGCTCAATAGAATTCTCTTGAAATCATTCTTAATCTAGCAAATGTATGAATCCACTAACTGGTGACATTACTGTCATTTCCTCCTGAGATACAATGGCTATATAACTACATTTGCTAGCCAACAAAAATGGAGATAACAGGCAGTGGGAGGGGCAATCCTAAGCATGATCTGTGTTGCCCTAAAAGCAACAATTCCAACAATGGCAAAGATTTTGATGGAAGGTGTGATGCTGAATGCATGAAATGCTATCACTGGTAATATTATAAATCTATGGTGCCTAATTTTTTAATTATTTAAAGAAAGTAGCAATTTCATAGGAAATCTGTCTCCTAACCATATCTTTGTGTTTATATCATTTGAATTTATGATAAACTATCAACAGAAGACAATACAGAACTTAACACAAAGATAGAATACTTTTATGATGCATAAAAATATGCACACGACCCTTCTGACAGGAAAAAAGGAAAAAAGAAATATATATATACAATTAAAATCAAAATATAAAATTACCTAGTATTAGTGAACACTACACATCATATTAACATCCTATGGTTGTTGAAAAATTAGTACAAATTTTGCAACCTAAAACAAAAAAAAATTGCTTGCTCTTCAATCCCATATTATCCCTTGAACTCACACTTTCTTTCTCTTCACATCTTTTTAGTTTCAATACACTGTCTTGTGTCAAAAAAACTATAAATTTATTATACTTCAGTTGTGATGATTACATTGACTCTACCTAAGTAAACCAAAATAATTTCCTTATCTCAATCATCTGATTAAATAACCTAACTTTTTTGCAATCTTAATTCCTTTCTGCATGTACCACATGTATTTCCAGTTTTGAAGGATTTAAATGAATATCATGGGAGGGTACAGCATCATATTGCTGTTTATCATGGCTAATAATGAAGAGAAGATGCTGTTTCTGAGCAGTTTACTGTCAGTACTGAAAGATGTTGGCTGTTCTAAAAATGCATGAGCTCCGTTCCTGGAAGGGAATTGCTAGCAGTGTCTAGCAATTGTAACTTCTATGATATAGTTCTCTTTTTAAATCCCTCACAGTCCCGGTGAACTAATAACCATATTTTAATACTTATTGCTTACTTGTAAGATATTAGGGAAAGAGTAGGTCAGAATCTCCTGATTGTGAATACAGGTATCATTTAACATTTTTACTGTGGGAAGTTTACAACTTGTACAGAAGCAGAGAGGACAGCATAATGACTGTATGTAACCACACCTCTTAACAAGGGAAGAGCACTTCCCTTATGAGAGCCTTGGTTCCATTCCTGGTACTGCAAAAAGAAATCAGTGAATGTGTCCAAGTTACTTTCTCTCTAGCCTAAATTCACATTTTGTCCCGTTTGCCTCTGACTTTTTTAAGGCAATTCCAGACATCAGACCATTTCTACTGTAAATATTTTAGTTCACAATTCTTACATATAAGACTATTTCAGATTATGTGAGGTCTTTCTTTTCTTTCTAGGTGTTATTTACTATTGGACAAGAAGTGCCTCCCTATAGTCTCAATTCCCTTTCTTATACATTAGGGAACTTTTAGTTAAATATATCTGAGATTCCTACCAGCTACTGCTTATGTGGATCCAAGGTAATTATTTTAGCTATTTTTCAGATTACAATTATTCATATTAAACATTAAAATTCATATTCCTCCAGGGGAGTAACACATTTACATATAGCAAAATAGACTGTAAATATATGTCTTGTATCATATAGCTAATTTATACATGGTCTGAATTTTGTCCATCTGTCCTGAAGCATCTGATAAAGACAGAAATTTGGACACAGTTTCATAAGAAATAATAGCATTCACTTTTGTATATTCTCCACAATTAAGTGAAAAATAATTTCTCTGGTGGAGTAATGAATAAAGAGGTTTAATTTAAAACTGAAGAAAAAATACTATGGAAATTATTTTAATTCAGAAATCAGAGTGATAGTACAATGAGTAGGGCACTTGCCAACCCAGATCTCCAGCATCCCATATGGTCTCCTGAGCACTGCCAGGAGTCATTCCTGAGGAAAAGACCAGGAATACCCCCTGAGCATCACCAAGTGTGGCCTCAAAACCAAATAAACAAAAAAGGTACAGACTGCACAGGATGGGGGCGGCGTGGTGGCACTAGAGGTAAGGTGTCTGCCTTGCCAGCGCTAGTCTATGACGGACAGTGGTTCAATCCCCCGGCGTCACATATGGTCCCCCAAGCCAGGAGCGATTTCTGAGTGCATAGCCAGGAGTAACCCCTGAGCGTCACCAGGTTGACCCCCCCCCCCCAAAAAAAAGAGACACAGACTGCACAGGAAAAAAAAGCTTAAATAGGACTGAAAATATGAGTAGGACCAGGAATGTAACTCTGTGGTAGAGCATTGGCTTTGCATGTAAGAGGACCTACATTCAATCTGTGTTCTGAAAAATAAAATAAATGAATCAACATAAAAAGTAAAAAATAAATTATTGTAATTCAATTCTCATTCTTCAGAAAGAAGTAAGATAAGCACTTTTTGAACCAGCCCTAAATATCTAAATGACTGAACCAAAAATCTCAACTTTCCAGAGCATGGCCTAGACAAAGCAAATTACACATTCTGGTGGCTTTTTGTTTTTTTGTTTATAATTTTTTGGGGGTTTGGGGACTACTTTCACTTTTGATTCTGCATTCAGGACCTCACTACTGGGACTCACTTATATGTTCGAGGAACATATAAGATGTCAGGCGTCTAATCAGAGTCTGGCAATGCAAAGCAAGCACACTACAGACCATACTATCTCTCTGGGCCCCGAAAACGTACTTTCTGCCTCTTAAAATAAAATATTTCTCTATAATTAAAATAGATTTTATACAATTAATATATGAATATTCCCTTATTTTCCTTCTACTAGTTCCTAAGGAGTCACAGATAATGGTTTGTCACTCTCTATAAAATTTGTAAACCCTAGAAATAGATCCATCTTCCCAGGCTATAGGACCAGGCTAAAAATTGAAGGTATTTAAGCAGAAAAGTACTCCAACTCCTACACTGGAAGATGTCTAACAAGGCTCAAAATGTCACCCATGTCTGGCAAAAAAGAACAGCCCAGTTATACACACACACTTTGATTTTAGCAGAGTAACTATTAATGCACTAGTGGCTCTCACTCAACAGGAAGAAGACAGGATGACTCATCTACCATAGCTAGAGAAGAACCTTTCTCTCCCTGGATATAGCTTAAAGCAGAAGCCCTAGAAATCTGGGTAACTTTTAGAATAGACATAAAGAAATAAAAAAATAATCTGGAGCTAGAGAATCTTATTTAAAAATATTTCCATTTTTTTCTCAGAAACTATCTATCTGAGTGATGGTGATCCAAGCACATCTGGCTTCAGTCACCTGCATCTGCTCTAGGTTGTAATACCAAGCATACTTGTCCTCTAAAGTGAAAATTACAGATAGGACCTTGGAGACAGGGTATCCTGAAAAAAATCTTCAATACCAAAGAAATTGGGACAAATGCCCAAAGTGAGGATCACCTGCCTTCTCTGATTACCATTGTTTCCTGCTCATCCACTTGTTCTCACATTATTTTTTAAATAAATTCTTATTATGATCGAAGTGTATTACAAGTCTTTCACAGAATTATTTACAGTACATAGTGACAATAAATGAAGGGCATTCCCACCACCAGTATTGTCCTTCCTCAACCCCTGTTCCCAGCATGTATCCCATATCTCCCTACTTTACTCCCCAGAATACTAGTGTAACTGGTCTCCACTTTACAGCTTGTTGTAGATTGCGTATCTATTCTGTTGTCATTGACTTTGGGTTTGGTGTTCAAGTCTGATCATTTTTTTTATTTTCACTGCATGTTCATATGACTGGTCCTGGTATCATCATTTCCCCCCCCCTCAATTTATGAAGCTGAATGATTCAAGTTATGTGATTCTGCTGGACATAAAAAGGATAAGGAAAAGAGAAGAAAAAATTTGGTAGCAACTACCAAAAAAAGAAAAAAGAAAGAAAAGAAAAAAGAAAGAAAGAAAAGAAAAATGCACCAAGCAAAAAAACACCAAATAATATCTACATGAGTGAAAAAGAAAGAAAAGAGTGGAAGAAAAAGGAGAAGAAAAAATATTAAAAACAGACAAAACAAAACAAGAAAAAGGAGTGCTGGAGTGGCAGGCTTTGGTGTTACCCCCACTTTTTTTTGCATAGGCACAGTAAGTATTGGGGAATAAAGGGAATTCCCATGGCCTAAGAGATTCAGGTTTTCTCCCCTCTTGAAGCATACTTTCATGGGAACAACCACTGGCTTCATATATACTCATTACCATTCTCACATTATTTTTTCTACTTCTGACTTTCTTTGAAAGCAACAACAAAATAATACCAAGCTTACTCCCAACAACCATCAGCCAGGTTGAAGATTAAGAGAAATAAGTATATTTCAAATGTATTGTTTGTGGTGAGCTGGGTCATTCCCTAGCAATGTTCAGGAGCCTTTTAGACATTACCAAACCCATGACTTAAATAGAGTGTTGTACATTATATGATAGGAGGTGTCATGTGAAAAGGCAAAGGAGAGTGAGTTTGGGCAGAATCCTGGGAGCTAAATTATCAAGTGTTTATATCATTTCCTAGGCAATGGGGAGCCTTCCAAAGTTACCCTAGGCAATTTGCTGAAGCTCAGCTCCAGGAGGTTGGGGCAGGGCCTGGAAGGGGCATGACTAGGCCCTGTTTAGACTTCTTCACCATGGGACAACCTTGAGTGCTTTATTAAAGAGGGTCAAGACTCTTTAAATAAATTCACATTGTCCATGGAGAATTCTTTGTAACTCTTTTTGGGAAGAAACTCGGTAGAGTAGGTTTGATGCTTAGAAAAAATGAATGAATCTATATAGATTGGCAACCAAAAATTTGAGATATTCCATACCTAAACCAAACAGAAATAAAATGATCCCTATGTAGTGATTAATCACCTGATTTTGTAAGATATTAACTGCTGGGAAATAGAACAAGAAAAGATTGCCTTGGTAAGAGGTTAATAGTGCAACAGCCCCCCCATCCTACTCCCCACCACACAGCTCTTTAAAAATTCCACACTATTATCAGCACAGTTTAAGGACTAATGAAGAAACAATCTTTTAAAAAGAATCAAAGAACAGGGTTTGAAAGCAGATCCAGAAAATGAAAGAAGGGCCAACATGTGGTTCAGTGAAAGGCAAACAGTTTCTGGGCAAGATTTTTTTTTAATTATTGCCATAAACTGCTTCACAGCTTCTCAATTCTGTGTGTAATGGCTATTCTCACGTGTGGTTAACATGGGGGGCATATAATAGAAAATTAATTTCTAAAATCAGTTCAATCCAAAGCAAGAGAGCTCTGAGTATTTGCATATAGTGTCTTCTAGACTTGCATGGAAAGAAGACTGAGCTTTATCTTTTGCTACACTAATTTATTTAGAAGCAGCTTGGGTAAGTGATTATGGAGACTGTTTCCAGTGACTGGCTTCATAGCAAAGAAGAGAAATATCCCAAGTCTAGAGACTGTTTCCAAAGCTTTGATGGTCAGAGCATCAGAAAGGGTTATCTGGGGCCAGGTTAGTATAGCAGATACATTTAGCTTGTACATTTTCTTTCCCCCAACCAAATGCTGTAGGACCTCAAAACAAAACTTCACCCTCTCTTACATGTCTCATGGCATCTGTAAAACTGTCATCTGGAGGTGTCTGTGCATATCTCCTTTGAGGGTTTTTGAGACTGCTATACTCTAACCATCAAGAGAACTCTCTGCTGGTGATATAAAACTTTTTGAGATTGGTTTTAGGTCTTGCCTGAAAACAGACATATGTCTTAAATGAATGGGATCTCACTTCATTTTCCCAGTTTCCTAGTGGGCCTTTCCATGGTCTCTTTTTTTATTTTGTTGCATGAGTGTGAAATGCAGAAGTAAAGTCCACCTGAAAAAAAAGCCCTTTCTAAGAATTTAGTGATTATAGCCTTGGAAGCTCAAGATTACTGTTGGAAGATAGTTTGTCTACTTTCTCATTTTTACTATAACCCCCAAATTATTTTTTCATCCACATTTTCCTACCTACTCTGGGGAAGGATTGGCTGATGGCCCTCATACATGAAGGGCAGTGCCAATATCTTCACCAGGTGTCCTTGGGTGATCCAGCATATAATGGCAGCACCCAGAGTCCTGGTGTTGTCATCCAGGTAGCAGGAGCTCCAGAGCCAAGAAGCTCCAGTAGTCCCAATAAAGAAGGTTCTGAAGAGTCATATCACTGAATTACAATATTAGTACTAGCTTTTCCTCTCCAAGGCAGTTGTGGAAAGATCCATACGTGGTGCCTGGAACAGAAAGACATGGTCCCTATACCAGAACAGGGAGGCAGGGAGCCTGAGTCCTCCAATGAACTTTCAAATTCATTAAGGCAGGGGTCTTCAAACTACGGCCTGCCGGCCACATGTGGCCCGCAGAGGAGTCAGATCCGGCCCACCAGCAGTGAGCGCTGTTTGGTTGCCAAGATACCTGCCAGCATATACACTCAGTGTCACGGTTTCTCAGGGATGATGTCAGCCACCTCCGCCCACGGCATGTTGTGTGCTGGGAGGGTGGGCATGAGGGCGGTGTTGAGAGGGACACTGATGCGCCCTTGCACCTGGTGCTTGGCACACGCATTGCTGATGACATCACTGGAGGGAGCTGGTCGCCTCGTGGGGAGGAATACCACATGTGGGTGACTATATGATGCAAAAAGGCGCCTGCTCCACCCCCAGGCAACGTGGTGTCTGTGTGCTGTGCCTGCCTGTCAGTGAGGTTTCCTCCACTGACAAAGGTCAGTCAAAAGTGCCATAGAAATAAATTTTTGCCAGATGGGGGGCTGCACCATTTGCAAAACTCTGCAAAGAAACTTTGCTATTTTTCCTTGGCACTCGGCGAAAGCAATGATGTTCGTGATTCTGCCCAACTTCTCATTTATATGTGTGGGACAAATGAGTATTTTGAAGTCACAGAAGAGCTTTCTGCACTGCAAAGTATCAAAGGTACAACCACAGGAGTGGATATATTTGAAAAGGTTTGCCAAACTGTGAATGGTTTGGAGCTGGACTAGGTTAAACTAGTTAATGTAACAACTGATGGTGCTCCTAGCATGTTGGGGTCTAAGAGAGGAGTAATTGCTCACATTACACAAGAGATGGACAAACATAACCATCCTCATCCAATTGCCATACACTGCCTCATCCGCCAACAAGCGCTGTGTTGTAAATCACTGAAGTGGGACTCTGTTATGAAAATTGTGGTATCTTGTGTTAATTACATTAGAACTCATGCACTAAACCACAGACAATTTCAGGAATTTCTATCTGAGGTAAATGTTGCCCATGAAGATGTTCTGTACCACACAGAAGTCCGTTGGCTGAGTAGAGGGAGAGTTTTGAAACGTTTCTATGACTTACTTCCACAAATTACAGCTTTTCTACTTTCAAAAACCAAGAAGTACCAGAGCTCAATGATGCAGAATGGAAATGGCACCTTGCCTTTCTGACAGATATAACAGAGCTACTCAACAGTTTCAATCTGCAACTTCAAGGCAAGGGGAAGCTCATCTGTGATATGGCATCACATGTGAAAGCATTTGAAGTAAAATTAGGCCTTCTCATCAAACAAGTACAGGAGGAAAACTTCAGTCATCACCCAACAACTCAAAACCTATCAGCGGACAAACCATTGGTTGCATTCCCAAAGGAAACATGTCTGGCTTCACTAGAATTGTTGCAAAAGAAGTTTCAATTTAGATTCAAAGAGCTTCATCTCCATGAACAGGACATACAGCTTTTTCGTAACCCATTTTCTGTTGAGATTGAAAATGTCCTTACAATTTACCAAATGGAACTGGCTGAACTGCAGAATTGTGACTCTTTGAAAGATGCATTTAAGTCAAGTAACCTTTTGAATTTCTATGCATCTCTCCCCTCTGAGACATACCCAAATATCAGGAACCATGCACTCAAAATGGTAACCATCTTTGGTAGCACTTATGCCTGTGAACAGACTTTTTCAAGAATGAAACATCTGAAATCTCCAACCAGATCAAGATTAACTGATGCCCATTTGCATCACTTGTTATGGCTGGCAGTGACAAATATGGAACCAGACATTGACCATCTCATTAGCCAAAAGCAGGCCCACAGTTCCCATTGAAATACTGGTGCATGATCTGTTTATTTATAAATGGTTTTCATTTTATTTATATAAGATATGTGCAATGTGAGTAGGAATTAGTAGCTCATATAGTCCGGCCCTCCCGCTCTCTAAGGGATCGTAATTCGGCCCCCACTTGAAAAAGTTTGAAGACCCCTGCACTAAGGGATAGTGAAGCCCTTTGTTCTTTCACTAGTCTTCAGTGACACATCACTGTACTTCACATAGTGCATGAATTTATAATATTTTCATTAATTTGTTGATAGGACCACACACATGAAAGAAAACATAGGTTTGCAGTCTCAGATACCCTAGAAATACACTAACTTGACCAATTTTTAATTTATTTAAAATGTTTTATATTTATTAAGAAACTGAACTGTCATTTACAAAGTTGTCCATTATAGGGTTGTTTTGGGCAGACAGAGTTCCAGCACCATTCTGGCACCAATGTGGAGGCACCAGTGTCACCAGGTTCCATCCAACCCCACAGACTTCCCCCTTTTACTAGGAAAATTGACTTCACATAGCTTTCTCTAACACAATTAAAAGGAATAGTAAATGGAATTATCAGGAAAAAATACAATGAAAGTATATTTGTGATGTTTGTTAGATTTTAATCTATGTAAATAAATTTGAATCATTTAGTACAATATAATGTCTATTCTCATTTGCATAAATGAATTTTCAGCTCTGGCATCTAAAATATATTAAATTTTACTTTGCACTTGGTTCTATTTCACTGATAACCATGCTTTCCATTTCAGAAATAATTCTTTTTAAAATTTAGGGGTCGGGAAGGTGGCGCTAGAGGTAAGTTTTCTGCCTTGCAAGTGCTAGCGTAGGACAGACCGCGGTTTGATGCCCCAGCGTCTCATATGGTCCCCCCAAGCCAGGGGCAATTTCTGAGTGCATCGCCAGGAGTAACCCCTGAGCATCAAACGGGTGTGGCCCAAAAACAAAACAAAAAAATTCTATGCTACAGGGGCTGAGGAAGGAAGAAATGGGGGACAAAAGTAAAAATAAAGTAAAAATTCTATACTAATATATTTTAACATTTACATGAAATGGGTAAACCCCACAAATGTAAAATTTAGCTCACCATTTTCCCCAAAACTTCTCAACTCAATCGCTTCCTTGTCCACTTGTAGTAACAGAATAAAATATTCTAGACTTGAATGATTCAAATTATGTTTGCCCTGTGCCTGTCTTTAAGTTATCAAGAGATACTAAAGAAATAAACACAACTAATACACATGGGTAATATGAATATTATTATATATCCACAGCATCAATATGTCCTATTCTCCCAATGTGTTTTCTTCTTCCATATTTGATAATGATTATTATTTTAAATTCATTTTGTTTTAGTTTAGGCAAAATAATTTCAGTAGTGTTAACCTTTTATATTACTGCACACCACTGGCACCAAAGTGCCCAGTGCATGATGGTTTTTTAAATAGTGATATGCATGATGTCCCTTCCATAACAATATTGCAATCCACTCTGCCTAAAAATAAAAAAGGGAGAGTGAGAGAGAGAAGAAAACGTCTGCTACAGAGGCAGGGAGGGGAGTAGAGGGGAGGAGGGCAGAAAAGAAACTGGGGATTTTGATGGCAGGAAATGTTTACTGAAGAAAGGTATTGGACATTATATGATTCAATATACTGAACTAATTGAATATAGTCTATGCCTTGCACTACAACCTTCATCCCTTGCTCACAATTTACAAGTGAAAAAATCAGGACCAAGAAAATATAAAAAATGCCTTCCTTTTTACTTCCAACTTTTACTAAATTCCATAGTAAAATAAAACCTGAGACTGAAATCCTAATTCCTGGGATAGTAATTTCCAATATCACTGCATCATTGCTCTAAATGTTTGATTTTTCTGAATCTGGCTTCCACTTCCCAAAGGTGTACTTTGAAGTACTCTCACTTTTTACACAAAAGATGCTATTGTACAGACATTTGGATTTACAATGTTGTTAATAATAGCGTCTTGGACAGAAATTGTTCCAACTCTGAACTCATTGTAGTACCAGTCTCTCCACTATATTGAAAGTAACCACCATCCCCACCTTTCCTCCTTAGCAAACTCATTTAAACATTTTAATTATTATGATTTGATTCATATGTTTGTAATAGAGTTGTCTCTTATCATTTTCATGTAAACAGGTACCACTCACCTCTGTACCACCGAAATGTCTAAGACTTTTATGTTACCATTACTCCTTCTCTTCTCCTCTCTTACCACCACTACCCCTTTTCATGGCATTTTAATTTCTGTAATCCAGAGCCAAGGGTTTATATCTACATTTAGACCTTTCAAATGCTTGCCATATTATTCTACATATGACAGTTCAGTGAGAACATTGGTATTTGTTCCCCTTCTAAATTCTTTTAACCTGATACCCCCAGTTCCATCCAAATTGCAGCAAATTGATGATTTTATATTTTCTTGTAGATGTGTATATACAATGGAACTTTTTATACACTCCACTGGTGTTAGACATTTGTCACTCTTTCTTTGTTCATCCTCTATAATGAAAAATTCCAATTATTGTTGCTATTATTCCTCCTCCACCTCCTCTTCCTCTTTTACCTCCTCTTTCTCCTTCACCTCCATTTCCTCCTCCTCTATTTCCTCCTCCTCCTCCTCCTCCTCCTCCTACTACTACTACTACTACTACTACTACTACTACTACTACTACTATTTTGGCTACAGAAAGTAATTTATTCCCTTCTTTCTGTTTTCTTTGCTGTTGCGTTGTCTGGAGGTTACACATATCCTTGGCATATAAAGTTGCAGTGCTCACACACTGGTTTACTATGGTCACCAGGGTTGCAATCTTTAGTTGTGACACTCACAAACATTCTAGCATTCTAGTGAGTAAGGTCTACATGGTGCTCATACTATGGTGTATTGAATAAAACTAAAATTATATAGTGATCCACGTGTTAGATCAGTCCTCCCTGTCACAGTGCCTCTAGCCCATTTGGTCAGCAAGTTTGAAGATGCAGTGTAATGACAGAAAAATAATTCACAAGCAGAAAGTTAAAGTTTCATCAGAGTCAGCATGTTTTTATGCCATGGCCCTGTTTGCCATACGCTTTTCCTCACCTGTGCTTTCTCTACTAAGCTTTCTGTTGCCCCTCACTCTGCCTTTTTCTGCTTCTCCTCTCACCTTCAACTATCCAGATTCTTTTATTCTTTATTAAAAACAGCCTGCCCCATCCCAGGTGTGAGTAGGTCTGATCATCCAGGTGGGATTAACATCTCAAAAGAAAGTTTAGGTAAAAGGACATTTGGGGGGAAGGGTTATAATGGTATTCACACATGTACTGGCCAGGAGTTATGTTCCTGGTACAGTGGTTACACATCTTTTTAGTTTCGGTGCTAACTGGCTGTAATTTATTTGTAGTGCTTGCTCACACCTACTGGTGATGTGACCAGAAGTGACTTGCAGTTCCAGAGATCACAGATAGCAGAGTTGTCAGATGAAAACAGTTTTTCAGATCACACTTGGCTCATGTTGGCAGTTTGGGAACTCAAGCTCACAATCTAAAGCTTGCAAGACAAGTGTCTTATTCAGAAACCTGTATTTGACCCCCATACATGTTGAAATTTTAATAGATTCTCCTTAGTTATATTATTTGTTCCCATTCCTCCAATTATTCAAATTTGTATTAGTTTCCACTTAAAAGAGAGGCTCAATATCTTTATTAAGAGGAATTTTGGGGCCAGAGCAATAGCACAGTAGGTAGGGTGCTTGCCATACACATAGCCATACCGGGTTTAATCCTGACATCCTATATGGTCCCCTGAGCCCACCAGGACTGATTCCTGAGTGCAGAGACAGGAGTAACTTCTGAACACCACCAGGTGTGGCCCAAAAACTAAAAAAGAGATGGAGAGAAATTAGCAAAGTAAGTCAATAAATTAATTAAATTATATATATAGTGGGGTGACCATATTTTATAACTGTAGTACTTACCTTACCATTCTGAGAAAAGCATTTCAGATCTCTAGAAGTTTGTCTAAAATGCTAGACACTACCTATAGTACTCTTGTCTGTAAAGATACAGAAGTCCTCATTTTACTCATTTAAAAAATAAATGCTACATTTTTAATTCCAGAATTATGAAGAACTGTTTTAAATATCCTGAAAATAAAACAATTTCAGATTGGTCAAAGATATAAATGTAAAAACTAAAACTATAAATATGTAGAACCCATAGGTGACTGTTTTATAATCTTCAAATGTTGGAAGCAATTTCCTAGTATGACTTTTGAAGACATGAATCGTAAACTAAAATATTACTATATTTAATTCCACATAAATTTAAATCTTTTTCTTTAAATTTTTTATGTAAAGTATTGTGATTTACTAAATTAATCATAGTTGGCTTTTAGACATACGATGCTTCAGCATCAATCCCACCTCCAGTGTTAACTTCTTTCTACCAATATTCCAGAGAACATTCCATCTCACCACCTCTGCCCTAACCTACCATCATAACAGGCACCATTTAAGTTTGATTGTTAAAGTTTGGCTCTCATTATTTTATTGTTGTTGACTCTGTGGCTTGTATACTTACTTCTAACCTTTCTTAACACCACCACTTGAGTGCTTTGGGCTCCTGTTCCCATTATTTTATATCCTTTTCCTCCACTCAATCTCTTTCCTTCTTCCCACTCTATTCTGGGGTCAAGAGTGTTCTTGACACTCCCCATTGAAACTATTGCATTTCTTCCTAAATACTATCTATGTGAGGCCATCCTGTATTTATCTTTCTTCTTGCTTACTTCATTAAACATAATATCCTCTAGTTCCGTCCATATTACATCATTTCTTATTGCTATGTAGTATTCCATTGTTTCTTATGTACCACATCTTCAAGATCTATTCATCTGTTGTTGAACATTTAGGTTGATTCCAACTCTTAGCTATTGTACTGAATGCTTCAATGAAAAATAGCATGCAAGCATCCTTCGGAATGATTTTAATTTTTTTAATTGAGACCAATGTGCATTACAAATCCTTCATAGGTGTATTTCAGGCATATAGTGACAGTGAATTTGGAACATTCCGACCACCAATGTTGATCTCCCTCCACAAAAGTTACCAGCATGCATCCCATACCTCCAACCTTAGCCCCCTAGAATACCAGTGAAACAAATCAATTTTGTTTAGATTGTTATAGTTTGGGTCTCTTGATTCTGTTGTCGTTAATTTTGGCTTGGATATTTAGTTCTGACCTCTTTTTCTTTTTTTGAACGAATGTTTTTCTATCCTGGGTATAGGTAACCAAAAGTGGAATTTCTGAACCAAAGGGTAGCTCAATTCTGAGTTTACTAAGAACCCTCCATATGTTTTTCATCAGAGTTGAATCAGACAACATTCTCACCAGCAGTGGATAAGTGTTCCTTTTTATCACATCCTTGCCAACACAGATTGTTCCCAGTATTTTTGAAATGTGTCATTCTCACTGGCGTGAAATATCTCATTATCCCCTTGATTTGTATTTCCCTAATGATAAATAATGATGAGAATTTTTTATGTGCCTGTTGGTCCTCTGTTGATTTTCCTCAGAGAGGTGTCTGTTTATTTTCTTTTCCCATTTTGATGGAGATTTTAGTAAATATAAAAGTTTTGCACAGGAAGGAAAAACAGCAAATTGTGAGAGATTACATCTCACTTGATAAAAAAAATATTTGATTATTTTAAAACATTAAAATATATAATAAAATCCCATTGGTCCCCCAAGTCTGCCAGGAGTGATTTCTGAGTGCAGAGCCAGCAGTAACCCCTGAGAGCTGCCAGGTGTGGCTCAAAAACCAAATATATATACTTTTTTTTGTTTTGTTTTGTTTTGTTTTGGGGCCATACCCAGTGATTCTCAGGGGTTACTTCTGGCTATGCACTCAGAAATTGCTCCTGGCTTGGGGCAACCACATGGGACTGACTCCAGGGGATGAAACTGCTGTCTGTCTTAGGCTAGCAAATGCAAGGCAAATGCCTTATCACTTGCGCCACCACTCTGACATATATATAAAAGAAAATTACTGAATAACCTTAATATGTCACTAAAATTGATAAATATTTTAAAAATGGCAAATATTGAGAATAACTGAATTTATTAGAGATATGAGTTATTATAAATATTATAGATACTGCTGATATGAGTATAGATTAACGCACACTTTTTGAAGGGAAACTTAGATAAGTATGTGGATTAGACAATGATGCAAAGACCTTTTTGTTGGTAAAGGGACTTTTATAAAGGTTCATCCATGGGCCGGGCGGTGGCGCTCGAGGTAAGGTGCCTGCCTTACCTGCGCTAGCCTAGGAGACGGACCGCGGTTCGATCCCCCGGCGCCCCATATGGTCCCCCAAGCCAGGAGCGACTTCTGAGCGCATAGCCAGGAGTAACCCCTGAGCGTCACCGGGTGTGGCCCAAAAACCAAAAAAAAAAAAAAAAAAAAAAAAAGGTTCATCCATGGTAGCTAGGCAGTTTGAATTTAAATTGCCATACCAATTTGAAGGAATATGATGGTTGTGCTATAACTCATGATATAATTCTCTATTTACTAATAATAAGTAATATCTTCCTGGTAATGTAAGCAAGAGAGCCAGGTTACAAAAATAAAATGCATATGACCTTGCTTGTTCATGAAAAAAGTTAACTTGCACAAGATATGTTTGCATCTACATCAACGTTTTAGTCATGGCTTCCAGCATGAGATTGTCTCTGATTTTCATGGTTCTACTTCTTTATACTTTTTTAATAGAAAAGCTTTTAAATTATAAAAATGTTTACTTCATTTTTATTTATGTAGCAACCCTTTCATGTGTTTATATGTTCAGGAGCACTTCTGAGAACTGAATAAACAGAAATTCATTTACCACGAAATGAAAAAAAAAACCTGAAGCAGTAAAGCATTTCCATGGCGGGGATGGGGTGGGGTGGGTGGGTCGAGCACAGCATGGCTCCAAAGAGAGGATGCTGGATAACATAAGATTCAGACAGAAGAAATTCACCATGTTGGGACTCAAAGCGATCTCCTCTTAGTGACACAGCAAGGTCAGCAGGTCATGGGAGCCCCACTCCTTGGCTTTTCTCTGCTTCTCTTTAATGATAGCACAACTAATTAGCCATTAAGGATTAGTCAAAAAGGGCTTAAGCAGAGGAACATGCCAGTGCCAGAAGAGAGCTTTCAGTCACACAGACCCGGGTTTCCTGCTGGAATCCAGTTCCTAGGAGCTGTGTGATTTAGAGCAATTTGTTTTTATTTTTCAGAGCTTCCATTTTTTTATCAGAAAGAAAGGGAAATATTGTATCTCATAAGATTATTTCCCTGCATTTGAGGTCCCTTAATTTTACTTCTCCCTTTTAAAAATAACACCTCTGGGTTTTTTTTAGGTCTATAGCATTATCTTGGTTTCAGGTGTCCAGAATTATTTAATTCTGTATAGACAACATCATGAAAAATGTCTACCAAAAATCTGCTTTCCAACGCTGACAAATTTCTCCACCGCACCTTCCTTCTCCTCTAGTAACAATCTATTCTCTGTATCTGGTTTTGATGGGTTCATTTTCTTTGTTTCATTATGTTTCATGGATGAGTTCAATCATATGGAAATTGCCTTTGTCCTTTTGTTTTTATTGATGGCTTTTTTCACTGTGTAGTGAAGCATTTTTGTTGAATGTAGAGTTCTTCCTCTTTATCTTTTCTTTATCTCTCTTGTTTTTGAAGACAAATTCACAAAGACCTCACTAAGGCTGCTGTTAAAGAGCTTATCACCTGTTTTCCTCTGTACACTTTAGGAAATCTATTTTAGGCTATTCTGTGTTCGTGATGTAAAATAGCAATCCTGTTTCATTTGAGTATTTAGTTGCTCAGTTTCCTCAAAAATATTAATTGAACAAGAGACATTCATTACTCCATTGTATGCTTTTGGCACTTATATTGTAAATTAGTTTCCATGTATGTGAAGTATTATTTCTAATCTCTTGTTATATTGCTGTGTATGTTCTTGTTCAAATATGATACTGCTTTATAGCACAATTTGAAATTAGGATGCCCATGAATATGATAATAATATTTTTATTCTTTTCTAAGGTTTTTTTGACATTTGTGATATTTTATATTTACATAAAAAATTTGTAGATAGGGGCCGGCAAGGTAGCGCTAGAGGTAAGGTGTCTGCCTTGCAAGCGCTAGCCAAGGAAGGACCGCGGTTCGATCCCCCGGCGTCCCATATGGTCCCACCAAGCCAGGGGCAATTTCTGAGCGCTTAGCCAGGAGTAACCCCTGAGCATCAAACGGGTGTGGCCCGAAAAACCAAAAAAAAAAATCTTTAGATTGCAATAGTTCTGTGAAAAAGCCCAGGGGGAATTTGTTTAGAAGGGAAAAATATAAGGGTTGAATTGAATCTGTAGACTGTTTTTAGTAAACTGTCCTTTTAATTCTTAAAATTCATCAACAGAAGATTTTTTCATTTCATCATCCCTTTTTTATTTATTTTGACAATGTCTTTGGGATTATTTTTGTTTGTATTGATAGAAATAACAGTATTTAAAGTTTACTATTGACTCTATGCTCATCTTGGTACTACTCATTAGACCATCGGAGGAATTTAAATCAGGATGCATGTCATCTTGTGGATTATCTCTCCAGTTTCAACCATGTCTCTTTTTAACCTCCTGAGTTAAATTAATATCTAAATAATTTTGCCTCTCTGATGCATTTATAAATGAGATTTTAAAATTTCTTTTCCTAATAGTTTATTATGTACATATATAAATGCAGGATTTTGATCATGTAAATTTTTTAGCCTGTAGATTCACTGCATTTGTTTATTTCTAATAGAGTTCTTTGCAATGCTGGGGTTTGAACTGAGGGCATGCAAATCAAGTGCCCTACTGTTGAGCTACATCCATGACTCTTTAGAGTTTTTCTTATGAAGGCTTTTGGGTTTTATTTGCTTACCATACTGTCATCTGTAAGAAGAGTCCATTTTACTTGTGCCTCATCAATTTGGATCCCTTTTATTTTTATTTTTGCTAATTTCTCAGGTTGAGACTTTCAGTTTTATGTTAAATAATAGTTGAGATACTGAATATATTTGTCTTCTTATACCTGATCTTAGAGGAATGGCTTTTGTTTTTATAATGTTCAATATTAGCTGTATGTTTTGCTGTATATGGCTTGTACTGTGTTGCTGGATATTCCTTCTATGCCCATTTTTAGAGAGTTTTTTTTAAAATCTTGTTAGTTTGGGGGTCACATGCAGTAATTCTTGGAGGTTACTCCTAGCTCTGCACTCAGGAATTTCCTGGCACTGCTCAATGGACCCAAGGTGATGCTGGACATCAAACCCTAGTTGACTATATGCAAGGCAAATATCCTACCTCATGTAAGATTCCTCTTACACCTTCACAATTTTAAATTTTAAGTGGGTGTTGAAGCCTGTGAAAATTCTTTCTGTATCTATTCATATGATCATGAATATTTATCTTTCCTTTTCTTGATGTAGTATATCATATTACATGATTTGCATATTTTGAATTAAACTTGGGGTTCTGAATGTTTTGTGTTTCAAATGTGTTTTGTTTGTTTTGTTTTGATGGTATGTTACTTTTCCCTTTCTGATAAACCAGTCCTGGAGTCACCAACAATAAGCAAGATATTTTATTTCCACATGCATAATTAACTGCCAGAAATTTCTCTGAGGGCAGAATACCTTTGAAAATTATCAGCCAATTCAAAATATTTCTTTGTCCTTTCCATTTCGGTCTAAAATTTTCAAGACCTCTTTTTTGGACAATAAATTTCTCCAAATTTTAAATGCTTCCTGTCTCCTCTACTCCTCTATCATTTTGAATAGAATATCAAGATTTTCAGAAAATTTGACAGTGCTCAGTTATAGTCATGCCATGAATCTGACTTGGATCTATCTAAGGGCAGTCTGGAGACTCGGATTTAGTAAGGGAAGGGATTGCTAAGTTATCACAAATGACATAAATAATAGAGAGCACCATGTCCTTCCACAAATGTCCAATTAAGGTTTAGGAAGGTACAAGATATTAAAAAGGTTTTCAGAGGTAAGAATATATAGAAATAGTACTTTACTCTAAAGGTAGTATAGAATGTACTTTATCATACTAGTATTTGGGATGATGTGACCAGGACTTTTTTGGAATGAGTATAGATACTTTTCCTTCACCTTTTCATACTTTTGGCCTGGCAGCCAAACACACACACACACACACACACACACACACACACACACACACACTCGCCATGTCTGCATTCAGCCAACTCCTTAAATTTACTTTATTCTCAAAAGAGATGTAAAAAAATCATCGGTACACTGGACACACAGCCGAAAACAGCAAAATTGGGAGGAGAGGGCAAACCAAGTCCCCACCCTGCCAAAGCCACATCTGTTGAGCCCATCATCCACAATTGTCACTTTATCAGTAGCCCTGCTTCACCACTGCTCTATGGCTCTATGCAGAGACACCAATCTGACCAAAATTCCAGGTATGACACTATTTGGACTAATATCACAAAGACTTTTCTGGAGTGAGTGCATGCATCCTTCCTCTGCCTTCTTATACTTCCAGAAGCCCTAGAAACTGAAAACAAATCCCACAATAGCCACAGTATCAGCAATAATGCTTGGATTTCCTGAACCATGCAGCTGCATTTGTGCTCAAAAGACAACTCCAATTTTTTAAATACTGTAATTCCAGTAGAAAAACACCAATTTAGATTCCAGTTTCTCTGAAGCTGCCTAATGTTCAGAAACAAAAGAAATAACAGAATGATTATCTAGCAACAAAAGCTTACCAAACCTTCTAACAATGATTTAATGACCTCATTGTGAGATACAATAATTTTTACAAATTTTCTTGTCTCTGTACTCCTTTTTTTCCTTTTGTTTCTTTTTTAACAATTTATCTCCCACTAACCTGAAACAAATGTATTATGATCAACTATGACAACTATGTGATAATGGTCTTTAAATAAAGCAATTTATATTTTTTAAAGTAATGTTATTTATCATTATCTGCTCAGCCCATGTCTACTAAGATTTAAATTCCTACTTTTTAATTTCATACTAGATATAACAATGACCAAGATGGGCATGGTTCCTATTCCCAAGGAACTCACAGTTTGGTGGAGCTCACAAATTGTAGTCCCAGAATAGTACAAGAGGTAAAACTGCACGATAGGTAGAAGCATGGGTTCTAGAGCTTTTTGGCCCTTTATTCTGATCATCATTCTTCCAATCAACAGCGCTGCTAACTGGGACAGCTTATTTACTTGGCCTAAATCTTGATTTTCTTATCTCTAAAAATGTACATAGTAATAGGCTTTCTTACATAAATTGCTTGACCAATGCCTAAAGTGTACCAAAGTGGTAACTTATATAGTTTCATCCCTATGAAATTTGGTAACAAAAGAAAACTGAAAATTTGAAAACCACTATAAGGCTGGTCACTATCCAATTTAATCTATGAAGACTTGAGAAAATGCCCAAGACCACAAAGAAAATGTTCATAGAGCCATTTTTTAGAAAAAAAGTAAAAGAAAGAATAATCAGTTATCATTGGTGTTATCAAATGCCTATTGCCATATGACAATGATGTAAAATATGGTCAGAGAAAAAAAGGAGGCACTAGAGAAGGCAGCACATTCTGATAGGTATTGGACTTGAAAAGTTGCATATTCCTCCAATTTTAATTCAGTTCTATGATAGCATTTGTGTTGTTGCCACTCTACTTGTGTTCCCAAACTGAAGCCTACCATGTGCTCTTTATAACTGTCAGTTCAGCCCATGCCTACTTATGTTTAAATTTATACTGTGTAGTAGGTATTTAGCCACATAGTAGGTGACCAATTTAAAATGTTTGCTAAATGGATGGATGTGGGGGTGGTTCCCAAACGATTAAATAGGAAAGGTATCATCTGCTGTAAAAAAAAATTGACTGCAAACACTAAAAAATACTTCTTTTTATATTAAACCAACATTAGATACAGAATAAAAATGTTTTTGATTGTTGAGTTTTTGATTATTTAATGCTCCAACACCCATCCCTTTACCAATGTTCTTTTCCCACCTCCAATTTCCCCAGTTTCTATCCAGTTCTGCACCACCACCTCCAGACACAGACTTATTTTTTTCTTGGCCATATAATACAAGCAAAATGACTGTCTCAAAAGTTTTTGTCCAAAGGATTAAGAAGGTAAAAACAAAAGAAAAAATTTAAAGGGCTGGAAAAATATTGCATCATATATAGTGTTTGCCTTGTACATGTCTAATCTATGGTTCATTCCTGGAACCTTATGTGGTCCTTTGAGCTCTATTAGGAGTTATCCCTGAGTCTAGAGCACAGAAAGAAAAAGAAAAGAAAATGTAAATGAAGGAGTTTCAGCAATAGTACAGAGAAGCGAACATTTGCCTTGTATGTGGCCTATTTGGTTTCTTTGCCCAGTGTCCTATGTGGTCCCCTGAGGAAAGCCAGGTGTGATCCCTGAGTTCAGAGCCAGAAGTCAGCCTTGAGCACTTCCAAGTATGCATTCCCATTCAAAACAAAACAAAGCAATAACAAAAAACAGAAAAAAAATCAAATGGGTTATAAGTTTACTGCAATTAATGCCCTTTTCTAAAAAGGGAGCATATGTTGTTATGATACTCTAAGGAAAACTATTGAGTAATTATAGAAAAAGTTGGTTTGGGACTTCAATTATGATTTTAAAGGGTGATAATTCAAAAATTTAATTGTACATCTATAATTTCATTTGACTGCCAATTGCAAATGTCTATTATTTTAGGTTGAGTGGTATTTGCCCCTCCAAAAAATGAAAATGTGAAAGTATTAACTTCTGGTACTGAGAATGTAATCTTAGTTGGAAATGTCTTGTTTACAAAGGCATTAGTATGAACTCTAACCAATATGACTGATATCCTTCTAAAAGGTGTAATGAAAACAGGGCTTTTTAGAGAGGAGACTGTGAATAGATAGGGGGAGGTCAGGCACAAATTAAGGCATGTCTAAACCCCCCCCCCCAGAAGCTTGAAGGGAGGCCTGGGATAGCCTTCAAAAGGAGTTGTCTTTGTCAATACCGTCATCTCAAAGTTCTGCATTCCAGAACTGTTTCAGAACAATGTCATTAGTGGGAACAATCTCACACAAGTTTTGGTCCTTTGTCATAAACATCTGAAGAAATGGATACATTCATTGTAGATTGCAAGATATCTGGAAAGAAATAGAATCTGAGGCAGGGTCGTTGTAGATATACAGGTGAGCCAAACCACTTAAAACAAAGTCTGTGCGAAGAACACACACTATTAGAAAATGAAAAGAGCTAGATGCATGCAATAAGTGTTATAGAAATTCAAAAAGCAAGAAGTATTTATAATTGTTGAGCAGTGAGAAAACGTTTTCTAGAAAAGGGAAGACTCCACTTTGGTTTTTGTTTTTAAGTTGATAAAAAAAACAATTGATTTTTTTTCAATCAGTCATATTGGTTAAAATTAGAAGGTTTCAAAGATGTTTGTGATAGAGTTTCAGATGTACAATGTTCCAACAACAATCTCTTTGTCAGTGTCCACTACCCCCCACCAATGTCCCCAGCTTCCCTCCAGTCCCCAGCCTGCCTTTGTGAAGGCAAATAGAATTTAGATAGTGGGGATGAAAAAAAAATCCTTTTAGTTATGAATAGATTCAATAGGAAAGGGCTCAATGATTGATAGAGCATTGGCCTTGCGTGCAGAAGACCTGGGCTTAATTCGCAGAACCATGAAAAAAAATCAAAATGCAATTTGAGAGACATTACTAAATGGACTGAGCAAATGTAGCAGGAAGCCCAGGTTAGATTCCTGGCATGCATGTTTTCCCCCAAGCACCACCAGAAGTAATCTCTGAGCACAAAACCTGTTGTGACCCTAGAGGACAGTGCCAGGAGTAAGCATAATTAAGAATATCCACCATCACCAAAAAAAAAGATTCAGTAAATATTACTTTTAATAACTAGTCCCTTAGTTATGTTGCAAGTAAATGCTGTTGTAGCCAGAGATATAATACAGGGAATAGGGTATTATTTTGCATGAGGCTGACCTGGGTTCAATTCCTATCATCCCACATGATCCGTTGAGCCTCCTAGGATTAATTTCTGAGTGTAGAGTCAGGAAGGAATGAGCCCTGAGCACATCCAAGTATGGCCCAAAAACTTACCAGAGGAAAGGAAATACTGAGATAAAAGTGACAAAATCTAGTTAAGATTGGAAATATTTAGGGGTTTGTCATGCTGTCCTATGAGAACACTATGTGAATTTGAAGATTTTTATATGAAAATAAATATGTGTGTGGAAGAGCACAGCAGGTAGGACATTTGCCTAGCACTTGGCCTACCTGGTATCCCATATGGTCCCCTGAGTCTACCAGGAGTTATTTCAAAACTCAGAGCCAGGAGTAACCCCAAGTACCACTGGGTATACCCCCCTCAAAAAAACACAAAAATATGTGTACATATGTAGGATTTTCAGTATAATCAAAGTTTTATTAACATTCTCTAATGTAGTAAAATAGCTCATGGACTGAACACTATGAGTATCAAAAATAAAATAAATCTTATACATTGAGACAGTTGTCAGGGGGAAAATAAGGCAACATTAACTCTTTCAATTGAAATTATTGAGGTACCAACTTCATAGGAAATTTAAGAGCAAGACAGAAAGGACACTCACTCTACACCATCCAGGGCCTTAGACCCTAGTTTCCATATTGTTCTATACCTGACTTCCTTTGGATGTTCCTAATTTTATAATAGTTTCTACTGTAACAGCTTTTACTCAGGGGACTGTAGTTTTTCACTTATCATTTTCTGAAAAAGGTTTGCTGAGTCTCCAGCATGAAGTTCATTCGACTCTGAGGCTTTGTTGACCTGGTCTCTGCTGATTTCTAAGGAATACCTGCACATTAAGCAGAATGAAGGTGAATAAAGACAGCAGCATATGACTTTGAGATATAGAAATTATTCTCATTTTAAGTTTCAAGTCTCCAAGGTTTATTTTTAAATTTTTATTTAATGAAACAACTATGATTTACAAAGTTATTGATAGCTGAGTTTTAGGCAAATAATCTTTTAGCACCTATCTCTCTACCAGTGTCAACTTCCCTCCACAAATGTTCCTGTCTGCCACCTTAACAAGCACTTTGCAATCCATCTCTGGTTTTTATATTTAATTTAATAATTAAATAATTTAACAATACATAATTAAATAATAAATATTTAATATTTAATTTAACCACAAAAGCATGCTTAATGAAATAAATTCTGAGTATTTAAATGTTGCAGACTGTTTGGCATAACTAAAAGCCCTTTATTCTAAAATCAAAATGGAGTCTCTGAAAGTCTGAGCAAAAGTGCCTACGTGACAATTAGAAGCTGCCAGCCTGAGCAGCTAGCAAGATGTGGCCTTTGCCCTTGGACCTAAAGAAAAGGGGAGTCGCTGCATACCTCAGAGCTAGGGGAGTCGACCACAGGCACCAAGATGTTCCCATAAAGATAGAGGCTGGTGGACCTGGGCAGAGATTAGATCTTATACTTTGTTGCTCTAAGACGGTATGGGCCTCATGATTGATGAATGCCAGCTTCGTGATGTACAGCCTTGTTAATTTTGAAAAAACATGATGTGCCTGTGGAAAGTTACAATTATTCCAAGAATGCCTTGCCCCTTTCTCTTTGTTTGGCCTGACTATAAAAGGCTAGCCCCCTCCCCAAATAAACGGACTCTTGATCGGAACTTTTCGCCTTGAGTCTCCTTGTCTTCCCAATCGCTCTTTTCTTTCAGGCCGGAATCCCTTCGTGAACCGTGAATAACTGTTGTGGTCTCCAGCCTTTCCCGGGGGTAGGGATTGAGGTCCCTGGGGGGCCGCATTTAAACACTTGTTTTGAATTTGATTGCTAGGTAATTAACAGTGATTTTCTTTTCAGAAAACACTCTCTTACATATGTAAGATATTATAGTGGTGATGTCTTTGTGTAGACTGATTATCCAATTTTTTTTTTGTGGTTTTTGGGTCACACCCGGCAGTGCTCAGGGGTTATTCCTGGCTCCAGGCTCAGAAATTGCTCCTGGCAGGCACGGGGGACCATATGGGACGCCGGGATTCGAACCGAAGACCTCCTGCATGAAAGGCAAACGCCTTACCTCCATGCTATCTCTCCGGCCCTGATTATCCAATTTTTACTGATAAAATTATATATGGCACACAATTTACAAATAATAATACAGTACACAACCATTCTATTTCTCCAATTAGTTGGTCCAGAAAACTATCACTGTTTTATGCCAATTTTTTAATTTAATATAATTTTTATAATATCATTATTTAAGTACAATGATTCTAGTCATAAAAAAGAACACTCCCCCTTCATCAGTGCAACCTTCTCACCACCAAGGCCCCATCTCCCTCTTCCCCCACATCCTGCCTATATTTAAGGCAGTCATTCTATTTCTCTCACTCACTACCATTGTCATGATAGTTGTTAGTGTAGTTATTTCTCTAACTTCACTCACCACTATTTGTGGTAAGCATCATATCATGGGCTGGTCCTTCCAGCCCTCATCTCTATTGTCTCTAGGTATAATTAAAATAATACCTTTAATTTTTCTTTAATCCCACAGATGATTGAAACTACTTTGTGTCTACCTCTCCCTCTGACTTATTTCACTCAGCATAATAGTTTTCATGTCCATCCATGTACAGAAAAATTTCATGACTCTGCAGCCAACCTATGGCAACAATTCAAGCATAAATGGACAAATGGAAGAGAGGACCAATCTAATTACCTTACCAATCATCTTACGGTCATTAAATCAGACATCTTATTACAAATATTGTTCATCCTCATAAAAATTAGATTCAGTAAATCAACGCATCTTTCAACTTCAGCATTATATGTAGCAAACTTTACTTGTTAATCAAGGATATAAATAACTTTTTGCTGACTAACATGATAAAAGGCTATTTTCTTAAGTTTTGTGCTATGTACAGATGCAATGGCTATGGACAAAACACAGATTTTCATTTTATGCTCAATAGGCATATTTTACCATCACTGTTTAAGTCCTCTCATAAATCAAGCCCTGGTGATGTTTACTGAGTGTCACAGTGTGAATCCTCCCATTTTCACAAACTTGAAGCTACCAATGAGATGTTTGAAAAGAGATGTGCTGTGGAAGACCACTGTGTAGTATTTTTTTTATCATATATAGACATTGAGATCATACTAAATAATAAAATTCAGTAGACAGGAAGTGTAGAGTAGCCATTACCTTTGTTTTGCTATTGCTGTTTCTTTTTGGGTGCACTAATGTCTGTGCCGAGGGGCTATTTCAGTCTCAAAGCTTGAGAATTCACTTTCAATATTGCTCAGGTGATCATGAAGTGTATCAGATCAAATCCAAGCCTCCTTCATGCAAAACATATGCTCCAGCCTTTTGCGTTAGCTATCCTGCCCCCAAAAGTTTACATTCAATGATTGTGCTTGTTTTTATTGGTATAAATATAATTTATTTATTTATTTTAATCTTTATTTAAGCACCATAATTAAAATCATTATTGTAATTGGGTTTCTTTCTCTCTCTCTCTCTCTCTCTCTCTCTCTCTCTCTCTCTCTCTCTCTCTCTCTCTCTCGGCTTTTGGGAACCGGGCAGTGCTCAGGGGTTACTCCTGGCTCTATGGTCAGAAATAGCTCCTGGCAGGCTCGGGGGACCATATGGGATGCCGGGATTCAAACCACTGTCCTTCTGCATCTAAGGCAAGCACCTTACCGCTGTGCTATCTCTCCGGCCCCTGTAGTTGGGTTTCAATCATAAATAATACGCTCCTCTTCACCAGTGCAAAATTTCCATCACCAATGCCCCCCTGCCTGTATTCGAGACAGGCATTCTACTTCTCTCAAATGTAAGTTTATAGTAGTTAATGAATTTATTTAAGCACTGTGGTTACAAAATTGTTCATTGTTGGATTTAAATCATCCTCTAGTGCACCTTTATTGTCACCACCATCACCGATGTCTACCATTTTCCTCCCATCCCCCACACCTCACTCCATGTTGCGCTAGGGCAGGCAAATTGCTTCTCTTTACCTCTCTTTCTACCTCTCTATACCTACCTCTCTCTCCTTTTTTATTCTTTTTTGTTTTGGGGTCACACCCAGTGGCTCTCAGGGGTTACTACTCCTGCCTCTACACTCTGAAATCACTCCTAGCAGACTCGGGAGACCATATAAGATGCCGGGATTCTAACCACAGTCCCTCCTGATACAACTGCTTTCAAGGCAAACGCCCTACTGCTGTGCTATCTCTCTCTCCTTTTTGACACTTTGGTTTGCACTATTATATATGGAGGAGTATCTTGCCTGTTGGTTTCTCCACTTGAAGCACCAAGTTCTTGTCCAGAGAACTTGTCCAGTTCCTTTCCATCTATCATTGTCCTATTAGACACTTCTCTACTCTACCTAGGCTCATCAGTTTTTTTGGTGAGCTTTCAACCCTGGGCTGGACCTCTTAATTTTGTCTTTATTGTCTCTGAGTATTATTACCAAAATATCTCTTGTTTGTTTTATATCCTATAAATAACATTTAATTTTAATAATATTTGTATTTACCAATCACTTCACATGTGTTATAAAATTTGAGAATAAATTTCATGCCCCAATCTTTCAATAGCCTTACATTCATATAAATACATAACTAGGAAGTTAAAATTCTGAGTAAACAACCTGATTTAATTTTAAGAATGATATCTTTAAAATATTTCAAAATAAAACAAGAGGAGCCAGGCCATTCTGCTTGATTCTGCAGCCGTGCACATCTCCTAGACAATGAACACTACTATTAGCGGAACATGCAGAAAAAAACACACTACAGACACAACAATGGAGAAACAATGTAGGCCAAAACCATACAGAGAAAATGAACATGGCAGCTCTGATGACCCAAAAAGTACCAACCACCAATTTAGTCTTTCAGATAAGGAGTTCAGAGAAGAAGTATGGAGGGTTTTCATAGAACTCAAAGAAAATATAGATAGAACTGAAGAAACCTCAAATAGAAATCAAGAGGATATGAAAATAGAAATTAGAAAACTCCAAACTGAAAAAAACAGGACTGAAAAAGGTGGCAGGTGAAATGAAAACTTCACTGAAAATCCTCTCCAGCAGAGTAACAGCAGCTGAGGACAGAGTCAATGTACTGGAAAGTGAGATGCATAACAACTCTATACAACAAAAAAGATCACAAAAGAGTCTTAAAACAAATTATCGGACAATGGAAAAATCCTCAAAGAATGTAAACATATGAAATTAGAAGTCTTTGATAAACTCAACAGAAACAATATAAGAATCGTTGAAGTTGCAGAGACCCAGTAAGAAAAACCCCCCGGAAGAATTAACAGTCAAGGACATCATTGCAGAGAAACTCCCAGAGCTAAAGAGTGCATGCCTGAAGAGTACCAGGTAAAAGAGATCCAAAGTAAAAGATACGAAACACATTCTAGTCACAATGACAAATCACACATACAAGGATAGAACACTGAAAGCAGAAAGATCAAAAAAGGAAATTACATTCAAAGGAGCATTCCTAATACTTACTACAGACCAGTCACAAGAAACCCTCAAGGACAGAATGCAGTGGTGGTATATAGTAACAAAACTCAATGAAATGAAAGCTTCACCTAGATATTGCACCCAGCCAGACTCACTTTTAGGTTTGAAGAAAGTATACATAGCTTCATGGATAAATAACAGCTAAGAAACTTTACATACTCAAAACCAGCCTTAAAAGATAAACTGAAAGGTCTACTTTAAGACAATACAGATCAAAAGACACACCAATCTCCTACACAAAGATGACACTAAATCCCATGAAAATTATTTCTCCCAAGGTCAGTGAACTAAATGCACCCGTTAAGAGAAACACAGTGTCAAAATGATCAAAAAGCTGAATCCAACATTTTTCTGCCTACAAGAAACACATATGAATAACCAGAGCAAACAAGGACTCAAAATTAGAGGTGGAGGAAAATCATCCAAGCAAACAATTCCCATACAAAAGTTGGAGTGGCCATATTAATATCAGATGACACAAACTTTAAACTCAGAAAAGTTATAAGGGACAAAGATGGACATTTTGTACTAATCGAGTTACATGTACAGCAGGAATATTTCACACTCCTAAACATATATGTACCCAATGAGGGACTAGCAAAATATTTAATACAATTGTTGACAAATATAAAAGAAGACATCAATAGCAACACAATAATTGTGGGAGACCTCAACCCTGTCATCCCTTGATAGGTCAACCAGGCTGAAACCCAACAATATAAAAGCTCTGAAAATAGAAATGAAATAAAGTGGACTAGTGCATATGTATAGGGCTCTCCACCCTTATAAAATTGGATACATATCCTTCTCCAATGCACATGAGTCATTCTCTAGGATAGACCACATGCTGGTCCATAAAACATATCTCCATAAAGTCAAGAGGATAGAAATTGCACAGACTACCTTCTCAAATCACAATGCACTGAAATTATAAGTGAACTACAAACAGATACAGAGGGGAAAAATTTAACACCTGGAAATTAAAAAGATTACTACTGAACAATCAGTGGGTCAGAGATGAAATCAAAGAGGAAATCAAAAGATTATTGCAAACAAATTCAAATGAAGATACAAATTACCAGAATTTGTAGGACACATCTATAGTACTAAGAGAAAAATTTATAGCTTTGCAGGCACACATCAGGAGGAAATAAGGACCTGCATAAATAACTTAATGAGACAACTTAGAAAAGTAGTGATCAACAAAATGAACCAAAAATAGGCAGGCAGAAGGAACTAACAAAGATTAGAATGGAAATTAATGAAGTGGAAAATCAAAGAACAATGCAAAAGATCAATGAAAGCAAAAGTTGGTTCTTTGAAAAAATCAATAAGATCAATAAGCCACTAGCAAAACTCACAAAGAAAGTAAGAGAGAGAAAAATTAATGAATGTAATTAAAAATGAAAAGGAGGCGATAACTACATATACAACAGAAATTCAAAGGGTAATCAGAGACTACTTCTAGAAACTCTATGGCACAAAACAAGAGAACCTGTAAGATATGGATAAACTCTTGGACTCTTATAATCTTTAATGGTTGAATCAGGATGATCTAGAATATAAACAAATGATCAATATTGAGCAAATTAAAATGGTAATAAAAAGTCTTCCCCAAAAGAAAGCCAAGGCCCAGATAGAATCACTAATAAATTCTTTCAAACATTTCAATGGACAAGCTATCAACACTTTTCAGCTCTTTCAGGTAACTGAAGAAACAGAAACAGTCCCAAATAGTTTCTATGAAGCTAATATCACCCTGACACCAAAACCAGACAGAGATGCTGCAAAAATAAACTACAAACCAATATCCCTGATGAACAGAGATGCAAAGATCCTCAACAAAATCCTAGGAAATAGGATCCAACACCTCATCAAGAAGGTCATACATAATGGCCAGGTAGCTTTAATTCCAGGAATTAAATTAATTTGTGGTTAACATCCACAAATCAATAAATATAATACACCTATCAACAAAAGAAAAATAAAAATCATAGTATCATATAAATAGATGCAGAAAAAAACCATTATATAAGGTCCAACCTCATTCATGATAAAAAGTCTCAACAAGATGGGAATTGAAGGAAATTTTATCAATATAATCAAGGCTATCAACCACAAGACAATGGTAAGTATTATACTCAATGGAGAAAAAGAAAGCCTTTTCCTAAGATCTGGAACAAGGCAAAGCTCTCCCTTCTCCCCACTCCTATTCAATATAGTACTGGAAGTACTTGCAATAGCAATTAGGCAAGAAAATATATCAGGGGCATCCAGATAGGAAAGGAAAAAATCAAGCTCTCATTGTTTGCAGATGACATGCTACTATATTTTAAAAAAACACAAAAGACTACCAAAAAGAGCTTCTAGAAACACTACAACTTATAGCAAAGTAGCAGGCTGAAAAATTAACACACAAAAATAAATGACGTTCTTATACACCAATAATGATAGAGAAAAATGGAACTTAAAAAAGCAACCCCATTCATATTAGTGCCACAGAAATGTAAATACCTTGGAGTCAACTTAATGGAGGTGAAGCACCTATACAAAGAAAACTACAAAACACTGCTTCAAGAAATAAAAGAGGACACAAGGAAATAGACACACATACCCTTTTCATGGATTGGGAGGATTAACATTATTAAAATGGCAATACTTCTCAAAGCACTGTACATATTTAATGCAATTTCTCTAAAGATACCCATTACGTTCTTCAAAGAAGTAGATCAAACACTCCTGAAATTCATTTGGAACAACAAGCATCCATTAATTGCTAAAGAAGTTCTTAGAAAAAAAGCAGATGGGAGGCATCACTTTCCCCAACATTAAATTGTACTTCATTGCAATAGTCATTAAAACAGCATGGTATTGGAATAAAGACAGACCATCAGATCAATGGAGAGTATTCAGTATTCGAAGAATGCCCCCCAGATATACAACCAATTAATTTTTGATAAATGGGCAAGAAATGTAAAATGGAGCAAGGAAAGCCTCTTCAACAAGTGGTGTTTGTATAACTGGTCAGCTACATGCAAAAAGGCAAACTCAAACCTTCATCTAACACAATTCTTCTCAATTATTTTCTGTCATGTGCCCCTAGGAAGAAGGAAACATTTTGTGCCCCCCCACATGACTGTAAATAGTATGTTTATTTATAAACTTTAACCTGAAAAACAAAAATATATAATAATTTGAGCTGATTTTTTTAATCAGATGTGATGTCTAGATTAATGGCTACAATGAGCACGTTTTGCAATGCATAGCTTTTTGAAGCGGGGTTTGAAGAAGGACACAGTAACTCTCAGCTTCAGAAACATACAGAGATTGTGATGACAGTGTTTACCAAGGTTGAACATACCCCCCCTTTATGGAGCCTTGCGCCCTCCTGGGGGGCGCCCCACTATTTGAAAAGCACTGATCTAACGTCATACACAAATGGATTAAAGACCTTGATATCAGACCTGGAATTATAAGGTATATAAAAAAACAAACATGTAGGTAAAATACTCCATGCCATTGAGACTAAAGGTATTTTCAAAGAGGAAACAGCAGTCTCCAAACAAGTGGAAGCAGAGATAAAAGATGGATTAATATAGATTAATCTGAGAAGCAATTCAAAGGAAATAGTGACTAGGATAAAAGGCCACACACAAAATGAGAGAAAGTATCAGCCAATACCTATCGGAGAAGGGGCCAATATCTAAGATATACAAGGCACTGGCAGAACATAACAAGAAAAATTCTAACCCCCTAAAAAGTGAGGAGAAGAAATGAACAGACATTGCTTCAAGGAAGAAATACAAATGGATAAACGTCACATGAAAAAATGCTCCACATCACTAATTCTAAGGGAGAAGCAAATCAAAGTAACAATGAGGTACCACCTCAGGCCACAGAAACTGGAACATATAACAAAAAAACAAACAAACAAACAAACAAAAAACAAACAAAAAAAAACAAGAACAATCAGTGCTGGCATGGAGGGATGTGGGGAGAAAGAAACTCTCATTCACTGCTGGTGGGAATGCCATCTAATCCAGCCTTTCTGGGAAATAATATGGAGATTCCTCAAAAAAACTCAAAATTGAGCTCCTATATGATCCAGCTATACCACTCCTAGGGATATACCCTAGAAACACAAAACCTCAATACAAAAATGCCTTCTGCATGCCTTCTGCATGCCTATATTCGTTTCAGCACTATTTATAATAGTCAGAATCTGGAAACAACCTAGATGCTCAACAACAAATGAGTGCCTAAAGGATCTATGGTACATCTACACAATGGAATACTAAGCAGCCATCCATAAAAATTAAGTCATGAAATTTTCTTATACATGGATGAACATGGAAACTATTATGCTGAGTGAATTAAGTCAGAGGAAGAAAAATAGACACAGAATAATCTCACTCATCTTTAGGATTTAAGAAAAATTAAAGACATTGTAATCATACCCAGAGACAATAGAGATGAGGTGTGGATGGACAGGCCTACAGTATGAATCTTACCACAAAGAGTGGTGAGTTCAGCTAGAGAAATAAATACACTGACTACTATTTTGGCAATGGTAGTGAGTGAGAGAAATAGAATGCCTGTCTTGAATACAGGCAGGGGGTGGGTGAGGAGGGAGATGGGCGACATTGGTAGTAAGAATATTGCACTGGTGAAGGGGGGGTGTTCTTTTCTATAACTGAAACCCAACTATGCACATGTTTGTAATCATGGCGCTTAAATACGTTATAATGGAAAATTTTTTAATTAAAATATATTTCAAAATAGAAGACTCTATATACTGTCCCCTCTCCCCCCTTCAGAAACCCAACTATCACTTCACCCTCCAACCCCAATTTGATTTCCCACCTTATTAAAACTCTTTACCTTCAGTTCTTAATCCATTAGGCATCAAGACCGACCTCCTACCCCAATAAGCCATTTTCCAGCACCCAAGCGAAGAGACATCCACTTAGACCCACACCTTGTCCCTAGCAAGAAACGACAAACAACACTCTTGCTGACTCATGCTGTGTGGCCCTCCTTTCACATCTCCCTAACATGAACTGTTGTTTGATATCAGACTCAAATCCAAAAAGATCCCCACTGCAAGAACTCTATGCAAGACCTCTATGCCGCAAATCTCTTCTCAATCTCAAGAAGACCAGGGTGTGTGATGAAAATTGCCCCCTGGATCTCACACCCCACAAGAAAATCTCAAAAGACAATGGGGAAGCATATATTACCTTCATAAGCTTAAGACCTATATACAACTATTTCTTAACCTGTATTTCCCCAAATGTAAGGTAGTCTTCTGCATCACTTTGTCCCTTTAATTACTTTTTAAATTTCATTTCAAAAACTCTTTCTTCTTTATATATGCTAATATATATTTTTTATTTTTGGTCTTGTTTTTTTCTTCTCTTCCCACCCCCAAATGCACAGCAATATATTGTAGCACCTTTTCTTCCTGCAAAGGCATACTAATAAAAGGGAGGGAAATTTTACGTATAAAAACAAGTGCTTATCTACTAGGGATAAGAGCTCACATTTTTTTTACAATACAGGGGCATCCCCACCTTGAGCATATGTCATGTGGAAACAATTTAGACTCTAGGTGATTAGACAGTGACCGTCCAACCTTGAATCCTGGATCCCAGATATAGAAACGACACAATAGCTCCAGGAACTAAACCCCCGGGACATCCTTATTACTGCTCTGACACCAACATATGCCAGTTTTGATATGAACCCTAACAATGAGGAAATGGCAACAACTTGATATAAGATTAGGTTGTCTTACCTCACCATCTAACTATAAGACAAAATCAGAAGACTTGTAATCCTTTAATCTGTGCAAAAGCCAAGATTGCTATCTACAGATGACTGACTGTGACAACCATGACTGGACAGAACGTATCCTGGGTCCAATAAAAAAGCCCTAGTCTAGGGTTTGACCTATGATCTGTACAACAATCAAGATCTCTAATTCCAAAGGTCTGACTGACAACTGCAAGTGAACGGGTCCTCAGGAAACATAATGAAAGACGCCACCCTAGGCTTCATTCTAGGATCAGTGCAATGACCAAGACCACCAACTACAGAAGACTAACTAAAATGACAGTGAAGGAACAGAACTTCTAGAACTTCTTCTAGAAGACTTCTTCATAAGCTCCATTCCTTGTCCTGTGCAGATACCAAGATCTCTAGAAAAAGAGGTTTGATTTTATCACCCATGACGGAGCAGATGTCTTCCATATGCCACAAAAGGATCTAGGGGAGACTAAATGAACATGCAAGGAGTCTGTAGTTATTCCCATGATAGTATACTTCAGGGGCGGAGAAACCCTGATCTCTTAGGCCAAGAGAATTGTCCCTCTAATTTCCCCAATATTTACTGTGCCTATGCGAGGAAAAAAAGGCAACACAAAATAATTTTCTTTTTATTTTTTTATTTATTTTATTTACTTTATTTTTGGTCTTTGGTTTTGTTATCATTGTTGTTTTCAATTTTTTCTGTGCTCCGTTTTGTTTTTATTTCAGGATCATGGTGCTTGTCTTTATGGCTGTAGTGCTCATTGGACTTTTTGTTTGATTTTTCTTTTTGTATTGCTGTGGTGTTTCTCTTCCTTTTTCCCTTTCTTCTCTCAAACTGATGTTGAGAGCCTCTAAGGACTCCACCCATTCTTGACTTGCTTGAGTTTTTACCCCATTTTATTGCTTCTCTTCTCTTCAAAGGAATCACATAACTTGAACCATCTTGCTCCACCTCTCAAATTGAGGGGAAAATAATGGAGGGTACCAAGACCAAGCAGTTGTATGATCACTATGTAGTAATAAAAATGATCGGACTTTAACACCAAACCCAAAGCCAATGACAAAAGAATCAATGCCCAATCTACAAGCTAGATACAGAGGGGACCACTTATACTAGCATCCCGGGGGGGGGTAAGGGAGAGGGACTAGGGATGCAAGCTGGGTACGGGGGTGAAGGAAGGACAACTTTGGTGATGGGAAACCCCTGATTCAATGTTAATATGTACCTAAAATATCACTGTGAAAGATATGTAATCCATTTTGGTCAAAATAAAAATAAAAATAAATACAAAATAACAGCAAAAAAAGAAGACTCTAAAGAACCTCCAAGCACCATCCAATTAGCTTTGTCAACCACAAGTATTTTAAGGTACTTATCATATATACTCAAGTATAAGCAGATCCCCCTAATTGTACCCTAAGAAATGAGAAACTTAGTGACTCAAGTATAAGCCAAGGTGGAAAATCAGCAGCCACTGGTAAATTTAAAAAATAAAAATATATACCTAAAACCATTACAATAATTGAGGAATCAGTAGCTTAAATGTTTTCAATATTTATTGCTAAAGAAAAACTGGAAACTAGCAACAATAACTTTAAAACTTTAAAGTGCAGAGAACCGTAGCTTAACAGGAAATCAAGCTAAATCCCAAAGGTAAAATCCTTCAAAACTGGATTCTACTTCATCTGTATGTCCAGAGCTTCAGCTGTATCTGATGTGAGGCTATCAGAATAGACATTATCATCATCACTGCTGCCAGTCTCATACAAAACACAGAATATTGTGGGTTAAATGGTTTAGTGGCATAGAGTTCAGTTCAGCCACCTACCTGTCCAGCTCAGCAGCAACTGTAGACTGAGCTGATATACCGCCCCCTCCAACAGACAACAGAAGATGACTAGAGGGAGTTCAAGGGAAACTTCTCCTGCCTGTGCCTATCTGCCTGTGTTTCTGAATCCCTGAAGATTTCCTCAGAGGCCTAGGGAGTGCACCCCCAAAAAACTGCATTTTGAAGCTGCTGAGTGAGTACATTCTGGCTGCGGGGGTTGCTGTCCAATAAGCTGAAGTCTCTGGCCTGTGGAGCTCCACCGTGCTGTGTCTTTGTTCACTCTGAGGACACCAAGGGAAACTTCTACTGCCTGCGCCTATCTGCCTGTGTTTCTGAATCCCTGAAGAATTCCTCAGAGGCCTATGAAGCACACCACCACAAAACTGTCAACTAGAGGCAGCTTCCATTCATGGCCGCGCACTCTTTCTAACCAATCAACCCCACCACAACACGCAGGAAAAACCACACTACAAGCTTGACAGTGGGGAAACCTCGCAGACAAACACCATCCACAGAGAATGAAGATGAAAGCTCGGATGAACTAATAAATTCCAACCACCTGATTAACCTCTCAGATAAGGAGTTTAAAATAGAAATATGGAAGATGTTCCTAGAACTCAAAAAAAGAATAGATCGATCTGAACAGAACACAAAGACAGAAATCAGAAAACTCCAAACTGAAATAACAGATCTAAAAAACACGGTTGCTCAACTGAAAACCTCAATGGATAGCCTCGCCAACAGGGTATCAGCAGCTGAGGAGAGAATCAGAGTACTGGAAGATGTGATGCAGAAAAAAACTCAACACAACACAAGAAATTGGGAAAGAACCTTAAGACAAACGAACAGGCAATGGAAAAAGTACTCAAGGCATGCAAACAGATGAAAATAGAAATCTTTGATAAACTCAACAGAAACAACATAAGAATCATTGGAGTCCCAGAAACCCAGGAAGGAGATCTCTAGGAAGAATCAACTGTCAAAGCTATCAACTGTCAAAGCTATCATCAAAGAGATACTCCCAGAGTTAAAGACTACATGCAATCAAATCCTGCATGTCTGAAGAGTACCAGCAAAAAGAGACCCAAAGAAAAACAAAGAAAAACACAAAGAAAAACAAAGAAAAACACCCCAAGACACATCCTCATTACAATGACAAATCCCGTAGGTAGAGATAGAATACTGAAAGCAGCAAGATCAAAAAGGGAAATTACATTCAAAGGAGAAACCTTTGAAAGACTTAAAGCAGACATGTCACAAGAAACTCCAAAGGCCATAAGACAGTGGTGGGATATTGTGACAAGACTGAATGAAATGAATGCCTCACCGAGAATACTGCACCTAGCCCGACTCACGTTCAGGTTTGAAGAAAGAATAAATAGCTTCATGGATAAACAACAGCTCAGAAACTTTACAGATGATAAAGCAGCCTTAAAGGAAAAACTGACAGATCTACTCTAAGGCAAGAGATACAAAAAAACACAGCAAACTTCTCTACAAAGATGACGTTAAATCTATGACAATCATCTCCTTCAATGGCAATGGACTAAATTCACCAATTAAAAGACAGAGTGGCAAAATGGACCAAAACGATGAATCCAACCTTCTGCTGCCTACAAGAAACACATCTGAATAGTCAGAAAAAACATAGACTCAAAATCAAAGGCTGGAGGAAAATCATCCAATCAAACAACACCCTCAAAAAAGCTGGGGTGGCCATACTAATATCTGATGACACCAACTTTAAACTCAAAAAAGTGGTAAGGTACAAATATGGACACTATGTACTAATCTAGGGATATGTGGAACAGGAAGAAATCAAACTATTAAACATATATGCACACAATGAAAGACCAGCAAATTATGTAATACAATTACTGACCAATCTGAAAGAAGAAATCAATAATAACACAATAATCGTGGGAGACCTCAACACGGCCATGGCAACACTTGATAGGTCAACCAGACTGAAACCCAACAAAAACATACTAGCCCTGAAAAGAGTTATGGAAGAAAGAGGACTAATAGATATATACAGGACACTCCATTTCAAAAAACATGGATATACATTCTTTTCCAATGTACATGGGTCATTCTCCAGAATTGACTACATGCTGACACATAAAATATACCTTCATAAAATCAAGAGGATAGAAATCTTGCAGGCTAAGTTTGCTGACAACAAGGCTTGGAAATTAGTTGTGAAGTACAATGCCACACAGAAGAAAAACTTTAAAAATTGGAAATTAAACACCCTGCTACTGAACAACCAGTGGGTCCGAGTTGAACTCAAAAAATAAATCAAAACTTTCCTGAAAGCAAATGATAATGAAGACACAAACTGCCAGAATGTATGGGACACAGCAAAAGTGGTCCTGAGAGGACAATTTATAGCCCTACAAGCACACATCAGGAAGAAAGAAAGGGCATACCTGAATAACTTAATGAAGCAGCTCAAAAAATTAGAAAATGACCTAAAAAAGGAACCAAAAATAGGGAGACAGAAGGAAATAACAAAGCTGAAGGCAGAACTCAATGAAGTGGAAAACCAAAAAATAATCCAAAAGATCACCGAAAGCAGAAGTTGGTTCTTTGAAAAAATAAACAAGAATGCTAGTCCACTGGCAAAACTTACAAAGAAAGAGAGAGAGAAATCTGATAACCTGTATTAGAAATGAAAAGGGGGAGATCATGACAGATGTTGCAGAGATCCAAAGGGTAATCAGAGACTACTTTGAGAAACTTTATGCTACTAAACAGGAGAACCTAGAAGAAATGGAAAAATTCTTGGACACTTATAACCTTTCACATTTAAGTAAGGAGGATGTAGCATATCTAAACACCCCCATCACTACTGAGGAAATTGAAACTGTAATCAAACATCTACTCAAAATGAAAAGCCCAGGCCCAGATGGATTTCCTAATGAATTTTCTCAAATTTCAAGAGGAGCTAGTACCAATCCTAGCCAAGCTCTTCCATTTATTGAAAAAACGGGAATACTCCCAAACAACTCATATGAAGCCAACATCACCTTGATACAAAAACCAGACAGAGACGCTGCCAAAAAAGAAAATTACAGACCAATATCCCTGATGAATGCTGATGCAAAGATCTTCAACAAAATCCTGCCAAATAGGATCCAATGCATCATCAAGAAGATCATACACTACAACCAAGTAGGTTTCATTCCAGGAATGCAAGGATGGTTTAACATCCATAAATCTATCAACATCATACACAACATCAACAACAAGAAAAATAGAAATCACATGATCATATCAATAGACGCAGAGAAAGCATTTGATGAGGTCCAACACCCATTCTTGATCAAAACTCTCAGCAAGATGGGAATGGAAGGAACCTTTCTCAATCTAGTTGAAGCCATCTACCACAAGACAATGGCAAATATTATCATCAATGGAGAAAAACTAAAAGCCTTTCCTCTAAACTTTGGTACAAGACAAGGCTGTCTGCTCTCACCACTCCTCTTCAACATAGTACTGGAAGTGCTTGCTATAGCAATCAGGCAAGAATAAGATATCAAGGGAATCCAGGTAGGAAAGGAAGAAGTCAAGCTCTCATTGTTTGCAGATGACATGATACTCTACTCAGAAAACCCTAAAGACTCTACAAAAAGCTTCAAGAAACAATAAATTCATATAGCAAGGTGGCAGGCTACAAAATTAACCTACAGAAATCCATAGCCTTTTTATACACCAATCATGACAGGGAAGAGATGGAAGTCAGGAAGGCAATCCCATTCACATTAGTGGCACACAAACTCAAATATCTTGGAGTCAACTTGACCAAAGATGTGAAAGCTCTATACAAAGAAAACTATAAAGCCCTGCTCCAAGAAATAAGAGAGGACATACGGAAATGGAAACACATACCATGCTCATGGATGGGCAGAATTAACATCATTAAAATGGCAATACTCCCCAAAGCATTATACAGATTTAATGCGATCCCCTTAAACATACCTATGACATTCTTCAAAGAATGGATCAAACACTTATGAAGTTCGTCTGGAACAATAAACACTCTCGAATAGCTAAAGCACTCCTAGGGAAAAGGAAAATGGAAGGCATTACTTTCCCCAACTTTAAACTGTACTACAAAGCAATTGTTATCAAAACAGCATGGTATTGGAATAAAGACAGACCCTCAGATCAGTGGAATAGGTTTGAGTTCTCAGAGAACATTCCCCAGACATACAATTACCTAATTTTTGACAAAGGAGCAAGAAATCCTAAGTGGAGCAGGGAAAATCTCTTCAACAAGTGGTGCTGGCAGAACTGGTTAGCCACTTGCAAAAAAGTGAAAAGAGACCCCCAGTTAACATCATGTACAAAGGTAAAAACCAAATGGATTAAAGACCTTGATATCATACCTGATACCATAAGGTATATAGAACAACACGTCTGTAAAACACTCCATGATATTGAGACTAAAGTAATCTTCAAGGAGGAAACTGCACTTTCCAAACAAGTAGAAGCAGAGATCAAGAGATGGGAATACATTAAACTGAGAAGCTTCTGCACCTCAAAAGAAATAGTGCCCAGGATACAAGAGTCACCCACCTACTGGATAAATTATTCACCCAACACCCTTCAGATATGGGGCTAACATCCAAAATATACAGGGCACTGACAGAACTTTACAATAAAAATCATCTAATCTCATCAAAAAATGGGGAGAAGAAATGAACATACACTTTGATAGAAAGGAAATACAAATGGCCAAAAGGCACATGAAAAAATGCTCCTCGTCACAAATCATCAGGGAGATGCAAATCAAAACAATGATGAGATACCACCTCATACCACAGAGATTGGCACACATCACAAAGAGTGAGAACAATCAGTGCTGGCGGGAATTTGGAGAGAAAGGAACTCTTATCCACTGCTGATGGGAATGCCGTCTAGTCCAACCTCTATGGAAAGCAATATGGAGATTCCTCCAAAATCTGGAAATTGAGCTCCTATTTGACCCAGCTATTACACTCCTAGGAATATACCCTAAGAACACAATAACACAATACAAAAACCCCTTCCTCACAGCTATATTTATTGCAGCACTATTCACAATAGCCAGGCTCTGGAAACAACCAAGATGCCCTTCAACAGACGAATGGCTAAAGAAAATGTGGTACATATACACAATGGAATATTATGCAACCGTCAGGAGAGATGAAGTCATGAAATTTTCCTATACATGTATGTACATGGAATCTATCCTGCTGAGTGAAATAAGTCAGAGGGAGAGAGAGAGACACAGAATAGTCTCACTCATCTACGGGTTTTAAGAAAAATAAAAGTCATTTTTTAAATGCTATTTTTTATTTTAATTATGACAACAAAGATGCAAAGAAAGAGGACAGGGTAAAGTTACAGTGGAAGCCCACTCACCCATAAACAGAATTCTCGGTAGTCCCATCGATGATATCCCAGCCTTGAACTTTCAGCCAAAGAACATTAAGAAAAACAAAACTGAACCCATGTACAATACAATTACTTTGTCCCTTAAATCCCCAGTTGTAGTACATACTATTTCTTAGCAGCACACAATATAATCTAAAGACATTAGACTTATGTAACTCCTTAAACATTGAAGGCAAAGTACATTTCTCTAGTTCCATGCACATGCTTACTAGTTTAAGTTAACCTCAAAGTTTTAGTGGGTTGTTTTTCTTAAGGATTGGAGTCAAGGGAACATAGTAAAAAATGGTATTTAAGTGGCATTTGTTTGCATAGGCCCACCAAAACATAAGGGACATGGAAAGACAAATTATGGTCTAAATACAAGGAGACCCTACCCCTGAAGTTTCCTGGCACAGGACTGACTCTAGGCTCCAGGCAAACTAGTTTGTCCAATTCAAGTCATCGTCTGTAGTGGCAATACACCTCCATTCCTCACATAGTCTCTGTTGTTGGTATCATGCTTCTGTATTAAAGATCCTGGAGTATGCATATCCCATATTGCAGTCAGGATGGTGCAGAGCATCCTCTCGTTTCACCTCACACTTAAGGGGCACTAGAGAGAACCATGTCCTGTAGAGCAGGTCATTGTTGTTGTCAAGTCTTCTCAGTGTAAACGGAAGTCTCTTTTTAGGAGGTCGATGTCAGACCCTTGGTAGTGTCTTTCCTGGTAGAGGACTGCTTCCAGCTGTTGCTATAAAAGACCTTGGATGTTTCGTAGATAGCTTGCCTGGTTCCGGATGCCCATTCTTCTGAGGCCTGTGCCAGGTCATTATATCAATTTTCAGGGTGTAAGGTACATTGTACTGAGATTTATTAGATAAGAACTTATCTGTATGTATGGTGTTTTCCCATTTTAATGTGTCTATGCAAACAAGTATCAATGCCATGAAGTGTTATTGGTGCATCTGGAGGCAATAGGAATAAGACCAGCAATTTCCATGACATAGTTCAATCATAGGCATCAAACTGAGGGACAGTTCCAACAACAATCCTTACTGAGCAGCTTACAAAGAAAAGACAAGATGAAAAGTGAATAGAAACATCATGGTAGAAGAATATATAAGAGAGTTACATCAGTTAAAAAATACCCATAAAATATTCAAAAGATATATGTGTTCAATTTGTGTCCTTCTAAATAGTTCTGGGATTTGTTAGATCTACTGTATGTCTTAGGTCAGAGATTAGAACTATGTGTTATTGAAGTTAAGAAGGGTAAATCTGGGGTACTGATGGTTGGGAGGAGCAAATGTTCCCCCGCGCAGTTAGCAAAATGTAGACTGGTATGAAATTGCCAGTGACAGCCTGAGTATAGCTGAGCAACTATCTGCCACCCACCAGATCTAACTCCACCCCCTAAGCCCCACCCTAGGCCAGTGTCCGGGGCCCGGCCTGGGAGTGGGGAAAACCCAGGGTGCCCCGTCAACTCCTTCCAGGAACCCACCTGGAGATCCAAAGGAATGGGGGAGAGGGGGATCGGGTGACCCAGGTCTGGGCCCCCCTACCCTAGGCCGGACCAATAAAAGTCATTTTTGTAACAATCCTCAGAGACAATGAGAGGAGGGCTGGAACACTAGCTCACTTCATGAAGCTCACCACAAAGAGAGGTGAGCACAGTTATAGAAATAACTACACAGAGAACTACCATAATCATGTGAATGAATGAGGTAACTGGAAAGCCTGTCTGGAGTACAGGTGGGGGTGGAGTGGGATGGACGAAGATTTGGGACATTGGTGGTGGGAATGTTGCACTGGTTAAAGGGGGATTCTTTACATGACTGAAACCTAATAACAATCAGTTATGTAATCAAGATGTTTGAATAAAGAAAAAAAGACGACTAGACTACGTGCATTTGATTTGGTGTGCACGTGCAGAATCAAATAACCTGTATGTCCCAAGTATAAGCTGAGTTTGGCTTATACTCAAGTATATATGGTATTTCAGTTATCCCCTCTTGCCTCTTTATAAAAGGACTTTCAGGTTAAGGTGTATCATAGAGTACCAAAAGTATATGTTCCACTTATGAGGAGAAGGACAAATGT